>NW_021132042.1:0-600000 GCF_004193835.3 Ostrinia furnacalis | reverse complement strand
TATTATTGGTATATAGCTGTAAGTTAAAGGGTGTTCTTGATAAACAACAAAACAACTGATTAAATACAAAGTAAAAAAAAATGAACTGAGTGACTTTACGTGTAAACAGAGGGCCATTGATAAAAACGTTGAACTAAGCTAAATTCTCTATGTGGTAATTTAACTAAATGTGATTGCTGAATATTTTTAACTGCTATATGTATAGTAATGGGGATGTTGCCTGGGTCAAAAAGCAAGAGTTTTAATTAGTCCGTCAGTTAACTTATCAAAAAATACTCTACACGTATTTTTCACTTTTTCAAACTAATGAAAATTTAAAGAGATAAAGCGCCCCAAAGTTCATAAGAAGAGGCCCGTGACGTCAACGCTTGCTTAAAAATGCCGCACGTTGTGACGTCGTGCGCAACTTCAACGCACCATAACTATGTAATTATTTGTTAGATTGACAAATAAAAATATATGTGTCCAATATTTTTTGATATTAAACATTACGGACTAAAAAAATTTTTTTAGGCAACTAGCCTATTATAGATCAGTAAGTCGCCATTTATCCGTTAGCTCAGTGAGCGGTATCGAAGTATATGCACACCAGTATAGTTTATTTATTGTAATCGCTCGAGTGGCGCCACTCCGACGCGCGGCGCGCGAGTCGGAAACTGCGAACACGGCAAAGTTTCCCTCGCCCGCTGTCAGGGTGGCGCGGCGCCAGCGGCGTACCTTCTGTGCTAGTTTGAATTCAGTAAAGTTGCATTTGATTCATTGTTCAAGGACTATGTAGCGTTTATGTATATATGTATGTGTATCAAGGCCAACCCCCCACCATGTTAATTGATGCAGTAGACTCCAGGTGCTAGCTAACTGCACGACACTGCTTCTCTAGTCTCTCTCGCATTCGAACATCGCTTTAAAGTAAGCTTTTGTTATCGAGCATAATTAACGATCATATCCTAATATGACTAGTTTATATTCGTATTATTCTTTCATTAGATCTCTGTTGTACCTGTTTGAAATTGTTTATATTCAATGTTCATTGTACGCTAGGAAGCGCTCCGGTCTCGACGCACCGCGCTTCACGATATACGTAACGTAGTATAATGACCAAACCCTTAGTTCCCCTGAACGACAAACCTCTCACTATACCATATCTATTGGCGTCTTAATCAATACTCTGTGCTCTTAAATTAGTCACTTTTGTACCTTGATTGTACTTGAATAATAACCTAGTAAGTGAGGAACGACTAATCCAATTCTGAAATATACTTAATTTAAATTTTGACAGACTGATATCTGTGATTAAGAAAATATTTTTAAATATTATCCAGTGAGTCGGATGAAAATATTTATTTTATTAGAGGTTTCCTACTGCCGTCAGCGCATATACTATGTGACGAGACACAACTGCTTCGTATATTTTTTTAAATTAGTGATGTATCGAGTTGGATACTTGTTCAACGACCGTTATCGACGCGCACTTTGTTGGTCGTGTGGTACAGCGCTAGCAAGCTAAGCCGTCCCACGACTACCATGTCCTCGTCCTTACACGCAGAGACTGACAAAAGAGAAATTATATCAATACCACCGATGCCATCTGAAATGTTTTCTTAAATATTTGATCTTGAACGTTGCATATCTACTACATTTCTAATTCGAATTATTTTGTTGTATTCATATCTGTAATTTCCACAAATATGAGTTAAGTTTGATATTTATAAAAGTCCTTAAGTTATCATAATAATGGAAACAAAATTGAATGCCTGTAGTTGTGTAGTGAGTGACATCTCTCTAAAATACTAAAGTGATTGGCGTTACAATAATAAAATAATATTTTGGTACCACCTTTGAGTTAAAGTACAATGTAGTTTATAAAGCGTGTTTCATTGATGTACGTATTCATATAACAATATCAGGATAGTGGTAAAGATAAGTTAGTGTAGACTTAAGCTGTCTCGTCTCACATTACACCAAGTAATAATTATTCTCCTTGATATTTGTATTGGAACACAGTTATTATAAGCAGATACTAAATTATGTCATATTTATATCAATAGGCTAAATTAAAAAGTAAAGTTTTCTGAGCAAAACTCTGTGATGGGAAAATTAATTCTAAAGATCTAGTATTAACTGAAAGTGAAACCGAGGCCCTGAAGATTGTTTTTCCTTCTAGTTGATAAAGATACAGCTATTAATACTCACATGTTAATCTTTTGAAATGTAAGGGAAAATAGTCTCTACGTGCAATCCGGGCCGAGTTTCACGGCGACTTTAAAAGTTGAACTTTTCAGTCTTTTCGCGCAAAGGGTTGTGTATTATTTTTTATGTAGTACAAATGTGTTCGCAATTTGATTGCTGCTGTAGTGTTCCTTTTGTTCTTATTCAAAATAACTTTGTTGGGTATTTATTTGGAAATTTGTATTTTTAATATCTTAATGTAATCTGTAATCTTATTACTGACTTAAATAATGAGGCGAGCGTAAAATTCGTAATAGTAAAATTATGTATAACGGCTGCCTTAATAATAGTAATATTTGTATCAATCTGTACACGATCCTCGTATGTTCCCGGGCCCGTACCAAATAATAGGGTAGCGAGCGCGGGCCGGCCGCGGCGCGCCGGCGCACCCGTTACGCGACTAGTCAATTGTACAATCATTTGTGCTTCGTTGTTATTAAAATATGCTTAAGTGCCTTCAGATATATGTAAGCGAAATTCAGTAAATATTTTTTTACTCGATACGTTTGATGATATTGCACCAACTTCATATCATTTGTAGGTATAAATTAGTTAGAGTATTATTTCGTCGGCTTCCAATTGGTGACGTGACGGCGGTTGCGGCGGCCGGCCCAGCGCCCCGGCCCGGCTCTGTCTTATTACCTCATTCAATAACCTCACGTAGTGTGTCCTATATCAAAATATTTTATCGACTCTGTACTTACGCGCACTGCACTGTTATTTGGTACACACTTTACTTCTGTTTAAGTTACTTTAAGGTGTTTATCGTAAATTTTATCAGATATTCGATATATTTTCCTGTTATTTTTCTGATACTACCTAAAAGCAATGTATTTTACAAAACAAAGCAGGAGAACAATAATTATTATGTAAGTGTAACAGTTAGTGAATTTAAGTGTGCTATTTTCCATTCCAGAACTCAACGATATCAATGTTCATGTAAAACTTATGTTCGGGTTTTAAAAATGTTATTATTGTATAATTAAACTAAACCTTATGTGATTGAAATGCAATGTTTAGAAGTATTTTTATCTTTATTTTTTACCATTAATTAATAAATAGTTAGTAGAGATCTATTTGAGAGTCTAATGTATCAATTATTTGTAAAGTTGGCTGTAACTAATTAGAAGTTACAATAAGTAGACATATTTTAATATAAACATTTGGAGAAAAATTTTATGTAGACGACAAATAGTTGTTTTGATCATTATGTGAAGTGTTGTATTGTATTGTATCGTTAGCGCAATGTGTACGCACAACGGTGAGGCGGGTCGAGGGAGCGCCCCGGCGCGGCCCGGCCCGGCCCGCGGGCCCGGGGCCCGGCCCTGCCGGCCGCATGCCTCCTCGACCGGTAGACCCGAGACTCTCACTGCACAGCACTGCTAGACTAATTCAGTTATTGCGTAAGGATATTTTTCTTACATTTCGATAAGAGTAATGTTTATAGTATAGGCAATAATAATGTTTAACAAAAAGTCCCTATTTAATCGAACTGACGACAGAAACGCATGTTATATTTGTGGCCTCTTTATAAATAAGATCTAAGTTACATGTTAAAGAAAATTAATTTTGCTATGCACAGAAATGATACTCAATTAATTGCCAAAAAGTTATATGTATATTCATAGTTCAACAATATTTCTTTTGGGCATATTTACTTTGAATTTATTATGCAAACTTAGATTATGAATAAGTAGGTTGTAGATTTATATGTAGAGTGAATGCATATATTATAATATATCTATATATTTAAAATAAGGTGAATTTGAGAGGTATCAATTTCATTGTATTGTTCTTAAGTTTAGATAATAAATGGGTTTAGCCATACTTCGGCTGGTTTGATATGTATGTTATCTGATTAATTGTAAAAAAAATAAAAAAAAATCATTAAAATTTCTGGCTGTTTTATTTAAGCCTTCCTCTTTCCATTCCCGTTATAATTAAGGTAAAAAAATGGGTTTATTTAACTACAAATACAAATAAACTCGTTATAACGTCGTTCATTATAAAGAAAAACTTTCTTTTGGTTGGTTTACCTACTACAAAACCCGTACATTAACTCACTCATTATAACGCAACAGCCATTGTCTATTACGAATAATTATTTTCATAATTTAACACATCATCAACATTTAAACAAAACAAAACTATCTTTTGAGTTGCCGAAATTTCTAAGAAAGATACATGAGGTCCTCAGATGAGGTCATATACAGTTGTCTCGCTTTTGTTATTTTAATCTTAGATTATATTATAGGAGGTCTCAGTTACTAAACGCACTCTCGTCACCTATCGTGTAATAACAGTCGTAAACCAACTTTGAAACTCAAAAACCAAAAGCGTTACAGTCGCGTCGTAGCAAGACTCGCATTTATCTAAATAGTCTTGCGGAGTAATTCTTCTGTACCTTGGTGCAATTACTTATTCTGTGCCTTTGCATGAGTTCCAGAGTTAATGGAGGTTTCTCAGTTATTCAGGTCCCATTTAGCCAAGTTTCACTGTATTTGTAGAGAATAGTGGCTGCGCCAGCCAGGTTGGGTTATCAGTTAGGACTCTACATTTTTGAGTTAATTTTCTGAATTTAGTTGACTTGCTTTTTTTGACCTTTCTAAATCATCATAAAAATTCGACATTACCTACCTACTACGTCCCTGACGGAGAAAATTGGAAAATTAAACGATTACCTAGGTACCCTTGCCTACTTTTAGGAGAAGATTTTTAACTCCAAATCTTTTTAATAATCACATACCTAAACTGTATTCTGTTAAGTTGTTACAAGTAGGTTACATACATTATGTATGTTTTTTGTGGTTTTTTCTCTAAAGCACATAGGTAGGTACCAAATGTGGGCTCTAAGGAAATGCACGCGATCTGTTTAAATATGCAGCCTCTGTAGGGTCACGTACGATCTCGCTCTGATTTCCCGGTGATTACCTTAACTGGGTCAATGAAGGGTAAATGGGTCGTTTTTTTATTTGTACAGGGTGTTCCACCCCAACTGGATCAAATAATTGATACAGTTCCAACAGTGGTTGATTCCAACTTGTTAAAAAAACCTTACTTAATGCCCGTATTGATTTGAATAAACTGATAAAAAAAAATTGAATTGTCACTGCGATCGAACTCAAATAGTTTTTATACGTGTCTTAGAACTGATATGAAACCTACAACTACAACCTTACGTACCATTTATTTCTCTATTCAAAATTTTGATTAAAAAATATAACATTCAAAACACGAACTAAATTGATTAAAATTGCACCTGGGTTTTAACTTGTACGCCATCACTCCATCAGGCAAGGTCGCCAAGTTCTAATAAAATGTTTATGTACCTCAAGTAAATAGGTATCTCAAATTTACAAGCGACACTGATACTGAATTGCTAATCGATTAGTGAATATTTATTTATTACACAGTCAGATTAACACATTGTTATTCTGCGATTTACATTTTAATGTATTCACTCACATACTTAATTGGTGTAAAAAACCTATGAAGCCTCTACCACAGAATATAATAATATCCTCTACCAAGTAGTCTCTACAAATCTACGATCCTAATTTATTTTTTTCTTATTTAGGTATCTGGAAATGTTATGGTTTTGCAAATAATGAACATTGTGAAAAAAAAGTTTCATTTAAAATATTTTTAGATAATAGAAACTTCCCAATGTACATTCCTAGCTTGACGTGCAGGGTGTATAGTTTCAGGATTCGTGATGCGTTTTTTCATCCTGTATATTAAGTAGGTATTAATACCACGTTACTTAGATTAATTTATTAATCTAAGCCACGTTAAATGAAACACACCTTAAAAAACTCAACTTTATTTACATCTCATATGAACACCTATTTACATACATTGCTCGTCGCTACAAAATGGAATTTGAATATCATTATTGTATTTTAAATGCGGTAGTATTAAAATTTACTACATAGTTATGTTCAAAAACAACCATGTTGTAAAATAATAATGTTTTAAACTGGTATATCTTTAATAAGCGATTTATTATATCTACAATGTTAGTATTAATTGGTAAACAAAACCCGTTCAAAATTACTTACAAATAATGACTTGAATCATATAGATTTGACATTTAAATTACTTTTTGTTTGATAAAAACTCGAGCCGGGAGAGCCAAGTTTTTGACAATTTCTTTTTTAATTGTACAAATTATATTTTAATTAGTTTATTATTTGAACGGGCACTACAATTATAATAATAAATGCCTTTACTTAGTAAAGCACCTACTTACTATTTTATATAGAAAATTGGTCGATTAATGATTTTATCGCACGGTACTCTGCTAGTAAAATGATTTGTACTCAAATATTATTCAATTTAATAAAATAATATCTAAGTTTCATTATATTCAAGTGCAAAAACGAACCTCTTTTATTACAAAATCTATTTTTTTTAAACTTTAGTTAAAGTTAAGATATATCTAAAAGACTAAACTTATAATTCTCTCAGTAAAATCCTCAGGTAGAGAAGTAGATGTAACTACATCCATTTTTAACAAGCCAAGTTGTTAGGAGTTTGTTAACTGACTTTGAAAGTATCGTTAAGGTAAGACTTAGCCCAAACTTTGCAACTTAAATAAACATGAAAGTGTGAGCCGTACGAGGACTTAATGTTTGTTTAATGTTCGCTGAAATCCTGTAAAGTTCAATCATTTGGAACGAGGACTCGTCAGTAGGCCTAAGATGCGCGCCGTGATAAATTTTATCAACGTCAAAATGTATGGGCAAAATCGATAAAATGGCGTGATAACCGCTTATCGTGGAGCGCATCTTAGGCCTACAGGAGTTGCTAACTTTTTATAGAAAGAAGGAACCGTTGACAAAATAAACAGAAGTAAATAAGTAGGTATGATATTGATTGCAAACTTCTGGCACACAGCTGGCGTGGTCGCAGCGCGATGTTAAGCGCGGTATTAGACTGTAGTCATTAGACTAACACTAGTCCCGAAAACTATCAATTTTCCGTGAAAAGTAGAGTGTGTAGCTTTGAAATCTAAATTAAAAGCGTTATTGAGTTTCTTAGCGCGATTTGGCAGTCCATTAAGTAGGTCTCATTTAACTGATATGAAAAAATTTGGGCTTACATCATGTCAACATTTAAAACTGGCTTATCAAAATAGAAAAGGTACCGTCAGAAATAGGCACACGACCTACCGTATTTTCTTTACGAAAGCACCCTTAGCATTTACAATAACTTTAAACCAAGCAGAGAGACCCGCGGTCGTCAAATGGGAACTGGTGGTGTTATCTACTCTCCTCAGCATTCAATGATTGGAATATGTTCTTGTACCAGAAGTCTACGGTCTTCCCCCACGCTCCGAGAGTCGCTGCGTCGAGATTTAGCACTTCGATGAACATCTTCACTAGCACGTTTTTCAAGTCCTGCGGGCAAACAGAGGGGTCAGTCGTGGAACAATGGCCGCTCATTTGCTGAAGAGATTTTGTGAAGTGGAGCCCGCTTGCTATGCACTTACTAACAAGATATGTATGATGTTAATTCTAGTTAATTCATATTTTCTAAAAATAAGTTATCATTTATGTTTAAGCCTAGGGAAGATTACATCAATCAAATCATAATTTTCAAAATTCCAAATATCAAACTCCGAAAACAGGCACTATTGTACGTTTGTACGTTGATTAGTTTTTTGTGATTAAGATTTAGATAAGCATTTTTAACTCTACCTCTACCACTTAGTACGCAATAAAGATTTTGAATTTGAGTTTAGCTACGTGCTAAGCTGGTTTAGTACCTACTTAAATTAATAGGCAAGGCACACACAATTTTTGCATTAAACTTGCTGCGCACACAAATATTTGAATTGAGGTTCGATTATGTGTAAATGCTGACACTAAAAGTTAAAGATCTATAATGGAACTGACCAGCAAGCCAATGAGATTGTAATTCACGCAGAAAATTTGAAACAACTTAATAAATTGTTGATTTAACGGACGTGAATTACAAAATAGGTAAGTAAATAAAATAACTATAAATCAATGTCGATGTTTCTAAAATTCTACTCTGGTCAACTCAACCTTTAACTGTTTGGAATTCATTAGAGGCCACACTGTTAGATTCTTGACTAATAGGTTACTTAGATTGGACTGGTCCCTCAAAGATTAGGTACTATGGAAGTGTATATTAACTTACATGAAAGTTTTGTTCTTTTATTTCTCTTCTCTTATGTGATTCGCCAAGCTTCACCATCATGGCTGCTACAATTTCAGGCTGGTTCAGGTTCATGATGGCTAGGTTCAAAGCTGACATCAGGTTGATCACGTGCGCCTTAAACTGGAAATTCTGGGCGTACTCGCCGTCTGGTAAATTGCGGATCATTTTGAAGTAGTTCTTCGTTTCTGGGTAGGTGGTGAATAGTCTGGAATAAAAAATACATTGTTTAAATTTATATTTAATTAAGTTGTATGGTGACTGTAGATAATATTATTATGGGTATTCATGGCAGCTTTTTGCTAAAGCACGCAGCATGGCTTTTCCTCATACTGATATTTTGTGCACTCTACAAAAAATACTAATTACTTTGAAAACAAACTTGTCATCGGTTGACTTGGAACTAGCGATCTCCCAAATTGGACAGTCCTATGCCGAAAACCATTGGGCTAATTAAATGTCGTCTCAAATTACTATTTTCATTGCACGACTTAAGTTTCATTCGATAAATTAAAGGTTCATACTGAATTAACCTTCATCAAGATAGGTTTAATTTTGAATTGATTATTTCATCATCATGTTCAGTGATTTCTGAGAATGAGTTGTAAAATTAAGAATTTAAAGTAAAGCAAAAAAAGGGTCTGGTCCTCGAACTCACTAAAAAAGAGCTTAATTTTTGATTGTTTCTACGCAGATAATTACTTAATCATACTGAATTTGTGTTCGGTTTCGGACACCAGATCAAATTATTTTGTCATTAATTTATCCATAACACAGTTACAATAAAATTAGTTTTTGTAGTCATTTACCTACTTTTTTTTACCTACCCAACAAGGCCCTATTAACATTTACCAACCTATACGCGTATTTTAGTTGTTTTAAGTTTTATTACGATGATAATAATAACATTGGACATTACTTCCAAACCTGAAGGCAGCTGGAATGCCAGTTAATAAGCTGTGAACCGCGGAAACAATACCACGCATCACATTAGTAGACTGTAGAGTAACCATACGTTGTAGCGTTGCTGTTAACAAATATACTCAGCTGCTATTAAAGAGCTAAGTAGTCTGGATAACTAAGATGACTAAGTTTTCAGGAATGAACTAAGAACACATAGGGATACAATGACATAGGGATGTTTCCTAGGTAAAAAAGCCAGAGTTTTAATAAGTCTGTCAGCTAACTTAACTTTTTTACGCGAGAAAGTTCAAAAGAAGAGGCTGAGTCAATGATCGCTAAAAAAGTGCAGCACTTTGTGACGTCGCGCGGAACTTCAACGCACCATAACTTTGTAATTATTTGTTTGATTGACAATTAAAAATACGGCGGACGGACGGACGGTTGACGGACTAAAAAATATTTTATGGAAACTAGCCTATTTTAATTTTTAATGTTGGCTACCCTACGTCAGGAATTTACGGTGTGGCCACTGAATTCAAATTGAATCTACATTCACTCGTCAGACGGACATGATTTATTCAATCCGATATTGTATTTCGTGGCATTGTCACCGAATTGCCCCCAATTCAACGACCATTCAATTGGAAGTAGATAGACCAGCTAACACATCAAGTTTCATAGACGTACCGTACCATGACCATGTACCATGTTCTATCAATAAGCTTTATTAGGTACTGTAACGTTTTCTGACGATCTGATCTGGTGAAGCTCGCGGGAAGAGCCTGGATGCGGGCAGCGCAGGACCGGTCGTTATGGAAATCCTTAGGGGAGGCCTTTGTCCAGCAGTGGACGTCATTTGGCTGAAACGAACGAACGAACGTTTTATTAAAACTACTAGTCCCGTAGAATGGTCCCGTAGTGTTGGTGTAAAAAATCACAAATGTAAAAAGTAAGAAATGATTTATTTGACAAAAAGAGTGACATCACATTTAATTACATCTATATATATAAAAGAAAGTCGTGTTAGTTACTTCGCTTATAACTCAAGAACGGCTGAACCGATTTAGCTGATAATTGTCAGGGAGGTAGTTTAGAGCCAGGAGAAGGACATAGGATACTTTTTATCCCGTTCGAAATAAAAAAAAAGTCTGCTTATTTATTGCCATTAAGGCGGAACAAAGTTCGCCGGGTCAGCTAGTAAATTATAAAAAGAAAAACATTGTGCCCTGCTGTCAAATAGGGGCCCGACTCGACACCGATTTTCAGCGGGTCCAATGACATTGCTGCTTAAAAATATGCATCCATCCTCACAGTTTCAACTTTCCAATTTTATATTTCAGTACTACCACAGTATTACTAGGATTCATAGAGTTTCATGAGCGATAAACACTGTCATCTTAAACGAACAATGGGTTTGTTCTGCCATAATGTGAAAAGTAAGAATTTACAACGATCATAAATAAAACTGCCAAGTAAGCTGTCTAACAGAGTTCTCCATTTGCAACGCGTTGAAATGTTTAAAGCTGTAATAAATCGGATAAGTGTACCTCCTTTACGACTATAGCACTTACTGGCTACTAGTTTAAATCATAAAAACTATGATTGATAGTTGATAGGTATGTTTGCTTGAAACTTTAATGCCCATTTGTGTGCATTATCTCTATATCTACACTTCTACATCTATACCTTTATACTTACTAATACTTATTACTTACTAATATTATAAGCTGAAGTTGTGGAACATGACGCTCAACCACCATAAGGAAGCAATGGTGTTAGTGCATCTAATATACACAATCTTGGTTTGTCTATATATACTGGGCAGGGTAAAAAACTTCGTCACCGCGATGCAGGATTGTATGCGCAGTGGAGTTTGCCATAGTAAGATCGTAACAGCGCCATCTGTTGGTACGGTTTGTAGTGGCGCAATTTATTAATCACAGTTTGTTTATTTGGTTGAACGCGCTAATCTCAGGAACTACTGGACCAATTTGAAAAATTCTTTTTGTGTTGGATAGTCCGTTAATCCCTGAAGGCTTTAGGCTATATATCATCACGCTAAGACCACTAGGAGCGGAGCACCAATGAAGAATGTTTCAAATCAGTGATTTTTTTCCTTTTGAGAGCTGACGCTGCGTAAACGGTTAAAGTTTCGCATAAATTATGTATGATAGGATTTTCCCCTTTAAAAGTTCTACAAAAAAGTCCGCGACAGCATATGTCTATCTTTTATGGTTGGCTCACTGTAACCTTTTTGTCTGGATGTCTGGATGTTTGTTCCTCTTTCACGCAAAAACTAATAAACGGATTTTGTTGAAACTTTACAGTATTATTATTTATAACCCAGGCTAACATATAGGCTACAATTTATGACGATATGTGACAAACTAAATTTCAATAAATAGTTAAGAGGTGAGAAATATCCTTAAAAACGCCATCTATCGACGTGCTTTTGACGGTCGTAAACATTCATGAGAGCGAAGCCGTGAAACGTATCATTAGTCCTAATTAGGAACTAAATATTACATTTATAGAACTGTTCATAATATTTAAAATTTAGTCATTATAGATATTTTATGTAATTGAATAATTCACTGTGTTTAAACGAGCAAATCAAAGTCTAAATTAGTGACCGCCATCTATCGACGTGCTTTTGACGGTCGTTAACATTCATGAGAGCGAAGCCGTGAAAAGTATCATTTAAATGTATGTAATTGAATCATTCACTGTGTTTAAACGATCAAATAGTATTCAAACATTTAGATAATAACGTTAAAAACCATTTAAAAATCCTATGAGAACTTTTTCGACTTCTACACGGACAAAGTCGCGGGCAAAAGCTATTTGTAAAATCATCATCATCATCATCATCATCATCATTTCAGCCATAGGACGTCCACTGCTGAACATAGGCCTTTGTAAAATAATTAGAAATAAATAAATAAATAAATTAAAAGTGCCTACCCAAAGTCATTAGTCCACGCGGACGAAGTCGCGGGCACAGCTAGTCAAGGATACAAATACGTAGTTGCATCACAAAATCAATCTCAATATCGAATGAAAATTCCTTTTAATTTGTCAAGACTAATGCAATGTTCATAAGCAAGTGCACATCTTTGAGTAGGTAAGTACATTTGGGAATTTCAGGGATTACTTATGACTATTGACTGTAACATCTAAGTATGTTCCTGAAATCTGAATTCAGATTACAACCCCTATGGCCTGAAGTAAGTATGTAATATCTTCTAAGTAAGAGTGAAAGAAAACAAAACAAGCACGGAAATCTTATCGAAATTAATTGGTTGTGATCTCAATTCAGATTTCAGGAACATCATTAACACGCCACAGAGGTGCTTGCGTGTACCATAAGTAGATTTAATATTGTGCTCACTGCAAAGCATTAGGTACACGTAAAATAGAATTTTCCATTACTTACATTACTCCTAGTGAGAGAGCACCTTTAATACAAATACTTATGGGTTTATGCGATTAGGTTACCAATGTGGTTTATTATTTAAGTCTGCCTTCGTGGTCTACTTGTGGTTTTACACTTCCTACTTACTAGGTAATTCCTACTTAGCAGTAGGCTATAGTTTTTGAAATGACAAATATTACTTTTTCAAAATTAATAATATCGTCTAAAAGCCTTTCGCAGAATTACCAGAACTATAAACTTTGAAATAAATTAGAAAATTTACTAGTAGGTGGTTATACCAAAATTAAAACATGTTACAAAAACTAATTTAAAAATATAAAAAAAATATATTTGCTTTGGGTGGGAGTTAAACAACGTTTCCAAGTTTCATTAATTAAAAACAAAAGCTTTTTTACCTTAAATAAAACAATAAAGTAAGTATGTAATAAAAAAAACGTCAAATTTTTGTGATGATTTACACAGAAATTCACTTCAGTCAAGCTTAGAAATTATCGGAAGAAATATGTCAGCAAAACTGGCAGGCATTTTTGGAATAGTTTCGTAAAGCGTGCCAAGCGCTTTAAACTTCCAGTGCTAATGGTGTTTGAGACTGTGGTATTTGAAAACCCGGTTTACACCCGACAGGGTTTTAAAAAAAACTTTAATAAAAATGTATAAAGGGTGGACTTAATGCTAAAAGTATTTGGTCATTTTAAAATCCGATAACAGTTAATGCTACGAGACTTGAAGTTGTCTTATTATTATTATTAACAACATTTTTGAATAAATGTTAATCTACTAGAATCATTCCTCTTTGTTCCAATTGTGGTATTACCTATCTGAATAGACCGCATCAAGAAAACTACAGGCACCTAGATTTCAGCCGAGCTTTTCCAGTTGCAGGATTGTAGTTGCTACGAAAAGATCTTTCGTAGTCAACATTTTTGTAGCTTTTTGCAGCTTTCTTCATTTACTGTTAAGTAATCTTAAAACAAATATTTGGATATTTTCTTCAAACTACGTTTGTAATTTAGCAGTTGAGCTGAGCTTTTATTTTCATTTCTTAGAGGAGACCGAGGAAAGTTGTGACAGAGTAGTAATTGTGACATTGTCGATTTTTTGGAACTTAACTACCTACTAGCGAGCTCGTAACAGTGCGCGTTTTTAGTTCAAGTCTCGAGTTAACAAATACGCGCTGTTGCGAGCTCATCGATAGTTAAATATAGGTTTTCAAAAATGGACAATGTCACAACTCTCCTCTGTCACAACTCTCCTCGGTCTCGCCTATCCTACTTCAGTTAAAATTCAAAGATTTGCGGAAATCTCACGTCAAAGTCGTCGGTAGTAAATCGCACCACAGCGACGCTATAAATCAGCTCTAATTTCCCAGAACACGTATTGATTTGATCGAGTCGCGACACTTTTAGCTTTACGATGTCGTATCGTCGGTGTCGCCGCGGGAAAACAATCGCATTCGTCTAAACTTGCGAGTGGTAGCCATATTATCAAACTTTAAAATTTCATGGTAACTAAACTCACTAATATAATAATTATTATTGACGGGATTGCTACCATCGTCCATCCGTGATCATGGTGCTTGCAACAGTGCCGAAATATCGGAGACTCAAAATTAAAGTACCTACATACATGGTAGCAATCACGTCTATAATAATAATTACGAATAAATCGATCGTTTAGGGCTGCCGTAACGTTTTGAGTAGGCCAGTCATGCGTTTGAAAGACCGCACACTGTTGGTAATTGATACTTTTATTTCAACGCAGTCGTACAATGTTCCGCATTCGGTCATGCAGCGGCTTAACACGTCTTATTTGAAAAAGGGCTTACTTAACCTAGAATCGATTATCGACCTAGACTCATTTCAAGTAGATATTTATGAGTTAAATGTATCTAAATTGCGAAGGGAAGGATACCCCGTTCACGTCTCACTGTCACGCGAGGAAAGGGTGCAGTAGAGACTGATATAGCACACATAGTACTAAGACAGTATCAGTAATAACTGGATGGTAAGGTATGCACAGTTCACGGTTTGCGGTCACGTGAAGGCAGGAGGTAGCGAAAACTTTTATGAAGCTTCCAGCTCTTTAACAGTATCCAAATAGAGTTGAAGTTCTCATAATAATAATAATCATCATCATCATCAACAGCCCTTTACAGTCCACTGCTGGACTATGAGCCTCCTCCACTAAAATGGAGGGTTTTGCCATAATCCCCACGCTTGGCAGGCGGGTTGGAGATCGCAGTTTAAAAGATTGATGTTTTTCAGAGAGCGCTCCTGCCCGTTCTCTGTTTGATGTGTCTCCTCTTATATTTAGTAGTCGCCTCTTACAACACCCGCGGGAAGAGTAGGGGTTGGTGACAAATGTATTGTACCTTCATAATAATAATATACACTATCAAAAATGTAGGTAAGATTAAAAACTAAAAAGCAAACTATTTGGGTTTAGCAGCTGGCTTCAGAATATTGATTCTGATCGAATTGAGCAGTAAGAATAAGGAATCCAAGTAAAGCATTAAATTAGTATCTATTCCATAATGATTTAGCGAGAATACAAAACCTATTTCGCTTATGTATTCGCTATTTGTAATTCGCCTTTTATAAGTATAGAATAAGCACATCAAGTTGAATACGAACATTCTATGTAGTTGTAATAAGTAGGTACTATTTTGGCATAATAGTGTTGAATTTGAGTGCTGTTGTATAATAAAGTTTTACGCCCGCAATCGGCCACACAGTCCCGCACGTGTTGTTTAAAACAATAATAGCATTCGGTTCAGCAAATACTGGAAATAAATGCCAATATTTGTTTGTGGCGAATAATACAATGTATGTTCTATTAGATGGAAAAATAAATAACTATAAGTACACTTTTAGTTTCCTTGCATACATTATGCTTTTGCTCTAGTTTGGATTTTTCGGAGGTGAACGAGTATTAAGTTATATAATAGTTTTATGTACCTACCTAAGTACTTTCATGACTATTCTGTCTATTTGTTTGTTACGTTATCACGTGAAAATGAAAGTTCCTCATGAAAATGATCCTGTAGATTTCTGTTCTAACTACCGAACTGATTTGTCTACAGTGACTAGATTCGTCATCAATGATTAATGATTTTATTATGGAATCCCGGAGGATATCTCACAGGTTCTTAACCAAAATTAAATTTGACTGTTGAGATGTTTTTATTGAACACTAAGGCTGAGTTGCACCACCTTATTTTAACCGTGATTAAACCACAACCAGTCTTTTTTGTATGGAGTTTGACAGACTTTTGACAGTTGCTAAAGTTATAGTAAGATGGTGCAACCCAGTCTAAAAAAAATGGCATACCTGTTCAAAATTTCCGTCCCGTTGGCCACTGAATTGGCATACACTGGTGCCCAGGATTTCTGCACGGCGTAAATCTCTCTCTTGGTGAGCCCGGACACTGGGTTTACCGCGTCAGGGTCTCCGCCCCACCAGATGTAGCTCAACCACGCGCCCATCGTTAACTGGAACAAAAGAAGATCTTTGAAATGAAATAGTTTATAATAAACAGATTTTTTTTAAACTTAGGCAAACTTAACTCTAAACAAAATAAAAATATAAACTTATTTTACTCAAAAATAAAAGTGTGTCCGTGAGGCAAAGAGGCGAGGATGCTGGCTGCATTTCCTCGCTGAATGGCAATACTAAGCCTTTGTGCAAGGAAAGAGCCAGCATTTAGATTTTCCGAAATTTTAATTAATTTAGGGGAAATGGTCCGAAACAATAATTTTGCATTCGGTCCCCAAGGTCCGAAGGTCTCGACACCAAAAGGCGCAAATATGTAATCATTAGAAAGTGACTCATATTTGCGCCGTTCCTGAGTGAAACTCAGCCGACTCCGCTGCAGCCCCAGCTTTAGCAACTGATTCCCTGAGGTGGGAAGGAGCTAAAGTATCGACACATGTAGCGTCCCAAACTAAAGCCCGTCCCCGTTCCCAAGGAACCAGAGTGAGACCATCAGGTCTCTTGCCATCATCACGGACCAATCCACGTGGTTCTAACGTGGAAGGAACTTTGATGCTGGCAAGGGCTCTCTTGATGGCGTCGTTGAGAGCAGCGTTTATTGTAAATAAAGATAATTACAATAGTTTATTCAGTAAATAGGCCCTTTCCAGGGCACTTACGCCCGTATTTACAAACATTACTATGAGGTTTCATAGTGCGCGTGAACGCACAGGGTGACATACGAGAAGACAGAGTTCTATTCAAAGCTGTGCGTTCGATGTTCTGATTCCCAATTTTATGACAGTCTTTCATGTAGTGCCGGATTCACCCATAAGCAAATTAAGCAATTGCTACTGCACTTCTAGGGGACACCAAAGAGAGCACCAAAAACATTGCGAGCATATAAAAACTATAATCCGCGAATTTAAGACATGTAGAAGTCGCAAGTTGCATTTCAATTTGCAAAAAAATTCTTATATTTTTAAAAATGCGAAAAGATTATCAAGGTATCTTATATCAATAGATAGGAAGTATCTAAGTCCGGTTTTAACTAAATTTGAATCTTATCATACTCGTAGTTATCATGATTAGATAAAATACATTTATGCAATATTTTTTAATCAAGTGATTTACTGATTGTTAGATCAATCTAATATCTAACTATGATGGATAAGATAAGCACTTTCGCATCTAATACAGTTGTAACAGTTGCTATTTTGCTAAAAAATATTATGTTATGTGACTCTACATGACTGGTTAAAATCATATACATAATCAAATGATATCAGAAGATTCTCTATATTGAGCTCTACTTAAGATATAAAATTAAATATTTCATAAATTGATAATAGACTTATCTTTGTGACGAATATAGAGTCCATGATCATAAGTCAGTTGCAAGTGGGACGATAAATTGATAAACTTTACTAAAATAAGTTAAACAAAGTTAAAAAATATTTTTTAAACATACATATGAAGAACTTTCAATCATCTTTCAGGTAGGTATTCAAACAACGTACTTAGAACAAAAAATACGTAAAAAGCAGGAGATATTCGTCAAAAATTGATCGATTAATATAAAATAAAACCTCAAAGTCGTGATGATGAGTATGATAAGTATTGAACAAGATTAGTACAATTATTAGCATGAATGATAATTAGGTACCTCTTCATTAGATGTTATTAGATATGTATTTTACAATATTCATATAATTGGAACTAATCCTGCTAAAATATTACGTAAATCATCTCAATCATAATCTACTAGCTTTCCGCCCGCGGCTTCGCCCGCGTTGAATTTTTTCTGTCACAGAAAAAATTAAACGCGCGCATCCATGTTTAAAAAACTGGGATAAAAACTATCCTATGTCCTTTCCCGGGACTCAAACTATCTCTATGCCAAATTTCATCAAAATCGGTTTAGTGGTTTAGGTGTGAAAGCAAGACAGATAGACAGAGTTACTTTTGCATTTATAATATTAGTATAGAGAAGTATAGATAGTATAGATCATAAATTTATAGTGAAAACGTCTACTACCTTGCTAAATAGAGAAAAACTGACTTTTGAAAGGTAACTTTCTCCTGACAGGTTAAAATAGATTTTGTGTATCAAAACCTCACCTATACGCAATCTTATGCTTTGACGAATCTTTGCACTTTTACCTTAGGGTGCTTGGATTTCTTCAGCACTAAAATCGCTGTCAGCAACATAAATATTGAAGACAGGTATACGAAAAGTAGCATTTTCGCGAAACTTTAAACCGAAACTGACTGTACAGAAGACTCTACCATACTGGTTTGTATCAAAATTGCCTGCTAAGTTTTGTGTTTTGTTCACCAAACATGGGAGGAGTTATCTAAGGTAACTGACAAGTACAAATAAGCGTTGTTAGTTCTGTCAGTCGTTGCATGTGCAAACTGCGCTACATTTCGCATTAAATCCAAATATTTGACCGCCTATTGTTATGACGAAAGTCTAGGCAGACTAATGTTTCTCTAGACTCTAGGCTTTACTAATTTATATTTAAAAAACAAGACAACATAAGACTACGTTTTCGCGTGGTTACGTTGTGAAGACCTAGACAGTTTATAGTAAATTAGCACTACCTAAGTACAAAACTTACCTGTGCTTATGACAGTGCAACACGAAAGTCTAAATGTAGTATTTTCTAGCACAAAATACACAGCGAAGTGGATACCGCACTGACTAAATTCTAGTACAGATATGAAGATGCTATTTGAACTCCGCAGAAGTTATCTTTATCTACTTAATAAACAATAAACTTATTAACAGTTTTCTGCAAGAGTTAAAGCGAAAAAAATATTTGTGTTCCAAGTGTTTCTTTAAATAGTTTTTATCACTACGCTCACGTGAGCTTCGATATCAAGTTGTTTTTTATTTATTACTAGCGGCCGCCCGCGACTTCGTACGCGTGGATCCCGTTTTACCCCCTTAGGGGTGGAGTTTCGTAAAATCCTTTCTTAGCAGATGCCTACGTCATAACATCTACCTGCTGCCAAATTTCAGCTCGATCCGTCCAGTGGTTTGGGCTGTGCGTTGATAGATCACTATGTCAGTCAGTCAGTTAGTCAGTCAGTCAGTCACCTTTCAATACTCAATCGTTTATTGCATAATCACATTAGCACATTCACATTAGGTCTTACAATTTAGGCAGTTATACAATGTGGACCCAGTTAGGGCACAGCAACTTTAGGAAGGAGACAGAACGACGATCTTAATAGTTTCAAAAGAAATTAATGTACAAATAGAGTTTGGTGGAAATGTCATTTAGTTATTAAGTCACGAGCACATTTATCAGTTCTAACAGTTGTTTATTTTCCCAATCATGTGACTTATTATCATATTAATGAGGAACAGTTGCAAACAAACCGCTTGAACCACGTGCAAACTCTTGAACAAACTATACCAAGACCCAGATTAAATATGTATACTTTTACTTACATGCTTAAATATTTATTTAAAATACTGTAATCAAAAAAAATATCTCTGGGTTTCATTAACTCTTTTTAAATTTTTTTAGCTCAATTGCGCATTAATATCATTATTAATTACAAATTAAAATATTATAAACAACACAACTCGGCACGTAACGACTGTGCCTGAATCCTAGAGCGCTGTACTTTTTCACCGACTTCAACAAAAGGAGGAATTTCAATTCGGTTGTTTTTTTAACTTTTTTTTTTAAATATGATCTTTTGTTATGCCTTGCAAATGGCTTTTAGTTTGGGAATAACGGAGAAACTGCTTTATACTGCATGCATACGCTGCACAAAAATCCAGTTTACAGCAGGTCATTATTAGTGCACTATAAAACAAAAGTTCCAAAAACCGGTAATATAGCCGACAATCAGACAAGCGCCTATTCGCGAAAAAACGAACGCTAATCAAATATTTGCATTCGGTAATAAACAGTTATTTAATTTATTTCATAAATTTTTATGCAAACTTAAGATCTAAAGAGGTCCTTACTTTGTTCATGTTTGTTTGATATTAAGCGAAAAGATAGCTTTGCAGCGCAAGCGGTTATGTAGCGCTATAATAGCTGTAGTAAAATGCCATTTGCTTTCGCAGCGCTTTCCAGCGGCTGTGCAGCTAAGCCACCTAATGTGAACATACTAATAATACGGCTCATTTTGTGCACCACCACCATACTTTAGGGCGCCTTCAGATTAGATGTGTGTGCGCTGCAGCGATGTGATAACATAACAGACGTGCTTCTACAGGGTGACTTTGCAAACAGTTACTCGCCCGTATTCACAAACGATGCTTGCTTAAGTGAAGCAGCAAATCGAACGCACAGCGTTGAATAGAGCTCTGCGATTGGTTCGTGTGTCACCCTGTGCATCCACGCGCACTATGAGACCTCATAGTAATGTTTGTGAATACGGGCGACTGTTGCCTATTGGCGCGACTCAGAATCAGTAACTTAATCGATGTACGTAAAGAAAACTTTTTTTTTCAAGTGCCACGATACGATGGATTCTATTGGAGATTTTTTTTTATAAAATCCAATGGGTATAATGCCAAGACAAAATTTCATTAAGACATCATTTCAGTCCTGAAACCCGTCTAAATTTTTAATTTAGGTAATAATAATAAATAATAAATCTTTGGACAATTTCTGTCAGGAATTTTGATAGCTAGTTCATAAAAAGTATGTCCCTAATTCACTTGTTGCGATTGCAAAAATGTAGAGCTTGTGTTGCGCAAAGAACTGTGATGTGACGCGACAGTAGTGCGACTGTGATGCCACCGCAGTGCATCAGCCTAGTCTAAAGGAGCCTTTATACAAACAATAGCTCGAGCCTCAAACACTTGACAAACCGGCGACAATATTTGCACAGACGAGCGACTGTTGGCGGAGCAACGAACGCTCTGCAAATATGTATTTCCGCAATGCCTCGACAACGCGGCCATGTTTATTTAAAACATAAAGTATTTTATGCTAATTGGATGAATGAGAATTTACATTTAACGATTCGGGCTGTCACGTAAAATATAGATTGGTTTCGCATAGCGGAGCTTTTTTTTATATAATTGAAACAGCTGGGTTACTGCAATAAGCTTTTTCGTAACTGAACTATCTGAGCCATTGAATTTAGACACTATCACAGAAGTTACCACAATATTTATAGAAAAATAGTGACTTAATTCGCATACAGCGATTGTAGTGTTATATTTTCACTCGCAGCTTTCTGCATAACCCAAAGTTTGACTGGGGGAGAAGGCTTTTTACCTTTAACTCCACAAATATATTAAATATACAAAGGGTTTAAATAAATAAAGAATTGTTAAAATGATATTTGCGCTTATTGTGCTTTAGTAATATTTATTCAATCCCAAAAAGATTAATCACTTCTCTAAACTTTAACTTCGCTTTCCCAAAAGAGTTCATTAGAACAAAGCGGCCGAAGTGGCAATCAGCTTAATATGTCAATTACAAAACAGCAAAGTTATCCATTTAAATTTCTAATTGTTTCAATATTGGGATTGTTAATTAAATTGAAAGCGTAATTCCTTGTGAGTAATGGCGGGCGGTTCGCGCGGTGTTTGGACGTAGCGAGACAAAAACAGCCACGTCATTTTCAAATTCAAATTCTTTATTGCTCCATGTTGGTATACAAAAGTTCTTATATGATAGACATATTTAGTCCCATAACATGGACACTACTTTGTATGGTATGTATTTGGTTATTTGTGGGAGCTCCAAGGTACCGACGACCGAACATCAGGCTTGCCATAGCATCTTAAGTCATTGTAACAGGTACGATTTTACTATCTAGCTAGTCTCGTGTGCTGCTGCTACACAAGAGAAAAAAGCATTATCATTAAATCTCTTTAAAAATGGGATGATGTAGGTAGAGAATTTTCCGAATAAATGCATAGTTTTAATTTAAAGCTGGGTCTCCACTAGAGGCACCTCGGCTTTCTAAAATTGGTCTGAAAGTGATTGCTGGTATTTTCCTTAACACGCAAGATGCATTTGAATAAAAATGTAGAATTCTGTAAAACTTGGTAGCTTAGATAGGCAATTAAGTAAAGTAATGAGAAGTAGAGTTATGCGAAAAGGGATTTTTCATTCCGCTCTATCATCTGTATTTTGATCTGTAAAAGCATTCAAAAGTTGATAAAAAAATGCTCTGTTCGATCTTGTTTAGCTATGGTTTAGGCCAAATTAATTGGGTTCGACCGGTGGGTGACGGAGTCCACCGCTTTATTGGACTTCAATAATTGCATTAACCCTGCCGTATCGCCAATTGAACCTTATTATCTATGTCAGGTAGTTTTTGGTCACACCAGGGTATATTGGCCGCTGGAAGGTAACATAGCAAACGTTAAGGCTGGGTTGCATCATCTGGGGTGCGATGGTGAGGGACCTCTTCGTGGTGCACCCTGGGCAACGTCCGCGTGGTCTGTTCACGCGGGTGGCTAACTTCTCACCTGCGCTGCAGGTCTCGTCAACTCGGCGGGCCTGTCGGGCAACCCGTAACCCACAATTGAGTGGGCCGGGGGCCGTCGAGGCATTTGCCCGGGCCACGATGCAGGGGACATCTTTAAAAGCCCCCACAGGTGCCCGTGCCCGTGCCCGTGCCCGGGCCCATCTTTGGAGGGCCGTTCTCGGTACTTCTCTGATCAGCAAAGCTGACTGAGCAGCAGCATGGAGCAGCAGACCGTAACCCGCTACGGCGGGCCGGAGGTCCTGTCGTACCAGGGCCGCGAGGAGAAAACCTCTATAAAAAAAACATAACCCTCCTTCTGGCGCAGTCGGGTAAACACAACTGGAGGAGGGGATTGGGGGTTCCCTCGAAGCCAGAGAGGCTCGTGAGCGAGCCTCTAGCCTGAGGCGGAGCTGCGGACGAATGTCCAACTAGGACAATAACTCGCGGCTCCGTTTCTTTGGGCTCTGGTGGAAACCGTTGGGTTTTAGTGGGTAGGCCCCGCCTTCTGTGGGTAGGCGGGAAGTGTCCCACATAACCCACTGGCCGTCCCCATCGACCAGTGGGTATGCGCAAAGCATTTCCCGACGTAAAAAAAAAATGGGTTTCATCATCTTACTTTGACAAGTCAAAGTAAGATGATGCAACCCATTTAACCGGTGTTTAAGTTTAAACAAACGTTAAAAAATTGTCAAACTCCATACAAAAAACACCGGTTATCGACGTTATCGTTAAAGTTACGGTCAAAGTTAGGTGATGCAATTTAGCCTAAAATAGAATACTGATAGTATATTCGGTATAAATCCAGTGATACCACTAGCATAGCAAGCGTTTCTCTTTTTCTGGAAATAAAAGCCAATTTTGACCTACCTATTCTTTCCTTTTTCACTGTAAAGTTAGTAAAAAAAATATTTGAATGATTTATCATATCAAAGCAGATAAATACAAAAACAAACCTCCAAAGCCCATTGTTTGTCCAAAAACGTTTACCATTAAGCCGTTACGCATATTAAGCCGTCCATTTTAGGCTTTAAATAATTGCAAAAAACTTTAGAAACACTTGACAGGCAACTCCCACGCTATGCCTCATAAAAAATGTGGGAAAATGTCACATAGCAACAAGTCTACACTATATGAACTCCTGAAAAACTTATCATTTAACTACAATACAAGCAACATACCGGAAAAACTGCACGCACTAAGACAGAAGTCTAAAGCAGGTTGCGTCACCTTCACTTTAACCGTTACTATGACTTTAACTGGTTTTTTGTATGGAGTTAAAAAGACTTTTGACGTTTGTTATCTATAGTAAAGTAAGATGGTGCAACCCAAGCTAAGGGTAGTTTCCACGAAAAAACTGTAGTAAGTAGGTATAAATCGTCAAACATTTTATTATAATAGGTACTAGCGGCCGCCCGCGACTTCGTACGCGTGGATTCCGTTTTACCCACTTAGGGGTGGAGTTTCGTAAAATCATTTCTTAGCAGATGCCTACGTCATAACATCTACCTGCATGCCAAATTTCAGCCCGATCCGTCCAGTGGTTTGGGCTGTACGTTGATAGATCACTATGTCAGTCAGTCAGTCAGTCACCTTTGAGTTATATGTATATATTTAGACTTAGTAGCCTTGCATTTATTCAAGGAGTTAAAGGTAAGAAAAACGTAATTTATTAGAACTAAAAAGAGAAAAAACAATTTAAAAAGCTCATGCCCAACATTCCTTAATAAAATTGTCTGACTGACTTGCACATTATTGGAATTTATCACAACACTGAGCAGTCGCAAATTCGCAATTAACACATTGTCACTATTATTAGCCTTCGACATCCTGGATCGCAAATGGAGTCCACAAATTGAAACTAATGACATCAAATACGTTGATAGAGGCGCCAATTAGGTTTAATTGGGACGTCATAGTTTACCGACACAATACAAAGCAGGCGTATTGGGGACACACGGGGACAGATTTGGAGCGTAGCCGCTTTTAATGTGAAGCGTTTTAATTTTTTACCCGACTGCCTCCTCCAGGCATCAAATACATAATCAACAAAAGAACTAGTAATTGATGCCTCCGATTGCATTTGTAAACACTAGTTATCTTGTTACTATCTTTTCTGATCATTTTTACGCAATTGGGTTTTTGTTTTTTTCGCAAGTTTTTTGGTAAGTTTCATAATTTTGGCCATAAGTGGCTGCATTATCATATAATTTACCTCTACTTTGACATAATGATTCTCTGTGACGATCAAGAGTCGCCAAATAGAGCACGCCAAATTACTTGCCCGTGTGTATTGAAATGAGCTTACAACGGATGATCCGAGGCGCGTAATTAAGGCATGCACAGCACTTGTAAACCAATTAACTTTTTACGAACCGCCGTGGGAAATATGGCCGTGTTTTGACCAAAACACTGAAGTATGCTTGGTTAAAATTGATAATGGCGGTGGATATTCATGGATGTTTTTGAGTCTTCTATAGATTTTGGGTGTTACACAGGAGTTTTAAGATCCCAAGGAATATCTCTTAAGTTGTTACAATCTCAAGCTTACAGAAGCAGCTTTTAAGCTCATTTACAGTGACTGTACCTCCTAATCCTAATTAATATAAACGTGAAAGTATAAATATTCTATGTAATGTTGGTATGGACGTAAATAGACACTTGGGTACCTTTATGTTATGTCACAAAATATGACATTCTTCGTAATTCATGAAAATTGCGGTTCAGAGATTTTTATGGTATTTAAAGTACGAGTATAATCATTGCTAGCCTTTGTTATGATTTTCAATTCTTAGGCTGAGTTGCACCACCTAACTGTGACCGTAACTAAAACGATAACCGGTGTTTTTTGTATTGAGTTTAACAGATTTTTGACGTTTGTCAAAGTTAAAATAAGATGGTGCAACCCTGCCTTAGGCTGAGTCGTAACACCTAACTTTGACCGTAATTATAATAATAACCGATGTTTTTTGTATTGAGTTTGACAGATTTTTGACGTTTGTCAAAGTTAAAGTGAGATGGTGCAATCCAGCCTTAGTATAAGACGTAAAATATAAAAATATGTTTAAGTATTACGCGGCGTGCTTACAAACACCAGCTTTATAAAAGTCGTAAAGGACTCTTACTGGATCATATCAGAGATCAAAGGTGAATCTGCAGTTTTATGGATATTGGATAATAAACATCTTTTGATCACTATGATAGTGTTTATTCTTCAGGCAGGTATTCACTATAGCTTGATCAATCTAAAGACACGCCTTCGCGTGTAGGGTTGCCAGGTCCAAAATCACAAAAGCCGGACTTTGTGCTTCATTTGGCCGGATATAATAAATAATAAATAAATAAATAATAATAAATAAATCTTTGGACAATAATTTCACACAGCGCCAGCTAGCCCCAAAGTAAGCAACTTAATGCTTGTGTTATGGGTGCTAGCTTAACGGATATACTACTTATATAGGTACTTTTTTTTTTTTTAAATACATACATATTATACATAGTCACACCCAGACCCGTCACAGAAATTAAAATTCATCATTTCAATTTCTGCCCGGCCGGGAATCGAACCCGGGACCTCTCGGCATAGTAGTCCGTTCTGAACCACTACACCAAACGGCCGACAAAACGAATAATAACGATAATGAACGATATTTTACCCTAAAAGCCGGACATGTGACGGGGGGTGGGGGGTGCAATTAGTGTCAGCTCATGAGTGAGTACTATCATCATCGGTTGATGCGTGCGCTTCATATGATTCTGTGGCCGACTTTCTCCTGGCGCGGCAACCAAATAAAAAAGCCTAACAAAAGCCGGACAGGCCGGACAAGGCAATATTTGGCCGGACAAGTCCCTAAAAAGCCAAACATGTCCGGCAAAAGCCGGACGCCTGGCAACCCTATTCGCGTGAGTGAAATTTCCACGAAATGCGAAAAATTCTGATTCAAACTCTTTATTAGTTTATGTAGACCCTTTAACCGTGAGGCACACACGTCCGAAATATAGCTTGCTTGTCGAATTCATATTTTTCTTGACTGAATATTAAGTTGTGCATCTCAAGTACTGCCGAATAATTTATTAAAAGTTGATCATTGAATTCTTCGCTATAATTGGGTATGTCCTCGATGGACCTACCTCACATTACGTTGTATTGTGACTTACGCGGTAAAGGTGAAGTAATTTTTATTTTTATGATAACATAGCGTTCCTTGATATTTCTTACGACATTTTTATATGAAACTTCTGTCCGTAGCTTCGTCTGCAAGAATTCCAGGCTGTTAGAGAAAATCTTTCAGGAGAGAAGGAAAACTCGTTCCGTTTTTCGTTGAAACTCTTTCAAAATCAATCACCATTAGGCAAAATAGGTCGAGTCGTTCTCAAGTGTTACTCCTACATGTGGCAATTGATTTTTATTGATATAGATTGATGATTGTTATACCAATAAACTGTTGAATACGTGGTCTGGCATGAATATATTTTGTTTGAGATCGTGTACACAAGATCGTCTAGGTACACCAACCGAAAATTTTTTAGCATTTGCATTTGACTTAAAATTTTAAAGTACCTATTCTAACGCTACCAACGGGTCATTATGGAAATCATTGGGGGAGGCCTCTGTTCAGCAGTGGACGTCCTATGGCTGAAACGATGATGATGATTTTGGAGAAAATCCTACTAATATTAAAATGCGACAGTTTGTATGGATGTCTGGATGTTAACATGTTTGTTACTCTTTCACGCAAAAACTACAGAACGGATTTTGATGAAATTTTACAGTATTGTTGTTTATGACCGGATGAAGTCGCGGGAAAAAGCTAGTAAGTCATAAAGTCACTGGAATCATTCGACATTCAGCCACATAATTCGATATCAAGACACGCGTTTTACTGACTAAATCTGTATAGAAGTCAACTTTATCTTGAAGTCATAAGAGTTAGATTAGATCTAAGCATTATACGAGTATGTTTGTTTTCTTTATCAATGTTGGCCTATGTAAGTTTATCAAACTCGATTTATCATTTGACTTGTAGCGTTTTGTCGGAAATATTGTGCAATAAATTGCATACATTTGCGATAAGTTGCATAAGCTATAATCACTAGATATGTATAATCGGTCCAGCCATATGGAGAAAGCCAAAATAAAGCTAATAGACTAAAATAAAATATTTTTTGTTAATATTTTAAGGATGAAGTAAATAAGAGCTGGAATATTGACATTAAAACAGTCACTCGAATGCAATTTGTATGTAGGTAGGTAAGTGTAGATGAAATGAAAGGAATGTAACTTGTACGCGGGGAGACTTCATATGTACAGACGTCGGGAAGTTTCGGAACTCCGAGCTTGAGAGATAAATAGTGCCGCCCACACTTGCCGGTTGCTGGAGACATCGGGACCTGTCCCAAGTTTAGAATTATGCTTCAACCATAACAACGCGTGTCTATCGCCATCGCCGGCGCGATCACCGCGCGATCATATTATACATATAGGGAGGGAAATGTCAGGTCGCGTGAACATTAATTAAGTTTCCAATTACATACTAGTGTGAGTTGCACCACCTTCCTTTAACACTGACTATAACAAAACCGGTGTTTTTTGTATGGAGTTTGACAGTCTTTTGACGTTTGTTAAAGTTTAAGTAAGATGGTGCAACCCAGCCTTAGTCATCTACGAGTAGGTATAGTTAAATTCATGGCGTTTTAACTCTAGGCACAAAAGTACCTATCACTAAAAATTAATGTACTAAGTAAGTATGATCAATAATTCAAACAGTCTCTCTTGAGCTCTCTTCTGCTTAAACTTAGAAAAACAACTTCGTGAAAGTATTGATATGACCAAAGCAAACAATGTAACCTGAAGTAGGTGCATTTACGTATAATCTGAATTGGTGCCTATCATGTAACGATCACTGATTACTGAACCGATAAAATCTAAGCAGGGAGTCAAGAGATAAAATTGAATGCCGGCCAAATCAAACATAATATTTTATATTTTTAGAATGTCTATTTATCATAAAAATTATGGCTAGATGATTGTACTTAGCAGGATTACTTTATCATCTATCATATCATATCTATACATAATGTCCGCGGATGTAAAAGTGAGATTCTTGAATTTGCTCTATCAGATCACAAAGCTCAGTTATTAAAATGTCCTACAAAACGACTATGTTTATTAAAGTATTGGTATGTAAGTAGAAGAGACTATAATAGGGAAAATTTTAGTAAGTTCAAGGAAGGATTACAACAAATAACCTTCAATAATGTATATGATTCTGACGACCCAAATGAGGCTTTTGACATTTTTCACGATACTTTAATTTTGTTGTATAATCTATGTTTCCCATTAATACAAGTTAAACTTTCTGCCATAAAGAAACCAAAATGGATTAGTAAAGGTATAAAAGTATGCAGCAAGCGAAAACGTAGTTTACTTTGGAAATATAGAAAATGTCCAACGTCGGAAAATAAACTCGAGTTTAAACAGTACTCAAACCGTTTTAAACGTATAATAAACCTAACGCAGAAAGCACAAAACAATTACTACATTAAAAATTCATTAAATAAATCAAAGGCCACTTGGAACGTAATAAATTCCTCTAAAAGTAATTTGCCTAGAGAAAATATATCTCATTTGACCGTGAATAATGAAAAAATTACTGACCCAAAAAAAATTGCTGACATATTTAATGACTTTTTTATAGACGTGGTTAAACCGATTAATGCTGACACTCTACAAAATAATTACAATAATGAGACTTTAAACAATATTCCTAATACAATATATTTAAGACCTTGCATACCTCAAGATATAGATAGAATTATCATGTCACTTAAGAATTGCAATAGTACAGGCTACGACGGCGTACACACAAAAATATTGAAAAACGTAGCAGAGTTAATTTCACCAGTACTTTGTCACATTTTAAACAATTGCATTGAAAATGGTGTGTATCCGGATAAATTAAAAACAACAATAATAAAACCTTTGTAGTATTAACGGCATATCACGGATACGTCGCGTCAATCTTACGATACGGGATAATCTTTTGGGGTAATGCTACTGACCGAGAGCTAGTGTTCAGAGCACAGAAGAGATGCGTACGTGCAATCTGCCAGCTAAAACCCACAGATACATGTAAACCTCACTTTATACGGTTGAACCTTCTAACTTTGCCATCTATGTATATTTATGAAGTTGCGGTCTTCGTCAGACAAAACCCAACATTATTCAGAAGTCATCACAGATCACGCGACAAGAATTTAATATGTAAGGATCCTTATAAGACAACTTTTTTTGCTAAGAATATTGTAGGCATGGCACCCAAGATTATAAATAAATTACCAAAAGACATTAGATTAATTGAACATCTAAATTCATTTAAAAAAACTTTACTGACTTATTTAATTAATAAATGTTATTATAATATATCTGAATTCTTTGACGATAAATCTAATTAGTTTATGTAACTGCCAAATTTTATTGTTGTCTGACAAATTGTATGCTCTTTGAGCGGAACATAGTGATACTACCTAATGTAACATGTCACCACTTTACCTATGATTCACAATAAATGATTTTGTATTTGTATTTGTATTTGTATTTTTCTATTATTTATTTAATACTACTCAAAATACATACAATTTCTAAAAGTATATTGATATAAGGGCCCACTCATCAAATATCTAGATTTTTACAAGTGGGACGACGTCCCTTCCACATCGGGACACGGGACAGCTCTACCGAGATGAAATGGAAGAGCATTCCCGCCCGGAAATGGAGCGGCGGCTTATTTTGCCTAAATTCTGCCTTTGACTTAGGGCTGTCAATTTTCTGCCAGACTTAAATTCTGCGAGAAGTAATGTTCCGTATTTTATAAACTTGGTGAGGAGAAAATTGAATTTTCCACTACGGGGTACAAAATGGTTAAACATAACTTTCTTTGGTGCGCATGTTGATGGTAATTTGAAATGATAGAGACTGTGTTATTTAGATTGTAGGTATAGGAGAGAACCATAGTGATAATAGGGTTCTTGTTTCTAATAATATAGGATCAAACGCTCTTATGCTTTCTATTTTCTGGCTGTTTTTAGGCCCGGATTATTGAATATGTAAAGTGTACAGTCAGAAAAAAATATCATTTTACCAACACAGGTTTTCCATGTGAGTCGATTACGTGTATTTCAAGTAGATAATATAAATAACTCCAAGGTTTTCCACAATGCACGGTCCTGCGCTGCCCGCATCCAGGCTCTTCCCACGACCTTTACCAGATCGTCGGTCCACCTAGTAGGAGGCCTGCCCACGCAACGTCTTCCAGCCCGTGGTCGCCACTCGGGAACTTTTGTGCATTGTGGAAAACCTTGGAGGAGGCCTTTGTCCAGCAGTGGACGTCATTTGGCTGAAACGAATAAGTATAATTGGCCTGAAAATTACCTACTTAAACAATGTGAATTTATAAAACTGAATACCAAATAAATATACTCGAATTTGAAGGACTAAAAAACCTTGTAGCACCAAATTTCACGACAAACGGCATGTACTTCACAATAAACGAAAGTGTTCATGTAAGTAGATTGGAGTGTAAAACGTGCGTTTATTTCCATATGACATCGGTAGAGGTGCTTCCCCGGCTATAAAGTTTTATGCGGCTCTCCAATTTGCCCGTCACTTCGCTTTGCGAATTTCGAAAATGCATTTAATTGATAGGCTACGTACTAGTGACCTTTATTTAGGTATGCTTTAAATAAATGCGAAAGTAAAATGTCTGGTAGGTTTTATGACTGCTGAACGAATTTTATATGTAGATGGAACGAAAGAGGACATTTTTTTAAATTAAATAAGAGTATCTATAACGGGGTGAAAAAAATTAATGTTTGTATGAAACCAATCCTTTCTCAGGTAGAGATTTAAAAATGTTGGTAAACTTTTATTTTGTTTTAAGTCAGAATCAAGTTTGATAGTGTGAAACGTGATTTTTGTAACAGATCAAAACAAGTACACTGGCGAAGTTATGATAAAAACGTTCAGTGATACGAAACTTACGCGGGCGAAGCTAGCCATAACTTCTTCTGAGCAGAAAACTAAAAATGTGTCATTTAAAAATGCGTTCCTTATTTTCGATGATGTAAGAAAAAAAAAATTAACATGAAATACCGCCTCTATTTTCGGTAAATTTTTATAAACCCGACTTTTGATTGAAGCAAAAACGGAATATTTCCTTACAGTAAAACCCGCAGGCAGTCGCTAGTGTCGGAATTCGGCGGCTAATTCGGCGGGTCCTCCAATTAGCCCCACGGCAACCTCACTTTTAGCGACAGCTTTTAAAACTACCTGTGGTTAATTGATTGGTTTACTTACTCTACATACACATTTTCTAGTTACCTAGTACTTACTATTGGAAGTTATATCGGTTGGAACGTGGAAGCTAAAAAAATAGGGTACTGCTGATGTGAAATTGAATGAATTTCGATGTAGCCCAAAAGTAGCCGTACGTAGATAGAAAATTCGGACTTTTATATTTGTTTATTCGAGATGCAAAACAGATTACAATTAGGTACCTACGAGTAGTAATTTTACAATTTGTTTATCATAATTAATTTTAGCTTATCTCGCGCACACACCTAGCACTCTGAATTACCTTTAACGGTGAAACCACAACAGTTTTTAGTATTGTTTGATTCAAATAAACGGAATTGACTTATTTTATTGACTCCTTTTTGTTCACACTAGTATTCTCTATCATAAATAAATGGTAGATTGAATGATTTAATTCGTATTCGTATTATTCGAACATAGTTTTAAACAGGTGCAATACAAAATCATTTGTACCTACCTACTTACATTAAATGTATAGAAATAAATAAGATTTATATTGGACTATTAATTCTTAGTCCATTATCGTTAGATATTATTTTAATTCACACTACACATAAAAGAGGTCAAGTGTTTGTTTGTAAATCTATTTGTAAATAACCGCTAGAATTTCTGGAGCGATTCCAAAAGTTCTTTTACTATTATTATGTGCCATTGTTTTGTTAGTGACTTTCATCATTAGCTAGTATTTTTAAGGCTAATATGCTAGTTTATAGAATCAGACTATATTTTATGAAGAGAGCATCGAATGGTTTGTTTATTATGAACAAAAAAAACACTATCTATTTTAAGTTGTTTTGTGGGAATAATTTTCTTCACTTCGGAACTCACAATAATGTTTCAGGAGGAAAAATATTCACTTTTGTGTTACAGAGACAGAAATAACACTAGTTTTGTGTACTCTACTTTTTCGAAATCACTGTGAATAGAGTCTTTCGATTACATTATAATTCCCGGTAGTTAAGTACACATTTAATTAATAAGTTAAGTAGGTTTTAACCCTGATTTTTTGCACCTAGAGTTACCCCAACTCAGTTTTATTATTGTTACGATATTAAACAACGTAAGTCCATCAAGTCATAATAAAATTCTTAATTAAAAGCGTAAAGTTAATCGCTGCATAGTCAAAAATGGTCGTTTCAATTCGCCGGCTCTACGTTTGTTTACCAATAAACTATTTTTCATGTATCGACGTAGATTACGCATTTTAATTTCAAGGTCGCGAATACTACGGCACGAAACAACAAACTAGCGTTGTTTACAGTTGTTAGTTTGACTTCCAATAAAAAGTTTGTTAATTTTCAACGTCAGTTGTATTTACGCACAAGTTAAAGGTCAGCGTAACTTTAAATAGTGTTAGACTTTAGTTTTTGTACGGACGACAGCACATCAGACTATACAGTTTTGTTGTAAAATCACCCGTATTACTTACTACATAAGACACTACACAGTGATTAGCTCAATGTGCTGCCGTACAAGTATTTTCAAACGTAAACTCACTTCAACTCGCCGATAACACTCAAACAATCAGCGACAAATTATAAGCATCGATAACGAATCAATATAAAGTATCGCACTAATTCGATAAGGGAACACGTTTTGTTAACACTTTTCCGTTCACGTTGAGCAAATGTCACTCGATATTCGATACTTACAGACTTGGTGTTTTCGCGCGATGTTACGCGGTGGGTTAACACGCGCGTTACGTATGGCGGCCAGTCTACTACTGCGAGTTTACGCGCCGCCCGCCCTACTGCCATCCCTAGCGAGTAAAGGGGTAGTCACCCCGTCGTGAACTAAGCGAATTGCGGCGGAATTCTTGAACTCTACAATTTCATTAACTTCACTCAACAAGTTTTATTTTACTCGGAATAGTCACGAAACTGAAATGAAATTTCAGGGTTAAGGGTTTTGCTGAATACGTTTTTAGATGTTGTATTTTTCATTGGTTAGTGTTTTATTAGAATTAAAAGAGTCTTAAAATGATTATGTATGAAGTTTAGTACAAAATAAGTGATAAAAGATAAAACAACAACAATGAATCTTTGTAAAAGAAACTAAATTGCTAGCCAATCAGACTCTACATTTATGTTGCAAAGTCGACCTATCACAACTATTTCATGATTGATACCAAAAGAGTGTAAAAGTGCTTTTTAAAAGCCTACTTGCAAAAATAAATGACTTTTAGGGGTTTTATCGCAATATTTAGCTTGCTGCCGACAGTCACATAACTATTTTCTATATGTATATTTGACACATTAATCCCACCAAAAACATTCTGTAAAAAACTAGCCAAGTCTCGACTCTCGATGGGGCTGCTTGTTTATCTCTAAAAAGTAATGAAATCTAGACAAAGTCGTGCCAAGTCTATGGTTCTTTACTGCGATTTCTTTATTATTATAGTTAATGTTGTCTGACTTGGCCGTTGAAGGGTACAAAACCAGGTGCTCCATGACACCATTGCACCAATCTGTTGCCAGAACCGCTACCCATTGACGATGGAAAATTGCCACTTGGAAAACGTTGATTTAATAACCAGTCAATTGTAGGCTTAATAAAGCTGCGTATTTCAATAAAACTTATGCATGATTATTGATTATCTTAATAAAGATTGTTCAACGGCCAAGTCACACAACATTAACTATAATAATAAAGAAATCGCAGTAAAGAACCATAGACTTGGCACGACTTTGTCTAGATTTCATTACTTTTTAGAGATAAACAAGCAGCCCCATCGAGAGTCGAGACTTGGCTAGTTTTTTACAGAATGTTTTTGGTGGGATTAATGGGAAGTACTAGTTCTATTTTGATGATCATCAGTGAGTGAGTGAGTGTCATAAATGCGAAACTTTGCTTTCGCTTAACTTCGGAACTAAATGACCTACAGACTTGAAATTTTGGATTTTAAGTATGTGATTATAGCTTACTAGATGACGAAAGTTTCTGCGTTCTGGTCTTATCCAGAGGTTCTCAAATAGGGGCCTGAAAATGCGGCGAAATGGTTCCAGTAAAGGATGGTACGGCAGTGTTTGCTTCGCGCTCGACTTGGCGGGGGCACTGCCGTGCCCCCAGATAAAATTATTATTATCTTTGTCCTGAAAATCTTTAGAAACTCAGCCAATAGTTTAAACGTTTAAAGTGATACGATAGCAAAACGATTAAAAAACCGCAACAGGATAATAATTAAAGGGTATTTTTCAGTCGTCGGATAGCTTTTAACTAAAGATAAGTTTTTTTTAAATCTCCGACTGAAATTGCCGGAGTTCGGTTTCAAACAAAACAATTTGTTTAATATTAAATCAATAATGTATTTTTTAAAGCAAGTGGTAGTAAGTTTATACTCGCTAATGTCTACGAGCAAACTTGTAGTCTCCATACTTTAAATAGACGTTTATTTATGTACAAGGTTTTCAATTTACAAATGAAGTTTGTGTACATTGATAGTTTCAGTTTAAAATATCTATTTAGATATTAGTATTAGATACTACCTACTCTGAATTGAAATTCTTGCCTACTCGTAGGCAGCTTTGAGATAGGTACCTATTCAATGCTTTTATATTGCCTACCTAATAATAAGTTAAAAAAAACTCATAAAACTCATTCATTTATGCAAGTAGGAAAGAACTTTTATGAGTACTAAGTAAGTACTATAGGTACTCGTAGTAGAAAATTAAATTCATGAGGTCATCTCTTTTCAATTTTCTTATGCCATAGTTTGCTTTTTTGTTTTTATGTTATTAATAATATTTTTAAAATTTGAACTCGCTAACTTTTAAATATTTGAAAACTGTCGTCAACTGTAGTATATTAATATAGTTTTTATTTTATTTATTGGTTGGCCAATAATAATTGCACAATATTACATTATTGATGGAGTCATTTGCATAAGCTACGCACAGACCACACAAGAGTTCTGTGAAGCTACATAATTACACGACGTACTTACAAATTGCACAATATTTTAAACTATTGGTCATCTTAAATCCATGAATACATTTACTATTTGCCATAAATCCATTCCTACTTGATATAATTCTTAATGAAAAGTTGATTGCATTATCATTAATTAAAAAAAAAATATCTGTCCTACAACAAGCAAAATAATTGTAAACCAATAACGTTGGCGTAAACGCTACTGAATAAATGAGTAGTCTGTTACGTGAACCAGTAGGCCGGGAACCCATCAAAGGTATCTAAAATTATTTCGACTTAGGTACATACCTATAATTATGATTTTTCCTGCAGTACTCTCTATACTCTATACAGGGTGGAAACGTTAAGTGATCTCACTCGATTATTTCTAAGCTATACAAGATATCAAAAAACTAGTTACTGATCCTGAAAGTGCTTCATGAGCTCTATCAAACGGTATTAATAATATGTTACAGAATAATCTGGATCTATCCGAAAATTCAATGTTTCCAGCTTCCATACATTTGGTAAAATAACATTATTTTAAAAACTACACATGATATCGTAAAACTGATCACTGATTCTAAAAGTGCTTCACAAGCTCTATCCAATGGTATCAATATTAGGTTACAGTATAAACTGGATCTATCAAAAAATTCAATGTTTCCTTCTTCCATACATTTAGTACTACCACAGTCATGGCACTCATGTCTTGACAATATTATAGCAAGTAAAGCCTAAAACCAATGTTTTCCATGAATAATTTTAAATAAGAATACAATTTACGAGTTTATTTTAAGAGTTTATTATTCAATGAAAAAAAAACACACTTCTAATATTGTGTGTCTGGCATACATTTAGTATGGAAGCTGGAAACATTGAATTTTCAGATAGATCCAGTTTATTCTGTAACCTATTATTGGTACCGTTTGAAAGAGCTCATGAAGCACTTTCAGGATCAGTAACGAGTTTTTCAATATCTTGAATAGTTTAGAAATAATTGAGTGAGATCACTTAACGTTTCCACCCTGCTTACAGAAGCTCAAAGTTGCACAGCGTGCTATGGAGAGGGCTATGCTCGGTGTTTCTTTACGAGATCGAATCAGAAATGAGGAGATCCGTAAACGATGACTCTTTATATACTTCTTCTTTATCGCTACACTCGTGCCAGAGTGGTCGTGGTCGTCACACCCAGTCCGGTGGCAAGCCTCACAATTCGTCGCCATTCCTCCCGCACTGCAGCCCTTCTTGTGCACTCGTGGAGTGGACCATTGAGTGCAGGTTTGACCTGGTCAGCCCATCTTACCCTTATACTTACTGACTACTAACTGCATACTTCTTTTCACTGCAAGACAAATCAAATCATATCAATGTCTCTGCAATGAAGATCCTACAAAACCATTCTAATTTCAGCTGTACGTCTCTCTCACTCATACCGAAATCTATACTTCTATAATATTTAAATGCGAAAGTAACTCTGTCTGTCTGTCTCGCTTTCACGCCTTAACCACTGAACCGATTTTGATGAAATTTGGCATAGAGATAGTTTGAGTCCCGGGAAAGGACATAGGGTAGTTTTTATCCCGGTTTTAGAAACAGGGACGCGCGCGATCTGGGGGCACGGCAGTGCCCCCACCAAGTCGAGCAAAAAAGCGGCACGGCCGTACCATCCTTTTCTCGAAGCAATTCAGGCCATTTTCGACCGCCTGTAACTTCGTTGTGGATAAAACTAGAAGGCTGAATTTTCATTAGCTATGCAGGCATTGTAAAGACACGGTATATTTAAAATTTCATTCAATTTGAACCAGTAGTTTAAGAATTATAACGGGTCAAAGTTACTTAATTTTGTCATTCACTGACTGACTCACTGACTCACTGACTCACTCACTCACCGATCATCAAAACTCTAAGGCACTTCTAGCAGACCTAGAAGCTTCAAATTTGGAATATAAGTAGTGTTTGGTGTATGAATCAAGGAAAAACTAAAATATTTGGGGGCACGGTAGTGCAACCGCCAAGTCGAGTAAAATTTTTCAATTTCGGTCCAGTTTTCTAGATACATAACTGCTGTCTACAAAATACAAAAAGAAATGAGATCCCATCAAAAACAATACTTGTCAAAAAAACCAAGTCTCGCAACTCAGTTGTTCTACGGTAAAAAGTTGTGAGATCCATGTAATACCAAGTCCAGGCCAGGAAATCTTTAACGTTTTACATAAATATATTGACTTGGCCATCGCATGAAAACACGTGTAAATTAAATTATTTAGTGCGATGGCCAAGTCAATAATTTATGTAAAACGTTAAAGATTTCCTGGCCTGGACTTGGTATTACATGGATCTCACAACTTTTTACCGTAGAACAACTGAGTTGCGAGACTTAGTTTTTTTGACAAGTATTGTTTTTGATGGGATTAAGTTTTTCTGTGACAGACAAAATTCCACGAGGGCGAAGCCGCGGGCGGAAAGCTAGTCAAAAGTCAATGTCAAAGTATTTATTTGCTAGTGCTAAATAAAGAGTAGTGTGGAAACAGATTTGTAGAATACATCCTCAGAATGCAACTAGCATAATAATATGAGATATGGGTAGGCCATTGTGTACATCAAATTAGTATTCTTTGGCTCTACCACATGTCACCATTCGCACAAATAGGCGTTGACAATACCTCATTAATAGATATTATCATCAATTAAGGGCTAATTTATTTGTATACGATACCGACGACGTTTGTTGGCTAAATGATTTATATTAAGTGCGTGTTGAATGCCTAATGATGTTATTTTATTGAATGTAGAGTGCTATTTACACCTTTATGTTCTTTTGTTTCAGTTTAAAGACGTCTACTGCTGGACAAAGGCTTTCTGCTGGATAAAGTTTGACTGGTACTTAATTAATGCACTGAAAAAATGCTTGGTTACTGCTACACAAAAACGTTACTGGTGAACCAAGTGTTAACTATAACCAAACTAAGATTAGCTCATTACAATTTTTTTTGTTTAATTTACACAACATTTTGTTCCTCATAAACAAAATGTTCCCTAGTCATTTTTTGTGTAAGCAGTAACTAAAAATTTTTTAAGTGTGTGCTGTCCGTATCCAAGAGCTTTCCGTGAGCTTTTTCAGATTCTTGGACCACGGCATGGATTTCGGGTCTAAGTTCCCTTCATACACTTCATACTTATGTATGAGTATTTCTCAAAAAAAATGTACATTTTGAAAAAAAAAAGTGTGCTTTGAAACAGTCCAAAAGTTTTATATTTATAAATCATCACACAAAAAAAACACACACACAATTTTGAAGGATGACTATTAATCTTTAAGATAACGAAGAATTATAGCTATAATCCTACTTATTACCAAATATTTAAATATTTTAAAAATAGTCCTTTTTTACCTTTCATACAAAAACCTGTTTGCCACCCTAGCTTTTTCATGTATTTTTGTTTCATAAAATGCGATACGTAACTAAATTATTGTAAATTTCTTTGTATTATCGTTCTACAGTAATCGCAGTTTCTGTATCAAATTGTTTTTCTATGGGGTGTCATAATGAATTGGCAATTTAAAGCAAAAAAACAAAATGAGTCGCTCTCATTTACTATTTCGTTATTTACTCTTTAGTTACGATTTATTTCTATTTCCCATGGTTTCTGAACAATTCCGTATTTATTTTACACGGACAACAATAGCTGCACTCTGAATGGCTGTTGGCCTGACGTCTCCGCCATAACATCTATCGCGAAAATTAGTGAAAACGTGTGTGTTTTGTGGGATTACTTTTTCGTAACAGGCAGTAAAATCAGCGATTTTATATAGAACGGTAAGTCTTCATTTAACCATTTTTTGTAATACGTGTGGTACGAACATTTAGTAAGCTTTTATATTTGCTGTAACAAATTTTATCAAAAAAATACTTGTTTCTGATCTCATTTTGTCTAATATTTCGTTACGTTTTTTACGAATTTCGTTACGTTACGAAAAAGTACAACATAATGCTGAGTGTATACTGTTATTACCTGACTAAGCATAGTAATATTCACTACTTAATTTATTTCAAAAAATATAGAGCGTTAATAACAAAAGGATTGGATACTATCTGCTTTACAGAAGTGCCACCAGCAAAAAATTATCAAATCATTTAGATTACGTTTTTATGTGATTACTTCTTTTGTTTTTTTAGGAATGCCGCCAAAAACCAATGCCGAAAGGCAAAAAGCTTACAGAGAACGACTCAAAATGGATAAACATGATGGAACAAAAATAATTTTATTAAAATAGTATGAATGATTACTCCCTTATTTTATTTCTAACCCCTTAATATTACCCCGTATTTGGGTGCATACTTACAAATATTTCGAATTGAATAAATGAAGAGCATTCACAATATTTCGCCAATGTATAACAAGCCTTATGGCCTTACTATTTCGTTACTACCGTTTCGTTACGTACATTTTTTTTGAGAAATACTCGTATAAATTACTTACACAACCAAGTCTGGAAGGGTAGTTAGATGGTTTCTATGGCACTTAGCAAAAAACTTAATTTTGTCTGAGTGAGCGTGATTTGACTTTTATACTTAGATAATTTTTTCTTTATCACTTCTACACTTCTTGTTAGGAATAGATACATCTAACTTAGCCTATGTTCAGTCTCAACTTTTCATATTAATTTATGCCTACTAGTAAAGTACGCACTTGGTCATTGGTCTTTGTTGCTATAGTTTGTATCTTTAATGTGGAAAAGGTTACGTCGATATCTCTCATTAATAAAATAACTAGCTAAATGCCAGAACACTGCAAATGTCACGAATGAACACAAGGTAAGTAAGGTCACCGGGAAGCCTCTGTCTACTATACATTTTGAATTTATGTAGACTAGGTACTCGCTTAGGGGCATTTACTCTTTTGTCAAAACGCGACTCCCCATAGAAACTTATGAAGTCACATATTCACCAACTGTTTCAACTGAAAGATACAAAAAGAAAATTTCAACTGAAATACAAAAAGAAAAGAACTCTTTTCTTGTAGTATTTCAAATCTGCTTCTAATTTTACAGTAAATTGAACACTGATTCCAGTGCTTAAGGAAAGCCATTTGGGTAAAAACGCTAATACTCGTATAATCTGCTTAAACGAGTAAAAATAGCTAGTAATATTTTTATTACTTTTCTTAGTGACGTCTTTGAATGAAAGTAAGAAACATCTTTCACACATGGAAGAAAATCTTAACACACATGAAAAAAACATAACATTGCGTAATATTTTATTGTGTGTGGTCGTGCGTAACCTACGATAACGAAGGCGGCATAGCATAGTTGGACTTATAAAGTAAATAAATAAAGTCTACACAGGTACCTACAACGAAACACACACCAGACTATAAATTTTATTTTAAAATCGCCCCTATTATAATTTCGTTACAGTGTTCCGTTGATGGGCTGTCCACTGTACTACTTGTAAACTAAAATACCGCCTACAATAGAGGCATATCAAAAAAATGTTTGCCCTCTCTTGGCAACAGTTGTTTACGTCAAGTGAAAAACATGAATAGGCCGTAATGAAGTCACGTGGTTAAGTACAGTTGAGTGCGCCACATAATCTAGCAAATTAAAATAAAAAAAAACTAACTACTCTAATTTTTTTTCTAGAAGTGTTTTCAATAATACGAAATGTATCGGAAATAGATGCAGGCCATTGCCAACCGGTTAAACTGGAAATCATTGGGGAGACCTATGTTCAGCAGTGGACGGTGGCTGAAAATGATTGGGCTGTATTGGATTGAATGTTCAATTGTTCATGTTGATCTGACTGTGGAAGTCAGGAAGATACCTACATGACCTGTTTCAGTAGGTTTTTCAAAATAGTATGTGATTCACAAAGCTCATTTGTGTAGGTATGAACTAATAATTTCAACGTAAAGTTTAAATTTAAACTTTTCTCAAACTATCTATTTTAGCCCTGAAAACCCATTTAGTTGTCAGTTTATTAGACGGTTTGGCTGTCATGTGTTTGCGTAATTAATGTAACTACTAATAAGTATGCTAGGGGTCGCGGATTCTATTTCACACTGTATCAAGTACTACAATCATTTTGTGAGTTTCCAAACGTTTTTCTGGGTGTTTTCTATCTAGGAAGTTCGTATCCACCCTATATTTCAAGACGTATTAAATAAAATAAAAAACAACAATTTAAAAACCTAAGAAAATATTTATTTTACATTCACAAACATAAAATAACAATGTTAAATATTTCGGTGTTACCAAAGTTTCAGCTGAATTTTGGTCGAAACCGAAACTTAGGTATGCCGAACACTTTGCATTACATACTTGCAAAGGCAAGTACCTACCTATACTCATATAATAATATCATTATTAAGTATCACAAAGTAATAAAATATCATTTCTTAAAATTATATTACAATCATTACGTCCCTACGATAAAATATACTAATGTCAAAGTTTGTCAAAAATGTGACGGTAGATGAAGTTCACGAATCTCACCCACGACGCTACCAGTTCTTCATTGGCATTCATTTGGTTTGTCAAGATATTTGCTAATACTTCCTTCAGTTGCTGTAACAAAAAATATATTTGATTCTTTAAATATTAAAACTATCAGACTGTAAACCCTTGAAAAAGAGGCTGACAATAGTGATTGAGTTTCTTGCCCTGTTTCTTCTCAGCACTGGCCCATTTAATGTCCCAAAGCTGTGGTAGGGTTAACTGGGACGTGTAAAAGTGTTTTTTAAAAGCCTACTTGCAGAAATAAAATGAGTTTTATGAGTTGAGTTTACCAAGTGTATACAAAAAGTATTCTTTAACAGCTAGCAGAGCGTGGTTTCGATCCACGGACCTCTGGGTTATGGGCCCAGCACGCTTCCACTGCGCCACTCTGCTTCTGTACAGCGCTAACGAATTAATGAAAGTAAAAATACATATTTTATCTCTAACGTGCCTATTTTTACAGATTAATGGCACTTACAGCTTTACATTGTAAAAAAATATATCTACCTAAAATAGCTTTAAAGCCTTTGATTTTTTTTTGCAAATTACATCTTCTTTGTAACTTCTCTACCGGCTAACGAACTGACTGTCCTGGGAACTGTTTGCCCGAACAAACGATGATGATTTAAAATTTTTCACGGTTTCCTCGAATGTAATAAAACAACTAATTTTGTGTTACGATTAAAATAACGACTAAAATAAAAAAAATAATGCCCGTTTTCACCAAGTGAGGGGTCACTTTATTTTAGTCATTATTTATGGCATGGTATGGTATGGTAGGTATATCTATGGTAGCACATAACAGACATTTTATTTTCATAGGGGTCACTTAGAATTTAGGGATTATGGTGAAAACGGGCATAACTCTAATAAAAGTGTACATGGTATGGAAATGCCGTTTAAAAGTTCTGTTCATCATGCGTGTAAATTTTTATAGAAGGGCTTTAAAAGTAGGTACACTCAGCGTATTATAGTTCGTAACACGTCTTTGTTACATTATAAATAAGGTTGTGTTGTATATTTTTTTACCACTTTGGGTAATAAATAAATCTATACTTATAATAAATCTGTAGAGAGGTCAATTCTGTACATGAAATATATTTTCAAAATAACTATCAGGGGGTGATTAGTGATCGATACTGATGCCAAAAATGCAATCAGTAAAATTTTTGTCTATCTGTCCGTCTGTATGTTCCTTATAGAAACAAAAACTACTCGACGGATTTTTACGAAACTTGGTACAATTATTCTTCATACTCCTGGGCAGGTTATAGTATACTTAGAAATTCCCACGGGAACGGGAATTAGCGGGAAAATCCTTTTGTATGAAAAATCTAAACCGCTTAAGATAGATGAAGGGGGTAAAACGGGATCCACGCGTACGACGTCGCGGGCGGCCGCTAGTAAATAATAAATAACTGTCACGAACTATTTGACGCTGACTGTACGAGAGTGATTGCAAGCCTCAACTCACATTAAAGTGCTTTGTCTCAACGCGTCTCTTCTTATGAGTTTCCCCTAACTTGTTCATCAGTGCGATCACCAACTCAGGCTGGTGAAGGTGCATGACCGCAGTGTGGAGTGACGTCATCAGGTTGATGACGTGGGCCCTGAACTGGACGCTCTGTTTGATCTCCTCTTCGCTAAGGTGGCGGATGGTTTTGAAGAATGTCTTCGTTTCTGGATTGAGGCGGAATAATCTGGAGTGTAAGAATGGATTGGATTAGCTTATGAATTATTAGGGTAGGTAGACCGAGAACTAGGTACACCAATAAGTACCTATCAACAGAGATTTATCTATATGTTACTGTAAAAGCTCGAACTACGGTTAATCTTAAGATTTAAGTGTAAGTCTTAGGATTTACCGACATGAGTTGGTAAATGTAAGTATTTCTGAAAATACGACGATTTTTTCGAGCTTTTACCATTCGAATTCAGTATATGCTAGGTTTTACCTCTGTCAGCTGGGAGATGTTGGTTTTAGGAATAAAACAATGAGTAATTCTTAATGGGGAATTATAAAACGATCGACTAAAAAATAACTTAGCGACTGATGATGGCATACTTACTGTTTTAATAACTTAAGCGGTATGAATTTGAGTAAGCGAAAAATTAACTTAACTAACGACGAATATTGATTAATATAATCAAATGCAGAACGAGCTTACAAAAAGTGGGTTATGTTTAATCCATTTTAGATATTAAAATTCTGTCCGTGCGACTACATTACTAAGTGAGCGACTAGAAATACAAAGAGGGCAACTTCAATATTAAGATAGATTCGATTTTTTCCAATTGAAGTAATTTCTGATGATGATGATGATGATGAGATGCGCTGAGCACGTTATGAAATGTTTTGTTTTTCAACATTTACCGTGCCATTAATGTAAATCCTAAGATTTACTAACGAAATGGTGGTAAGAGTTCGAATCGCAAACCTTTTGGGACATTTACCATTAGAAATTGGTAGATCTTAGATTTTACTGGAATATCTTAGGATTTACTGCAATTCGAGCTTTTACAGTAACATATACATAGTGAAAGTTTGTTTTCTTTTCATAAATAGGAATGTTTTCTATGAGTAACTTTTTCTATCTACAGTATTAAGAGTACTTATGCCACCTGCATTTTAAAATTCCACCCTGTACATCGAATTCTACACGGATGAAGATGGGGCAAAAGGTAGTAAACGCATTTGATGAAACAATCCCGAACGTAACTTTCAGGAGAGTCTTGGGTTTTTGTGGACAGTTTTACATAATAAAGCCATGTATTCATTAGGCAACATTTGTTGATAGTGTGAAACAAGTTTACCATAAACACAGGTTTCTGAAACTTGGCCGTCCACATTTGCTCTCAACTCATAAACAATGTTTCATCACCTATGTTTATGAACTCGTAAACTGTATACAGAGATGATGAAACATTATGAAACATTGTTTATAAGCAGTTTATAAACAGTGTTTGTCAACAAATGTTGCCTAATGTCTTGTCGTGACTACAAATACAAAAACTTTACCCTTACCCAAAAAACAGCTCCATTCCATACTTCTCTGCATCAGCATACATGACCGCCCAGCTGGTTTTGATCTTGTATACGTCCCGTCGCGACAGTCCCGTGACCACGTTCACTTCGTCGGGTTCTCCTCCCCACATTATCTTGTTCCATAAGGAATACATCCTGTTGAAAATAATAACCGTTTAATATGACACCTTTACCAGATCGTCGGTCCACCTAGTAGGAGGCCTGCCCACGCTACGTCTTCCAGCCCGTGCCAACCGAGAACTTTCCTGCCCCAACGGCCATCGTCTCTACGAGCTATGTGCCCCGCCCACTGCCGTTGGATGCGGGCAGCGCAGGACCGTTCATTGTGGAAAACCTTGGGGGAGGTCTTTGTCCAGCAGTGGACGTCATTTGGCTGAGACGAACGAATGTGATACTCTTCGAAACAATACAGGGCTTTAAATTTAACGTCACTCAGCAAGCTTTGGAAAAGTCGACGCTTTTGGACAAACTTCGAAAACTATGACTAGACGTCACTCAGCAAGTTTTGGAAAAGTCGATGCTTTTGGTTCTTTATAAGGAACAAACTTATTGGGACAAGGGAAAAGATATAAGTACAATGCTATGTCGTGTCCAAAAATGTAGTAAGTAGCTTAGGTACCTACCTAACTAAGTTGAAGTGGCAGTAGTGTAGACCATGTTTGTATCACGTCTCTTGAAATGTAGCGCAGGCCGATTTCAAAAAGATAGGCCGATTTTACCCAACTGCGCCAGAAGGAGGGTTATGCTCAATGGACCTACGACACTAATCTTAGCTTGCCTGGCAGTAGGTAGTTGTACGAAAAACGCGTGATTTCGTGCTGTGGCTGAAATCATGATACCAAAGATTCCCAAAGTTTTTGTCAATGTAGCTCAATTTATCTAGTTTTTTTTCTCAATTTGGTCTTTTTTGCAACGCGCGTTTTTTTAAAATATGTTCTATTCCTCAACTACGATGTAGGAAGATAGGACACTATTTAAATCAAAGATTAATGGCTAAATGTTGTAATAATAAATAAATAAAATGTAGTTCCCGCTTAGAGTTAACTAGACTCAAAGCACAAAGTTTGAGATACTAGTCTAGGTATACTGGGCTCTAGTGACGTGCCAAAGATATTAAAGTATGTCTGGCATACTCGCAAAAAACTATAATTATAACCGATGACTTTTGCTTATAGAGGTGCGCAGTTCTTTTGGTACCTTATGTATTAAGGAAGTATTTATATTTTTTGCAACGTTTTGAACTTAGTTAATTTACTTATTTGGCCTATGATTATAATGTTATTACCTGGTTGAAAGCTTTTTTGGGGTTTGTAGCTCAAAAGAAACATGATTACTTCGCTGTTCACCTGGCTGTCTTAATCAAGATGATATTATAATCAAGCTTTCAATTAACCATACAACAGATTTACATATTATATCAGAATTTGTATTCACTCATTGGCCCCTCCCTTCCACTGTGCCAGCAATTGTGACTCTTTCAAAACATTTTAGAGCATTAAATTATCTATGACGCGAGGTTCTGAGACGCTCGACGTCTAATATATCACACTTGTTGAAATCTGTTGAATTTTTAGATATTTGGCAAAACATGTCGTTCAATGGGGGCTAACGTTTTAGCGCTCACCAGTTGGCGCCACTGTAGAGTAAGGTCTTGTCAATCGCCAGGGGTGCCAACTGTTGATTATAAAAACGATAGCCCTCATTGCAAAACTAAGTGCTGCTAACTAAAGCTTCAACTTTAACAAACGTCAAAAATCTGTCAAACTCCATACATAAAACACCGGTTATCGTTAAAGTTAGGTGGTGCAATTCAGCCTACAAAAGTGCCCCAATAGGAATAGACCCGATAGTTCCTTGTGTTTGGCTTTAATAAATAGTTACTGCCAACTTTAATTTACTGTACTCTTCATTGATACAATTCTAGTTTCAAATGAACCGAATACCTATTTGTTGATAAGATAAAGCTAGTAGGTATAGTAATAGCAGATCAGAGTTTAAACTTAGTACAGTAAAATTTTACTTAAAATCGGTTATTGCAGTGACATACCTGTTTTAAAGTCGTAATGTAGAATGTAAACAAAAGTATTTGCACGCACGACCGCCGGCCGCACCAGCACCGCGTCCGTCGATTAGGTTTTGACTGTGTGTATCAATGATAATGTACTCACTTATAAATGTACATGTACGCCGTATGCAATGGACAAAACAAACGGACATTATTGCTGTTCACAGACAGCCTGGATTGTTTTACACATCAATTATTGGATTTATTATTCACGTGCTAGTAAACTGTGTTGTAGAAAAAAAATAAAGTTCTCAAATGGTATGCAAAGTGTTAAGAGATAAACGAACTTTGGCTTAACTGGAAAGATAGGTCAGTTCTGCGATTTTTGAAGTTATCCAATTATAACTTTGTATTTTTTTTTATAAATAGTACTTAGGTACTTACTTAACCAGTTAAAATCAGACCGCTACCTAGATTGAAACCCGCATTAAAATCAAATTTTATGAGTTTATTAGGGACTTACTATTATTCTGTGGTTTAAAGTAGAAATACAATTTGAAACATTGTCTGCAAGTTAAAAAAATAATTTTAGAAGTCAGGCAAAAAATAATGGTGGATGATACTAGCTACATGAATGGTGGATGATGATAGGCTCCCTTAGATTAATAAAACCTAGATGGATAGTCTTCATACAAACGCTTCGTCAAGAGTGAGGCAAAAATCTTATGTCATTAGTGTCAATTTTGTTGGGGAGTGTAGACAGTGAAGGCGATTTTCCCGAAAGTAGGGAAATTTTTAATACGTTTTTAATTATTTTACAACTAACAAAAACAAAACGCATCATGTACTTACTTATTTATTGAATTCAAAGTACCTACCTAATTACAATGAGATAAATCGACTGAAAAGTCTCGATTTCATAAAAAAGGAAGTGTATTTGTACGGCGAACAATTGGGAAATAAATTTTCTTGTTACTGGTATCATTCCCGTATTTAATTTTTGAAAGCCAAATTCAAGCAAAATACGCATCGAATCGTAGTACTTACTTATGAAATGTAACACTGGTCACTTTCTTTAGTTTTTCTGATGTATTTAGACACCCTTTCACAGCACAAACCGTCTTAATTAATTAAAAGTCGTCGGACGTGTTTACCAATTTTTCACTTTGACAGTTCATGTGACGTTTACGAGTAAGCCATTCTGGCTTACTAAAATCTGCCTCACCTTTCGTGCACTGACTATCTATCTAGGTTTTATTAATCTAAGTAGGCTCCCCTTTCCTTGAGTTGTTGAAAAGATGTGCGTTACTGAGATTTGACAAGTGAACTATTTTGCATTGTTTGGTTTCATTTGCCTTTTGCCTGCACTCATCCACGTTTTACAAACACGTGATGGTCAATAATCCACCAATATTGTACCTACTTAAGTTAGATTAAAAAGAAAATAATGTATTGTAAAACAAAGCTGAACTTGACGCTTCACTTTCCCGCCAAGTTTGTACATTTCCTTTTCCGGTGTATGGAGTTTTTATTAGTAGCAACTCTTAATCTGTTCCGAAACCTTGCATAGCCGTAGTAACTTGTTGTACTAATTATTATTTCTTTAATCAATAATTAAATTAATTCCTCAGTTAGACATAAAACCACATAATTTCTTAATTTTTTCTTACAATAATACTCTTTTTATTTTTCATTGCCTTTTTATTGTATGAAATCTCCAAGTTTCTATTCCAAATAGGTTAGAGATCGGAACACGTAATAATATGACAGTATTGACGTATGAATGACACTTGACATTGACATTGACACTGACAGCAAAACTCCCCGTGCCGTGTTGTGTTTCGAACACGTTTTTCTGTGATTTATTAGAAATAATAATTAAACCATGTCTAACATTGGCGAGCAAGAGCTAATAAACATTGGAAAAGTCCTAAACGATCCGTCTAGGCCCATGAAGGAGCGCTTTAGGGCATTATTCACTCTAAGAAACTTAGGCGGCGAAACAGCTATAAAATGTATCAGTGATTGTTTTACAGATGAATCTGTGCTTTTAAAACACGAATTGGCTTATTGCCTAGGCCAAATGCTGGATAAAAGGGCCATTCCAGTGCTGAGAAGCGTTTTAGAGGACAAAAACCAAGACCCCATAGTTCGTCATGAGGCAGGTAAATAAAATTTCTTATCACTTAAATATAGATCACGTACGCTTGATAACACTTGCAATTGTTAAATATTGCCATTATCCAGAAATAGATATCGTGATACTTTGATAACCATACCATGTCATGAGAGAGTAACTAAAAAATCATGATTTTCCTCAATGACTATGAGTTGAAGCGCTTGAAGTAACTTGTATAGAAATTAGATGAGTCAAAGATAACATTAATAATACTGAATAACATATTGAATATTAGGTAGGTACTTAATAACATCCTACTTCTACATAATGCAGAATGATTTTCTTTCATAGAGTAGAAGATAGAATAGAAAATCACTTGTGGCTGCAACTGTGTTGGAACACAGCTAGATTATACCACTTTATTCACTCAGGTGATATCACCCAGGTGGACGAAGTGGAATAATCTGTATAATTTTCTATTTAATTCATTTATGTCTCAAAATATTGACTTATATTCACAAAATATTCTAAATAATTTTACAGGTGAAGCCCTTGGAGCTATAGGTGACCCGAATCTCCGAGAACTACTTGAAAAGTACAAGAATGACCCTGCAATTGAAGTAGCGGAGACTTGCCAGATAGCCCTACAGAGACTTGACTGGGTGGCCAACGATGGAGCCAGTGAGAAGTTATCTAAGAGTCCGTACTGTTCGATAGATCCTGCACCACCAAGCAGTGAGAATGATGTGCCCACTTTGAGCAAGACGTTGATGGATGAGTCTAAACCGTTATATGAGAGGTACAGAGCAATGTTCAGCTTGAGAAATATGGCCACTACTGAGAGTATAAAAGCTTTGGGAGAAGGTAATATGAATATTGTTATTTTTACTTTCATTGATTATTTTATACCGTCTCATCACAGTTATAGTAAAGGTTGTTCCTATTTGATTTGATATCTGGTTGTTAATTCAATTTCATTTGATCAATTCTAAAATTAGAGAGTGTTTAATCTAATTCTGTTCATAGTTAAGGGAAAAAAGAAATGAAAGGAATTAAGGGCCTTATTTATGATTATTGAAATCTAATAGTTTTTTAAGACTATTTATCTGTAACATACCTGTAGATTTGAAGATCTGGAATTTAATTTACTGTCATAAAACAACTATAAAAATATAAATTGAACGAAGAATTACGAAACAAAAAGTAATAACATGCTTTTGTTAACTTTTCCAGGCCTCAACGCTAGCAGTGCTCTGTTCCGTCACGAAGTAGCCTTTGTATTCGGCCAGATGCAAGATGAGCGAAGTATACCTTTCTTAAAGAAAGCCCTTGAGGACACCGCTGAGCATGAGATGGTGAGGCACGAAGCAGCTGAAGCGTTAGGGTCCATAGCTACGGATGAATGCACAGAGGTTTTGAAAAGGTGAGGCGTTTTATGGGATGCATATTTTATTTAGAAATACCAGCTTTGCAAATAGAATTAGGGTCAGTAATCTGTGTAATATCACAGTAAATCATAGCTGGTTGATTTCTTGGGTGTGAAAATAATAATAATAATACGTCGTGTACATGTACCTACGTGAATAAAGCAAGTTGAACTTGAAGCCATGAAGTATCAAGTTATCATTGAGTAACGAACAAGAAAAAATGCGACTTCACATAATGTCTATAGTAAATATGTAGTAAGCCAATCAGTAGGCCTAGGATGCGCGCCTCGATAAACTTTTGTCGCGCCTCTTTCGTCTATTAAAGTCATTGATAAAGATTTATCACGGTGACATCCTAGCCCGGCTGGTGAAATTTGCAGGAAATACAGGTCAAACGTAGTTGGGGAAATCCTTGGGGTAACCTTTTGTCCAGCAGTAGATGCAATCTTTCTAAACGAATGAACATGTGGAATGTTTACACAGTTTTTTTATTTCTGAGCTTAAGAGCTTATACTATTTTTTAATCAATTGCAGGTACCTCCACGACCCTCGCCCAGTGGTCAGGGAAAGCTGCGAAGTGGCTCTAGACATGTCTGAATATGAGAACAGCCCGGAGTTCCAGTATGCTAACACATTGCTCGCCGTCAAGGCTAAGGCGTAGATAATAACAGGTTCATTTCAAAGTATGCAAAGGGGGCGCGTCTCAAATAAGTTTGGGAACCAATGAGGGCTATCGTTTTAGCGCTCACCAGTTAGCGCCACTGTAGAGTAAGGTCCTGTCACTTGCTAGTAGCGAAGACAGTGGCACCAACTGGTGAGCGCTAAAGTGGTAGGAGGACTATCGCATTTGCACTCATCAAGATGGCGCCACTGTAGAGTAAGGTCCTGTCAATCGCCAGGGGTGCCAACTGTTAAGTATAAAAACGATAGCCCTCATTAGTTGATTTGGTAATTTGTCTATTCCACGTCGCCGCCGAATTCAATAGAAAAATATGTCTGCCGGACACATCTCTCTTCTCCTTGATGATTTTACTGAGTGTTATTGAGAGCATTTTTCTTCTTCTGCCTCGTCTTATCCCTTTATGCGGGGTCGGCTTTCCCAATCATGCGCCGCCATTTGATTCTGTCTTTAACGTTTTGTACATGGAGTCCCGATACTTTCATGTCCTTTTGAACATTAGTTATTGAGTTATTCGCTTCTGATAATGCATACTTTGAAATTATACTTATAATTACCATAATATTATTGACCAACTAAAAAGGTATCACATTTTTAATGCAGCTGGAACTGACCTAAGTAACGTTTCCACCAGATCGTAAAGCAAATAAAACTTTAAACTTGAATGTTTTGACAAGATATTGACTTTTTAATTTTTTTTTACACTTGAAAATTCACACGGCAACGTTTCGACTAGTTTTTGCTAGTCAGTCCAGTTTTTTGCATTGTGCAAAAAAGTTATTGACAGATTTAATCTGCTAGACTCGCCAGTGTGAATTAATAAACATAAGTATAATTTATTAATTTGCGCTTACGTCAAAATCATAGTAATTTACCAATCTTCAAAACAACTGACTAACATTTTAAGAGGTCAGTGAGAGACGATTGTAAACATCACAGTTAAATTGTATTGAAACATTTCATATCAGAACAGAATGAAATGGCTTAGTATTTTTCATGAAGTAGATTTGATACCAACAGAGTATTTTTTCAAAGTAATTTTAAAATGTGACTTATTTAATATATTTTTTTGTAAATAAACCATTTTGTTATAAGACGGGCCTTTTTCTAATACCTGTTGCTACCGCTGAGCAATCGACTGAAAGTACCTATAATTTAGGTACAGTCAGTTCACAACACAACCTAATTTTAATTGTAAGAAAGACATGTTGCTTATTTTTTAGCTACTTTGGGTGTCACGAACTATTTGACGCTGACTGTACAAACAATGGCACATCAAACTAAACACTGGTGTCTTATGTAGATGTGATAAGTGCTATTTTACAGTAAATTTATTTGACGTTGTTACGTGACGTCTGCAGTGTGCGACATTATGCGACCACAGTCCACAGATGACTAGCCATCACAAACTGTTATGGCGCAAGTACAAATTGACCGAGACGAAGCGCTAGATCGCACACCGAAGTATGGGCGACACACGGCTTGTGTTCACACTATCACGTGTCGGTCAATGAGGATCAGTACTGTTGTAGAAAATTCAATAAAACTAGTATCTACGTTAAAGAAAGATATATCTTTTTGAATTATCCAAATCGGACCATCACTTACGAAGATATAAAGTAATAAACATAGACCGTTTTTGCTGCTAAAAGTCAACGTACGCAGGGCCGCGTGACGTCATTATATCCGAATCGAGCGCAGCCGGCGTACTATTGGGATGGAAAATATTTTTTTCCAGCTAAACTATCAGTTTTAGAAAAAAACTTTTAATAACATTTATTCATCAAAATAAAGTAACCTATCGACCAATAATTTTTAAAAATAAAAATTGTGAAAAATAAGTATCGCTATGTCCAAAAACCACATTTTCATAGGATTCGATGCAATGCGGAGACGCGGTTGGGGTGAGTGTAACTTAATGATTGTTTGTATTAAACATAATAATACATAATATGATGCTAATAATACCCAGTTTCTGGCCTGGGGGGAGGGGATAAGTCATACCCAGCTTACAGCCTGGGGGGAAGGGCAAGCCTTACCCAGCTTCTGGCCTTGGTGGGAGGGGGGAGAGGCAAGTCATACTTTCTGGCCTGGGGGGGTAAGTACCCAGCTTCTGGCCGAGGGGGAGTCATACCTAGNAGCTTCTAGGCTAAGATTAAATAGATTTCCAGGAGGGAGCAGCTGTCCTTTCCTGCAGCAGCTGGCCCGCCCATGGGAACGGCGAATAGATAGGTAGGTTTAACTCAGAAAAACTAAATAACAGGTAGGTATTGCGTGTACATCGAAATGATCTTCATAGCAATGTCTTGTAGCCTAGGCAGAGTGTATCTGCCTCAGCTATACCTACCTTATTGTTAGAAGTAAATAAATTAGTACTTATACATTTTTATATTTTACTTGGAAGAAGACAACACTTATGAACACTTTATTTGAATAAATCGCCAAATATACCACCGCGGAGACCCCAATTGCGTCTCTGCGTTCCATTGAATCGTATGAGCGTATGGATTTTTTGCGTTATTTTTCACAATTTCTGTTTTTAAAAATTACCTATCGATAGCCTACTTTATTCTGATGAATAAATGTCATTACAAGTTTTTCTCTAAAACTGATAGTTTGTCTAGAAAAAAATATTTTCTATCCACGCAGTACGCCGGCAGCGTTCGGATCGGATATAATGACGTCATCGTCCCCGCGCCGGGCGGTCAGTGAACTTTTTTAGTAAATTGGCCATAACTTCGTCAATTTTTGTTGTAGAACAAACATTTTTGGACTGTGTATTAAGGATTTCTTAGCCCTATAAATCTGCATTCACAGCTAAAAATCGAAATGATCCTCATTTCCCGCATAGTGTACTTGAGCCATTGTACAAAATATCACACACCCTTTACAAGTAATGTGCATATACTTTTATTGAAACAGGTCGTCGGTCCAGGGCACTGACCCGTGTTGCCCAACTCATACGACACCCAAGGGCATCGTCTGGTATGTAGACTTCAGTCTGGGGTTGCTTTTTATGACCTCTGGTTGACCCCGGTTTGGTATTTCGTTTCAGGCGTTTAAAAACTAGAGGTACAGTTAGGCCCAGAACAGACGGTGAAACGAAACTGAAAGTTTCAAACTGGTCGCGTCATGTGTGGTCTCTCAACGGACGCTATGGCAGAAACTTAGATGCAACTCAAAAGTAACTAGCAGTTGCAGTTTCGTTGCAGTTGCGTTTCACCGTCTGTTCTGGGCCTTAGCGTCAAGTAGTTTGTGACAGCTAAAGTAGCCAATAAGTTCGTAACACGTCTTTGTTTCACGCCTTATTTGGCGACAGGGTTTGATTTCCAGGTCTGGTACACTACCTACAGAGTGTAAAAAGATGAACGTCAAAAACTAAATTAGAATATAGGTAACATTTCTTCTGGTAAATTATGGTGCAGTCGGGTAAAAAGGTTAAGGATCTCTTTACGTGTCTCCATATCATCACTTTGTGTTAGTCCCTAGTTCAGTTAGGACCTTCTAGGATTGTATTAACCTGATAGTTAATACAAACGGAAAAGACGAGGTCCGATTGAGCCATAGCACGCGTTTATGGTATGTAACTTTGTACCACCGTGTTGACGTATAAAGTGATTTGGATTTAATTTGATGTAGTCGTCATTTGTTACCAATCCTAGATGAAATATAAATAAGTTGGTTGGTATACTAGGGGTAGCAAGGCTAGGTAAGGGCAGCAAGGTTCTAGAGTAGAGGCCACGTGCCGGAAACCGCAGCGTAAAGCGTCCACCCACAAGGTGAACCGTTGACCTCATACTGGTAGCAGGAAGGCACTGGATGCAGGCCGTTGCCAACCGGTCATCATGGGAGTCATTGGGGGAGGCCTATGTTCAGCAGTGAAATGATGACGATGATGAGGTTGATGGTTATTGGTGCGCGATGATTTCGAGAAATCAAAACTCCGCGAACGAATGTCGAAGCAAGCATCTTTTCGACATTGAATTACCTACGTAGTGTTTTAACCCACGACCACGTGTATTCACGTACCAATCACGTATATTCACACGTGCTATTCATTTTATGGTCATAAATATTACATTACAATCGATAAATCAAATATTTTGATACACTTCCAGAACCATTTCCCTTGTAGTTTTTCTAAGTAAGAATAAGAATATGACTAACGTTTGGAAAAAAAGTAAAGGAAATAAATGCTGAAATACAAGCTGGAACTTTATTATTGTATCAGAAGATGGAGTTACTTCAAGTTATGGCATTCTCATTTTGCCTAACAGCGACAGCTGTGGTAAGTGTAGTAGGAAAAAGTATGATTTGTATAACAATGTGCCCTTTTAAACTAGTCGTACAGTTTTACATTAAGGCTGGGTTGCACCATCTTACTTTAACTGTGACAAACGTCAAAAATCTGTCAAATTCTATACAAAATTCACCGGTTATCGTAATAGTTACCGTCAAAATTAGGTGGTGCAACCCACCCTAAGTCTTCTAGTCAAGATTACCTTTCATTAATTTGGGACTGTTGTCCAATAAAGTCAAGGCCCCAAATGTTATACCCCAGTTTTTTTTTAAAGATTATTATTAGTGATTTGTACCAATAATCCCGTTAGCCCCTCGTACTAAGCTAAAATGCTTGTGTCACCACAATAGTCGAGCGGCGGCGGGGACCGAACCCGCGTTCCCCGGATCACGAGTCGGCCAGTCCGACCCCTTCACCGTTCGGCTATCGTGGCTTCTAACATTTTTAATTAGGTTTTATTCCTATAAATCAATGAATTTATTGTAGCTCTATGAGTCTGTAGTAATTTGTGCAATACAAATTAACTAATAGAAATCCCGTTAACCGCTTGTGGCTAGCTACGCTTGTGTTACAAGTGGTATGGGTTGATGGGTTCACCACAATAGTCCTGTGGATGACGTGTGTTAAAAAAATTGATCATAACCCAAATCCACTTTCACAATACCTCAACATCCAAACCCTTTACTAAAACCAAAATCCGTTCATCTAACTACAACTCGATCGAGTTAAATGCGCACCTCATTGGAATGCGATTCTCCTTCTCACTTATCTGCACACCTCCCCGCGTTTTCCCCGTTCGTACCTACCTACTAGGGGGTGTAGTGTGAGTTTACGTCAAACGCATTCGATGACAACTGCGTAAAAAAGTGACATGTATGACGGATTGTACAGCGCCCCTAGTGGAAACTTACAAGAACTAAAATCTTCATATTATTAAATAGATGACCCACGCTGAACTGTCCCACCAAACTCAATGACAGGGGGGCGCTACCATCGTTCAACTATATGGTTTCCAACATAGCAAAAATCGGAACCAGCGATCCGGTATTGACGGTGGCGCCCCGCTGTCAATGTCAATGGATAGGACAGTCAGTATTTTGGAACTATATTTTTGAACGCGCTCGCTTGTGACGACTTTTATGTCAACTCACACTAAGCCCACTGAGGGCGCGTAAAAAAATGACATTAAATGCATGACGGATTGTACAGCGCCCCTAGCGGAACCTTTCAAGAACTAAAATTTTCATACATTTTTTAAACTCACACAGCCCTCAGAGTGTCATAACTCGGCCGGGATGTAAAATATTTCCAAAACTCCTACAACTTGCAGACGTCAGACGTTCTCGAAGAAGAACGTTCTTCGTTCTTCGGGTTTACTCACGAGGTGCTGTTCAGCAGTGTGACGTCAGAGCTGGTGCAGCAGCTGAAGGACGCGGTGTGGGAGCAGGCGGAGGGCGACCGGGAGATTCGGAGGTACTTCGATAGCTTCGACGCGCCGTTTGCGGGCGGGGGACGGAGGGACACTTAGAAGACGTAGGGTTATTTTGTTCTCTTGCAGTTTGTTTCTTAAGTAGGTACGAGTTATATAGCAAACAGTTTTAGTCAAGTGTATGATTTATAGTAAGATATTTTTACCACACCATATATTAGGTAGTTGTGGGTAGGTATACAAAGAAACGCAAGTTTATACAACCCGGTAAACTTAACTGCGCACCTGAAGGCCATGACGTCACGTCAACGTTCTAGTAAGGACTGGGCGAACGCGGGGAGATTTGCGGGTATGTGGGAGGGTGAGTCGCATTCCAGCGAGGTGCGTAGTTAACTCAATCGTTTGTAAGTCATTTCTTTAATGAGTGAGTAGTTGAGTTCTTGTCGAATAAAAGAAAACGTAATAAGAGAAACTGCGTAATTGTTCATTATTTTACTTGCATTTTTACCTGTTAAGTCTAAGTAGATGTAAAGTAAGATAGCTCATGTTGAAGCCTAATAAGTAGCGCTCTAAAAATAAAAACGTCAGATGGTCTGACTAGAAGAGCGCTCAAAAAACATCAGACGATCTACATTGAAGAGCGCTCGTTCTTTGGGTTCACTCACGAGGTGCAGTTCAGCGGCGTGACGTCAGAGCTGGTGCAGCAACTAAAGGACGCGGCGTGACGTCAGAGCTGGTGCAGCAGCTGAAGGACGCGGTGTGGGAGCAGGCGGAGGGCGACCGGGAGGTTCGGAGGTACTTCGATAGCTTCGATGCACCCTTTGCCGGCGGGGGGCGGAGCGCTTAGAAGACAGGGCTCTCTTAGAGTATAGGTACCTCCTCGTAGCAAATATTAGTCAAGTGTAAATAAGTTTTTTCGCGTCACATGATTTTGATGCATTATTGTGTAGTTGTAGGTAGGTTAGAAAGAAACTCGAGTTAATAAAGTAATTTTCTGTAATGTGTGTGCAATAGGGTTATATGTATTATCAAAGTCTATCCTGTCAAAATCAAAATCAATCAAATCAAAATCATTTATTATGTATCTCGTAAAAAAGAAAACCTAATGATGCAAACATAATTAGAGCCTTATCTGATGCTAAATGTGGTCATTTTATAAAGTCTGCAACTGCAGCTGTTCCAGCTGTAGGTATTCAGGAACAACGAATTCTGTCAGGATAATGTTATCGCAGAAATACCTACCATTTTTACTTCTTGTGTCTAGGCTAACCTAGATATCTAAATATACTTACCATCAAGGCTCAAGTTTGAGCCTGCTTGTGCCCTTAAAAGATAAAAACATCAGACGATCTACATTGAAGAGCGCTCGTTCTTCGGGTCTTCGGCGCAGTTCAGAGGACGTGCGGAGGTACTTAGATAGCTTCGACGCGCCCTTTGCGGGCGGGGGACGGAGCGCTTAGAAGAATTACTCATAGCATATATTAGTCAAAAGTGTACGATTAAAAACTGAAGATAATATTGATAATATCGCATCATAAGATTTTGATGCACTATTGTGTAGTTGTAGGTATAGGATGAAATTCAAGTTTATTAAATAACTAGCGGCTGCCCGCGACTTCGTACGCGTGGATCCTGTTTTACCCCTTTTTCCCGAATTTTCTTTGCTATAAACCTCACGGAGACCGAGACCTTTCCAACGAATGCAAAACCGTGGAAATCGGTTCGAGCGTTCTGGAGTTATAGCGTCAGGGAGGAAAACCCGACTTATTTTTATATACCTAGTAGATTTCTTTTATACCTACCGAGTTTAAGTCGAAAAAGAGAAAATCTAACCATGCTAATATTAGACCCCAATCTGGTGTAATGGTGCAAGAAATTTTAAATTTGAGCCTTCAGTCGTTTCAAGTAATCGAGAAAAACGAATTATGACAGGACAAACGTTATTGCAGCAGCAATAGGTACCATTTTAGGTAGGCGGATTTAGGTAAACGACAATATTATTGATTTCAAGCGTGAAACATTTTTCAAGAAAACTAGTGTCTGTCTCTAACAGATTTCAACACGTGCAAACGTGATACTTACCCTGTTCAAAATCGCCGAGTGAAATATTCAACACAATCGAATATAAGCAATCAAAATGCTGCGATTTTATATCTAATTCATGAGCTGGATTTTAAATCGCTTGGGGAACATCGATTTTATGGCCCGATTTCCAATACGGTCGTAAAGGTGTGTTTGTACTGAAGTAGACTTTGTTTGTTAGTGTGATGATTAGGTACGTGTTACTTAGTTTTCAGAGATTTTCAGAATAAAAATGTAACAGTGGGACGTTGTCTACTCAAAAAAACTTTGTTAAAAATGCTCATGGAAATAATCACAATGTTGTATCGCTTAGTTGATTAAATATTAATTTTTTTATAATTTGAAAATTATAAATAACGGGAGGTCGTGGGTTCAATTCTCGCCTTAGGCAGTTCGATTTTTTCAAGTTATTTATAATTTTCAACTTGTATCGCTTTTCTGGTTTTATATTTCAACCTTAGCATTTGCTCCTTTTACTTGTTAGCAACCGAATAACTTGTTAATATTTATAGATAACTTTTTCAGCAATATTTCAGTGTAGCACAGCCTGTCTCTACTGAGTTTACTGAGTAAAGTAGTGAACCTATTAGTTAATATGGACCTACTTAGTACCTACTTAGCTAAGTGGCGCATATTCGGCATCTCCACCATTGTAAACGCATCCTAAGGTTCTTACGTGGTACGTCTCGGTGTAATCCAATCTTTTATTTATATGCACCCCCTAGGAACAGACTGCGTTCTTGTAGACAACACCTACGACCGTGTGCTTACTCACACCGCAGTTAGGTAGCACTTTAACATAAACAATGGTATCTTAACCAGGTAAGTACCTAGTTTTTATATGAGCTATTTTGATTTGTCGAGTATTCTAGGGCCCGTTAATTTTGTAATTCAATAATTATGAATCGCTGTTTAAAGTAATAACATATTTAAATAAATATTAAGTAGAGTGTATTAAGATGTTCCAATGTTTACTTCATATTGTTAGATGGTCCCAATAATCTTCGTCGTCGTACGTCTTCCTTATTGCTACTATGTTAATAAGCCCATTATGAGAAAATCAAGAGCTTCCTGGTTGTGGATAAAATACCTACATAGAGCTCATCAATTCTGACTCATTCGTTGCAATTGTCTACAAAAAGAAAGAGAATTTGTACCAAGAAAATAATGACCGAACATTACATGTCGGTGTAAAAGCAGCCGAGCATAAGAAAAGCACCTTTTTATTCTATAAGCAGCCACCATGTAAAATGCAGTATCAATTGGGTCTGCGTTTGGTTTCTCTGTCTGAAAATAACATCGACGAAATCACTTAAGCAAAGCGTAACCTTTAAATAGAAAATTATTTATTATTCTGATCATTTTCGCCCATAAAACTTTCAAAAATTTGGCTAGGTATAAACTTTGCCTGAAAGTTCGTTTTAGAATAAAATGGTGTCTAGTTATAAAAATTTTAATTTAAAATATGACAAAAATAATGGTAGTGGGCACTTTCTGATATTAAGATCGACCAGTCTACTTATTGGATCATAAATTATTATTAATTCGGTAATACTTTAAATAACGCCGAATACGTAAGTTTTCACTTAAGTGCCTATTATTACCTAAGTATTGTTTTCTCATGATTCACCACGACTATTTTCGTAGTACTTACAGATAAATTATTCATGAGAGATCCTTGAGAATCTAATAGAGAACAGCTCTGACTTTCGTCTAATTTGTTTTGTAAGTGGATAAACACTTAATGGATCTTGTTTTCTTTTATTTACCTATCATTTATTTATTTATGTAGGCGGATCTATCTGTTCGCGATAAACTTAAAAATCACAGAACGGATTTTCATGCGGTTTTCACCAAAAGACAAAGAGAGAAAATTAATCAGAAAATTTTAGTATAAGCACAGAATAATAATAAGTACGTATAAGTACTTAGGTAATTTGTCAAGGAAAAAAACGGGATAGTTCTCAGTTCGGTTTTTGAAAACGGGATAACCCACAGGAAAGTCTTTTAGTGACAGAGCGATATTCAAGCTGCCAAAGTCGCGGACAAAAGCACAATCGACAGCACTTTTTATGCAAGAAAAGGCAGGTATTTGACCGCAATCACACCTGGTGTTAAGTGAGATGCAGTCTAAGATGATACATATCTGCCTTGTAAGTGCCTATTCACTCTCGCCTTGAAAAGGCCCGGATTATAGTGTTCAGGAAAGACAGCAGCAGGCAGCGAATTCCAGTCCCTAGCTGTTCGCATTATAAAAGAGTCATCGAAATGCTTAGTGCGAGCTGGTGGAATGTGGACATTGTAAGGATGGTACGCTAACCTGAGTCTGGTTCCCCGGTGATGGACAGCACATCAGACTTTAAATTTTTGATGCAAAATAGCACGTATTACAACAATGTAAAGTTCACCAGTGTTAACCTTAATGTGCTATCGTCCATACCTCCATGTTATAATAGAAAACATTTAGCCAGATTCAACGTAGTTTGGAGAGTTTTAGGTTTAAATTATTCAGTTTCATAAGGCTTAGCCTCCACGAAACTATAGTTAACGTTTGGATGCCTGTTTAACGGGAGGGGCTATTATTTTAAGTCATATTACACTCAACTGTCTGTAACACTATTAACACAATGTAGGTAGGTACAGTAGAGTCACCTCATTAATATTAAGTATGATGCTATTGAGAAGGGTGTGTTTGGCATTTCGTGAAGGCCACGCACTGTAAAAAGCGCAGTGTAGGACGGACCTCGTAAAAGTAGCAGGAAGGCGCTGGACGCAGGCCGCCGCCAACCGTCCAATCTGGAATTCATAGACTTATGTTCAGCAATAGACGTCTTATGGTTAAAATGATATTTTTTGTTCATTTTGTTAAGACATTGTAGTTACGCTTCACTTCTTAAATGAAAATGCGATTTCCTGCTTCAGGAGGTTTTTTTGAGTTAATGTTAGAACAGTCATAGTGAACCATTTCCATTGGTCTAAAAGCTGTGGTCTTGAGGTGCGTATTTCGTAAGACATAACCTATTACAGCGTATGTGACAGGTAGAGCTTTCAAACCTTTATTATTCATTGAGGGTGGCGTAGATCTATGGCTATGTTTTTTATAGTTAAGATATAAGGTAATTCGACGCGCTAAGCACATTTTGATACGGAATTTACAATTTTTCAAGTGAATGACTGGGCCTGCAGACGCATTGTTCATACTGGAGCCATATACATTGCGCTTAAACGCACTTGTTATCGCGGGTCTCGCTATATTAAAGGTCCTGACCTTCTTAATTACGCGATACAGCCAGAATTTATTCCTCCGATAGCTATCTATGGAATACATAAGTGTTATTATGTCGTGCACCAGGATTACTTGTGTTAAGCACTTAATTACCAAAATTATTTCGATCCCAGCCGTATCGCTGGAATTTCTAAACGGACCGTTTTAATGATCCTGGATAGGTGAAAATGGTCCATTGTATTTTAGGACGTTTTAACTGAAGGAATTATTCCTGTAAAGGGGCAGCTTAATTGATACTTACGTGTATTATGAAGACTTATTTTGGAGTTTTGGAAAGGTATCTTATAGTAGTCTGCCTCGTTTGTTATCTTACTTTTGTATTGAAGGGAACGAGGTCAAGGGAAATCAGGCTGTGTAATAATTTTATTTCGATTAATTTATTCATTAAGCCTGAACCATCAACCGCAGGAGAACCAAAGTGACCGACATAGCTCGCAGAATTGCTAAAACCAAGTGGCAGTGGGCGGGGCACATAGCTCGTAGAGACGATGGCCGTTGGGGCAGAAAAGTTCTCGAGTGGCGACCACGGGCTGGAAGACGTAGCGTGGGCAGGCCTCCTACTAGGTGGACCGACGATCTCGTAAAGGTCGCGGGAAGAGCCTGGATGCGGGCAGCGCAGGACCGTGCATTGTGGAAAGCCTTGGAGGAGGCCTTTGTCCAGCAGTGGACGTCATTTGGCTGAAACGAACGAACGAACGAACGAACCATGCTTTGATTGAGCCTGATTCGTGATGTAGCAGGTATTTGAAAAAGAAAGAAAGAAAGAAAATACATTTATTTGGCACATTAAAACAGCAAATTACAAAACTTGTATAAATTAACTTAGAAATGATGCCAAAAAGGCTTCCACTCAGCATTATGCCGCTGTGCATAGCACCACGACGCTGGTTTTCAGTGGTCGCCTGATTGCAGTGGTGGAGAGGCGCAGGTAAAATTTAACATAATTAGATATGTGTAAAAAATGCAACATTCCTAAATAAAACAAAAAACCTAATATTTCGACAAAGATAGTGTTGGTTGGTCTATATTCGAACCAATCTGTAGTTTGGTTAGTAATATTGCCTGGACACACAGAAAGATCTAGTGTCTGTCAGTGTCACTCAATGATATCACAAACGAATTGTTTTCTAAATCGATGCGATCCCGCTTTGAGTAAAGTGGATAGGAAGATCCCAATCTACAGAACCGACGTTTAGTATCCTCGCGTCACGGAATAGATTCCGACTCACTTACACGAGCAATTTAAAATATTTTACACCGTAGGGATATTAACACACGATCCTTATTTCAACAGCGGAATAGTTATTGCTTCATTTGGTTTTATAAAGGTCCCTGTTAAAGGCCTGTAATGGCCCGGGTATCCACGAATGGACTTAATATGTTATATTCATGGACTTACATTTAGATCCTACTTTACATCTTGTGCGATAAAATTTGGAGTGCCAAATTATTCTCGCGTTGAATTGAATTAAAGTAAGGGTTAGGTAATATCGTGGAGCTTTTTGGCCTTTCATATTCATATTCATTGCACAAAGTTAAAACACCGTAATCTTAAGATTATTTAGGTAAAGTCAAAGTCAGTTGTATCTAGGGAGCTACCAGGAGTAGTAACGTGACGTGACGTAGTTACTATCCGTTCGCTGGCGACATGACGTCACTCGAAAGAAAGCGTCTATAACTTTAACAAACTATATTTAAAATATTTTTTATTTATTATTACTGATAAAAATGGTGTATTTGCGTAAAATAAGACACATTAATGGCGTTTAATCACTAATTATATTGCGTTTAATCGTGGTTGGGGGAGGGGACGCGCATTCCACGGACCGGCAAACCTAGCGCGAACGGGTAGTACCTACTGCTTTTTGTTGAAGAAGATTCCTATTTTATTCAAATGGTCTTTCACAGGTTTACCCAAAGGTTCTAGCAGGTCAACTAATGTACCGTATTTCAGGATTATTTTGCGTTATTGCTAAATATTTCAAGCTGTAGACAAAAGATCTGCGATTTAACGTAAAAGCAGTAATAAAGTCAGTTCGTGAAGTAAACTAAAATACTAACATGCATGATACAGTCTCTTGCAAAGTAAAATACAATGGGAGTAAGAGATAAGTACATACAACAGAAATTGAAACTTGGAGTAAGCAAAAACTTTAGCAGAAGAGCGCTTACTAAGCTAAAGTAGTTGTTCGAAGAGTTTGCTATTGTTGGCGGAATACTTTTGAGAAATACATGCAGTTTTGTTGTTTCCGATGTATGGAGGATGTACAGTCACGGAATGAAAAGTTCGTCAGTTTTCAAATTGATTCCTTCAACGAATCGCGAGCACATATTACCTTTTGAAACTATGTTACAGAATAATCTCGAGTTAGAGAAAATAATCTTTAACTGTTAGTCAGTAAAGTTCAAAATTATTCAGATGAAAGTTGTTTGACGATTTAACTTGTCAAGAAGATTATTATGATTGATAAACTAAAACCTTCTTGTTGGTTCAACCACAGAATAATAATAAGTACTACGTACAGAAGTTTTACTTCGCGAAGGTATTAAAAAAAATGTATGCTCAATTTCAATAACAATATGGTGTACTTTAGCCTGTCTCAAGAGTCAAGCACCATTTTGTTGTCAAACGTCAGTTATCGGCACTGCGCCGAAGCTATAGTACTTCGGTAAAATGATGTGACGTGAGGTGCCAAACTGCGGAAAATGGCGGAGGAAATACAAATTATCATGAACAATATTAACTACTTATTTACCTCTCAGTGTCTTGGGGCAACTTAAAAAAAAATATTCTGTGTTTTTATTATTATTTTGGCAGTTAAATACTGCACAGTATTTAGTACACCATTTTCTTTATTTTCTTCCATCATACACAAGAATACGCGTGCGTAAGTCAATGTTCGCTCGTATGTGAGGCCTTGTCGAATAGTATCCTGTAGGTGGGCCATCGTGCGTGTTTTGTTTTCGATGTAAACTCGCGGAGATGAACAGGCCTGGTTCAACCTGCCATTATCTATTAAATAAAAAAAANAAAAAAAATGTTAGCAGCAATGTTTCTTGCACGGTTATGTTGGCAGGTTTGACTCTTACAGTACCTAGTGCAAGCGAAAACCGACACTAAGGTGACGAACCTTTTCATTCCGCGACTGTATAATTCGATAGAATTATAAGTAGTGAATATAAGATCAAATATTTAGTAATGGATCGCTATTATTTACATTTAAATCATGCACTAGCTGTCCCCGCGACTTCATCCGCGTGAAAATGGTTTGAATAATATTACCCATTTTTTGCAACATTTTTCTTTACTGCTCCGCTCCTATTGGATGTAGCGTGAAGTTATACCTAAATAAAACCTGTATTTGGGTTTTATTTGGGCCTATTTATATGGGCTATCCAAAACAAACCATTTTTTTTAATCGGACGAGTATTTCCCGAGATTAGCGTCAACAAAAAAAAAAACTCTTCAGCATTCTAATATCTATACCTACAATAAATCTGTAGAGAGGTCAATTCTGTACATGAAATATATTTTCAAAATAACTATCAGAGGGTGATTAGTGATCGATACTGATGCCAAAAATGCAATCAATAAAATTTTTGTCTGTCTGTCTGTCTGTATGTTCCTTATAGAAACAAAAACTACTTGACGGATTTTAACGAAACTTGGTACAATTATTCTTCGTACTCCTGGGCAGGTTATAGGATACTTAGGAATTCCCACGGGCACGGGAATTAGCGGGAAAATCCTTTTGTATGAAAAATCTAAACTGCTTAAGTTAAACGCTTGAAAGGCATGCAGGTACCTTAGTAAACTCAAAGCTTAGTTACAACACGATATTGCAAAATTCCCACGGAAACGGGAGTTAGCGGGAAAAAACATTGGTATGAAAAAATCTAAACCGCGTAAGATAGATGAAGGGGGTAAAACGGGATCCACGCGTACGAAGTCGCGGGCGGCCGCTAGTTATTTACTAAAGTATAAATACACTGGTTCATCAGGATGATAATCTACGTTTTAATTATTAAAACGGTTGTAAGTATGTTATAACAATGTAACTTTTCCTTTCCTCATCCCTTTATTAATGTTATCTTATTTTAAACTCTTTAAAAAGGTCGTTGTTTGACTTAGTTGGGATTTACCGTTTTTACGGTCTTTCCTGATGGGTTAGAGATTAAATTTTATTTATGTGCCGATTGTATTTTTTTTGCCTCTATCTACGTAGAAAGTTGTCGAGATAATTAAAGCTTCGCAAGTATGTTATGAATGAATAATATAAATGTATACTTACGCAGTCTCTTTTATGATTTTTTTAACGTATTTCAGGATGGAAAATTTTAGATTTTATAAGGGATTTTTATTAAAATATGGATTGTTCACAATACAAAGAAATAAAGAAAGATACATTTATGCCACAAAGCATGCTTTTCCAATCTAATCAGAAATTTCAGCCACGGGAAAAGGCTAGTATTTTGATAAAGCAGCGCAATTAATATCTGCCATATTGTTTGCAGTTTCATAATACGTGCCGTCGTCTACTCCGAAGGCATTTCCCCACTTCCCCCTACTTTCCATTTTTTTCAAGCCTTAATTGAAAACTGAGACGATTGATTGATTGTGGTGTGATGACTAAGCTCCAGTCGATATCGTCCGTGTGATATTTTCACAAATTCAGATTTTTGGAGATAAATTAGCGACCGCTTCCAGATTTTATAAAAGCTTACTAAGGCTGGGTTGCACCATCTTACTTTAACTTTGACAAACGTCAAAAATCTGTCAAACTTCATAAAAAAAAAACACCGGTTATCGTTAAAGTTACGGTCAAAGTTAGGTGGTGCAACTCAGCCTAAGTTGTTACTAACGGCGGCTTATGTTTGCTTTTTATGACCTTGCTGAAGCCTGGCTATTGGTGTAGGGTTTGCGTAAAAGAAGGAACACCATGACAGTTGTGTTTCGTCTTCCATACCTACTTTGTCTTAAAAGTTCTCATGATATCAATACACACCTACTTATAGCGTGTGAATTTCACGCTTATTCTATCTTACGTGGTTTACTGTGTAAGGCTGTTGTGGTGTAAGAATTGACGTACCTTTCTATCAAAATAACGTACAAATTAACGAATGGTCGAATTAACTGCGCACCTGGCGGCTGTGACGTCATATCGACGTGAGTTGAACGCGAGGAGATGTGCATGTGGGAGGATCACATTGGAATTTTGTTATTTGTTAATTGTAATTTGATTTCCATCACCTTGCTACGCACACTTGCGTCAGTCCAATATGGTAACAAAATATTTTCGCTTGCGCGTACAACTTGCTAGACGCGTAAAAGTTAGTTCATTATAAATAACATAAAATGCTACAATAATAATTACTCTGTACTTTCAAACGTTGTATTTTATTATGACTGGAATGTTCCCTGCGGTGATTACGAGAAAGTTGTTCAAATAAATCTAATTAGGTTCTCTCGTGGCTCGAAATCAAGTGCTTTACATTTGTACATGTACATATTATGTCTGAACTGGTTTTCAGAGCTAAAACTTTCCATTGAAACGATAACATGGAATAGGTACTCACTTGTTTTTGATGGTAAGGCTCGGTTTCCACCAAAGGCGAGCAGAGCGGAGCGAAGCAAAGAAATGTGTAGAATAACCAATCAGATTTCATTATTTCCACTTTCGTCTCCGTTTCGCATAGCTCCGCTTCGCGCCGCGTTGCTGCCGCTGTAAAATTCTATAGAATTTGTCGGCCCGACACTTCTCCGCTCTGCTCTGGTGGAAACCAAGCCTTATGACCCTCGTTCACGGTGGTTTTTTGTAGTGATGCCAACGCGCTACAGCAGCGCGACTGTACCGATGCAAACGCGCAACAGTGTCGGACGAAATCGGCGAGAGAACGGAGGGAGGGTTAATGAATCGCGTTTGGATCGCGACAGTATCGCGTTTGCATCACATGAAAATTCTGAATCGTGTTTATGTGGGCGAGGGCACACAGCTAGCGACCGAATCGATGCGAACGCGCGACAGAATCGCCACTGATGCATCGCTACAAAAAGTCGCCGTGGGCGAGGGGCCTTACTCTGTTCACAGTTTGATGAAAATAGGTAGACATTAGTAATAATACACGTTCATAAAGGAATATCCATTCTGTGCTATTATCGAAAAGATGGATGCCGCATCGAATGGCCTAGCAGCATTCCGGAAAACTCGAAAGCAATAAGATACATATATCATTGTACCACTCTATTGAATGGGCGGACAATACAAGTAGATCGATACACACAGTAAATCGCGGAACGTTTTTATTCATATAACAAATCGTGGGGTTAATGGGATCGTTTCTGTCATCTGACGGTGTGTGGTTGGGTGCAGAGTCTTTAAGCGGCAGCGAAATGAATATTTCTTCTACTTTTTTCTATCATGTGGGCTTAGGGTTGCCAGGTGTCCGGCTTTTTAGGGGCTTGTCCGGCCAAAAATTCTCCTGTCCGGCCTGTCCGGCTTTTGTTAGGCTTTTTGTGGCTGCCGCACCCAGCTAAAAGCACACATACGCGTATTAGAATAGAATGTTGGGTACCGGATTCCAAGGTGATAGTTGATACTCGTAGTACTCACATACTCGTAGTGACATGGAAAAAATGGCGTGTCCGGCTTTTAGGGTAAAATGTCCGGCCAAATTAAGCAACGAGTCCGGGTTTTGTGTTTTTGGACCTGGCAACCCTATGTGGGCTGCCACTGCTGCCACCATAACCTTGATGTTCCAGTCTGCAATACTGTAAAGAAACTAAATAAAACACGAAGGCGTTTTTCATTATTTTGTGTTAACTGAGAATAGAACCGAAACGAGAAATGCTTAGCAGCTAGTAAGCTAATAATACGAGCATATTTGAGGAAAATAATGACGTGGAATGAATATAGATGTTTTAATTTAATTGGTGGAAATCGGAGAAAAATCGAGGAAAAAGTATTTTGATATTTTGTGTGTGAATTTGTTATTAAATTCTCTTTGGCCGATGTTTACATCTGGCTGGTTTTGATCCTATTAAAAAGGTGACATTTGCACGCAACCGAAAAAAGTGACATTTAAAGGAATAAAAATAAAACAGCCCCCTTAGACAAAACGCACTTTTTGATCGAATCGAAAATCGAATCCGTCAAAACTCCATACAAATAATTAACTTTTTAAAAAAATAAAACCGACTTCAAATGCGTGAACACAAAAAAAAACTAAAATTAAAAATATTGCGTATAAAAAAGTTCATCCCCAATTTTCCACCCTTGGGGGTTGAATATTTTCTTCAAATTCGCATGAAACCATCCTTTTGATAATACCTATTCAACAAAAAAATAATCGTTCAAATTGATTTATAATCGGCGGAGATATTGCGTATAAAAAAGTTCATCCCCAATTTTCCACCCTTGGGGGTTGTTTTTTCTATTATTAAATTTAAATGGGACCACCCTTGAGGTATTACCTATACGCCGAAAAAAGATTTGTTCAAATCGGTTCATAATTGGCGGAGTTATCGCGTAACAAACATAGAAAAAAAAAAAAAACATACGGGTCGAATTGAGAACCTTTCCTTTCTTGAAGTCGGTTGAAAAGGGGCTTTTCGACCACTTTTCGACTGGTTTGCGATTATAATTTGCACTTTGTCTAGACCCACAGCTTCCCGTTGTTTTTCAATTGTTTTTCCTGTCCATAAAATGAATGTCTACACAGCCAGTATTTTTTTTTATTATAAAATAGGACACCCAAAAATGAATTTACATTTTAGAATCGAAGAGGGAATGTCCAATAACTAATGTTTGAGTTTTTCGTGTGTGTAGAGATTCTTTTTTTTGAAAATAGGACCCAACGAAGGTTTCAAAAATTCCTCTCAGGGCACGTCCACGTCCCAAATATAGCTTACTCTACCTTCACTTCAGGACAAAATATTATGAACTGATGCTGGAAAGTGGTAGTAGTTCACAATTTAATAATTTTCAACCGACTTCAAAAAAGGAGGAGGTTCTCAATTCGACCCGTATGTTTTTTTTTTCTATGTTTGTTACGCGATAACTCCGCCAATTATGAACCGATTTGAACAAATCTTTTTTCGGCGTATAGGTAATACCTCAAGGGTGGTCCCATTTAAATTTAATAATAGAAAAAACAACCCCCAAGGGTGGAAAATTGGGGATGAACTTTTTTATACGCAATATTTTTAATTTTTAGTTTTTTTTGTGTTCACGCATTTGAAGTCGGTTTTATTTTTTNTTATTTTTAAAAAAAGTTAATTATCGCGACTCATTTACAGCTGTGCTTGGGACTGCACCTCGTCAGTTCAATTGGCAATATCATAAGCGAATAATTCTTCAAAGGGAAGGGATTTACTTTATGAAAGCTGTTCATTAATCTGAGTGTTGCTTCAGTTTATCGTTCATTTCACAATTTAAACTCATTTTGTATAAAATTGTTCATAAGAGTACCTTATGAATGCTTATCTTTTGGAAAGCATATTGTCTACTTAAACTACGTAAACTATATTTGTAGGTAGGTAGGCTTAACTCGATTAAAAGATAAACTCGTTTACTATAAAGAACCTGTTTTCTAATTCAGTCATTTTTCTCAACATTTGTCTCTGGTTTCAGACGCTGGTTGTCCAACCTATTTTTTTAATTATCCTGAAATAAAGCATTCCCCAAGTTTAGGTGTTACGAGGCCAAAACAGTATAATAGGAGTGTAATCGTTACCTTAATTAACATTATAAGGCTCATAAATCTTGAGTAGCGAGCGGTAAATTCGTAAGAAAAGCATTAAGGTGGATTCACATTAGTGTGGTGTCGCGGGGTGATTTTTGATTTGTCAAAATGGAGTAGGGGAGACCGAGGAGAGTTGTAACAGAGGAGAGTTGAGACATTGACGATTTTTTGGAACTTATTAACTATCAGCGAGCTCGCAACAGCACGTATTTTTTAGCTCGAGGCTTGAACTAAAAAGCGCGCACTGTTACGAACTCGCTAGTAGTTAATAAGTTCCAAAAAATCGTCAATGTCTCAACTCTCCTAGGTTACAACTCTCCTCGGTCTCCTCTATGACTTTTTTTTATTTATATATTATTTTATTTATTGAATTAAGCGACGTTTCTCTTGTTCCGAATTAAAAAAAAAGATTCAGACAACAGACCGATACTAACCGAACTCCATATTGCTTATGATGAAAACCGAATTTTACAAAATAAATAAAAATAATTATAATACTTACCGTAAATAGGATTTTTTATGTTAGTTTTATTTAAAGAAAATGTTTCTTTATTATTGCAATTTTATAATATTTTTATGTAGTAACATTTTGTTGAAAGTGGCAACACTGTCAGTTGAACATGTCGTCGCGTCGCGTTCGTTTCGAATCGCGCTAGTAACTAAACGTTACTTATTTTAAATGGTGCCTACAGACATTGATTGTGTGTGAAGTGGTGGAAAATTTCATCAGTGCGGCAGAGATGGTTGAAGTGCAGCGCTGGGTAACTGAACTTGTTCGAAGAAACGGCGTCTCCGGAAAATCAGGTAAGTTCTATTATTACATATGTATTTTAAAATTTGTTGGTTAGTCTACATTCGTTACATGCATAATACAGATAAAACTAAAGATCATTTATTTTTATAAACAGACTGATACTTAGCGTTGTGGTGGTTCCGATAGGTATAATAGGACCACCTTCCTCCCAATTGTTTATTCAAAGACACCTCATCTCCTCTTCCGCTTTGGTCTCCGCCTCAGTCTGTATTTCTGAATAAATAAAAACCAGAATAGATTTTAATTGTAGCATATATTTAATCGTTGTAAGATTACCAATGTGGATCCACCTTTACCAAATGAGCGGACCCGAGCGTAGTTTTATTTACGCCACGTCGCCAGCGCTCATAATAGGCGCAGGTACAAAAGTCATTTGTCACGGGTGTGTCGCTTCTGCGGCTGATTTACAGCTCTTTGCCATTCGCTGACTTGACGCTTTGGCCGCTTTAATAAATAGTGTCACGTTTGTGAGGCTTTAGGGATGATTTTTAATGCTTGATCAGAATCGCATATGAGCAGAGAATACGATAATACAGTTGACAGTACATAGGAAGTAGCATCACATTACAACTACATTACTAGCCTTGTAGTTCTGGCATAGTAGAACAGGACCACTCCCACTCTTCCTGTGGATTTTGTAAAAGGCTATTAAGAGACAATAGTAATGCGCCCATCACGCCTCCCCCAACTGACTGGCTAGCGTGTACTTAGACCAAATTTTAATCATCCATACATTATGCCTCTGGTGGTGTTGATGACGCTCCAGCAGCGGAAATTATGAACTGATGATGGTGACAACAATAGGCACAAGAACTAATAAAAAGATGCCACGTGATTACGTAGAATACATTTATGTGTGTTAGGAAGGATCATTTAAAATAGGCACTCTTTAATCTTTGACAAGGTTTTTGCTAGCATTTTTATGCAGCACACTATCATGCCTACGACGTTAACCCCTTTTTCTGGTAAGTGCGTTAAGTAATTTGAAAATAACCTCTGATATACGTGTGCACAGGTGGCACTTTGCATACAAGGCTATAAATATACATGTACGAGTACCTACAAGCTATAAAAAAACTAAGAGCAGAATTTCTCAACAAAAAAGTGCTACTTAAGAAATAGCATTTGATATTCTGATTATCAAAGGTACCTCATACTGTTGGAAAAAGAAAATCTTCATTGAGTAACTTAATTGACAGTTTAAAAAAACTACTAACATAAGATAACGAAATATCAAAAACGTATTTCTTTCCATAAATGCCTTTTAATTTTTACACATTAACTTATTTCTAAATTCTTTACAACTTTCACCATCATCATTTCACCCATTTGAAAAAATCACAATTCATTGCATAAAATTTTTAGGCAAAGATTTTGCAATAAACAAAAATCCGGTATTTAAACGCCAATCCCCAGCTCCACCGCTTAGTGCAAAACTTTGTCAATTTTCAATCGCAGGGAAGGGTTAGGGAACTTTCGCGAACCAAAATGGAACCACGGCTTATTCTACATCGGATTTCATCAGATTTCAGGTACATTTACTGATATAATGCCGGGAGTTCAGATTTTGAAATGTTTTCGGTAGTGCCTCAGGCTTTGTTAACTTCAGTTCGAACCTTTTTGGTAGTAGGTAGTAGGTGTACCTTGGTAGTACATGGGGTCAAACTTTGAGTGAGAGTTTAAAGGGATGTGTGACATGTTTAACTGATCAAATAGATTATTTTTTACCGGATTTAAAATAGAAGTAAATTTTTAAGTATGATTTGACGTCTAATTATGAGAATACAGGTATTTAACAAGCTGATTTGGGAAATTTATGATTTTAGACTGGTTTTAAATTTGATCAAAATCGGTTTTCATTGGAAAACAGTACCTCTTCTAGCATGAACAACTTTCGTCTTCGAATCTTAAATAAATGCGTATTTGCTTTCATGACAATTTTCAGTGGTATTTGGAGTTTTTTTTTATAAACTAGGCTTCAAAAAATGTTATTTTTCATTGACGTAAAAGATATTATAAAACTATCGTGGTCATTTTTTATCAAAAAAAAATATTCGTAAAATTTTTCAGTGTGCAATTTCGAAATGGCTGTCGTATTTCGAAGTTTCAATCAAAGTCCAGTCCGGTGTAGTTCCAAGAACGCTGCTACGTTGAACCCGAAAAAGTTCGTAACTATGTCAGTAGTACAGTTCGCTTGACCCCGGGATCGAAGGAGATCTCAAATTACTTCGGAAGTTGTGGACGAGATAGGTACTTCATAATAAGGTCTTGTATGTATTCATATGGAAGTAACTAACTTTTTCCCGCATCATGTTCGTATACTTCTCGCGAGTTGAGATGTAATAAATGCAATATACCTACCATTACAGTTTCCTTTCATCACGTTACATTATTGCTTTTAAATTGTTATAGTTTTTAAGCTTTTTCTTTGCGACATTGAATTGTAAACTCTTGTAAGTTGGATTTTTTTTATCTTGTTTTTGAGATTATTTTGCTACTGCAGATGTTTGTCACCTCGTACGTGAAGCTTGATGTTTAGTAATTCAAATCTTGAGATTATGATAATGTATTTAAGCTTGTTAATATTGATTGGCATTAGTTCCCCGAATACATTATCCGCTGTATTATATTTATGCATAAGACAAAGGATTACCTACGATGCGTTGTTATCATAAACTGTGGGCGGAGTGTGAGTTTACATCAAACGCGCTCACTATAGTCCATTCAGCGTAAGATGGTGATTATGACAATTCTATTTAGTGAGGCGCTCCTTATAAACCTAATCGATATTTTTTAGAATCGAGAATATTTTCTATAGAAATCTAATCGCCTTTTGTTTGTTTGATTTTTAATCTTGATCAAAATTATATCTATGAATTTGAACTATATGGAAATGGAATAAACGTGAATATTCTTAGTGGTACAAAATAAATCACAAAGAATTAAATATATGCATTTTATTCAATAAAACATCAAAATAACAATAACAAACAATACGTGGAGAAATCGCATAAAACAAAACCGTCATCAAAAGCAAACGCACACGTACTGACTTAGCTTTGACCTGCCTGAGATAATAATCGTGATTCGATGGTAAGATGACCACCATGCCGATTACTGATTTATTGCGATTGTTTATGTCCCATCCCTATGAGCAAAAGTTCCGCCTAACGCAGAAGCAATTCATTTAATATTTTTTCACAATTTTTTCTAAATAATAAACTAATAAATAAATAGAAATTCTTGTTTAGGTTAATTGAGAAAGATTAGTAGATTGATATTTTGGAAGGACAAAAACACACAAAAGTTATTGATTTTTACAACTCAATATTTTTATTCGTAAAAAGTTAGAATCATAAAACGAAACGTTTTATCTGTCTAAATCACCATCATAAGTTGAATGAACTATAGTGAGTTTTCCCCTAGGGGCGCTGTACAATCCGTCATACATTTAATGTCATTTTTTGACGCGCTCACTAGTGCGTTTGATGTAAACTCGAGCTTAAACAACTTTCGACGTCGAGCGTCGAGTTTAGTTTCCCATTTCTATTCACTTTTAATTACACCTGATATTACCTGAAAAACAAAGGACGGCACCTACAAATCCGCGCACGTACGAAAAAGACAGAAATACTATCATATATCAAGGTACAAAGGTGCCTCTACATTTGTGCTCTGAACGCGAACTAAATGCTACATTTTTATTATTGCTGATGTACCTAATCGTATTAAGGTGTCTATGTGCCCTGCCCATTGCCACTTCAGCTTGCTAATCCGTCGGGCTATGTCAGCGACTTTGGTTCGTTTACGGATCTCCTCATTTCTGATTCGATCTCGCAAACGAAACACCAAGCATAGCCCTCTATCGTTTGTCCGAGGTAGACATACTTGTCGACAATCTCGAGAATAGAGCTCCCAACTGAAACTGGGTAGGGCGTAACATGGACGATGGGGCAGAAAGGTTCTGGAATGGAGGTCGCGTACCGGAAAACGCAGCGTGGGACGTCCACCTACAAGGTGGACCGACGACATCGTAAAGGTAGCAGGGAAGCGCTGGACGCAGGCCGCTACCAATCGATCAACATGGAAAGCATTGGGGGAGGCCTATGTTCAGCTGTGGACGTCCTGTGGCTGAAATGATGAGTCATATAGAATAAGCGATAAATGTAACTTTAGTAGACAAGACAAAAAACCACAGCTCTTTATAACATTATCACAGATTTTTTTGTACTAGTTACTTAAAAACAGCTGTGTATGATACATATCTATCTTACTGCTTTTTTGTAAAACAAAAAGGTTTCCATGTAAGTACGAGCCTTTGTCCATCCATGCACAAACAACTCTTCGAGATGTGTGTGTAACGTGAGTCGTGGCCAACTTGTAGAAGTATGAGAGTTTGAATAGCCTGGTTGTCCCTTATATTTTCTTTGGCCCTCAAGTATCTGACCAGGGCATCTACTTAGAATGTGACAATATTTCAGTTCGCGTTACGGCCTTCAAAGCTGACGTAACCGCACCCTAAGAAGTGGCATCTTCATAACTAGATTACGTCGTAATTATAGGGAGGCTTACTGGGCGCGCGGCATATCTTTTTATTTTGTTTGACGGGGGTAAGCCGGTAATGTGATATACACGACCTTTCAAGGGGTCGGCGATAGTAAAAGTCATTTAGTTTCAATAGAGGTTTATTGGCCCCCGAATTACAACGTCAGAGGGTGTGATGGGATGGTTTTAGGAAGATCATTGGAATTTTTACGCCCGGTTTTTATTTTGTGAGCCGTGTTATTGCGAATGAAAATGCTGAGGCTTAGGGAATTTTAAATATAAAGAAGATAGTGAGTTTGTAGTGCGAGTTCAAGGAAAATCTGATCTTTTCGACGTGTTTTTGCGCTACTATTTTTTTTTATTTTGGTGTCGCAGACGATATCACATTTGGTCTTGATTGGAATTTTTTATTGTTGTAAATGGCAACCATAATTTGAAGTCGTTGACGATTTATTTTTCCCTTAAAAAGATTTGTTTCTGATAATGTGAAGTGATATTATTATTTTATAATATTAATTTGTAAGCTTTTTATTTCATGGATTTCGTGAAGGTAATAACACACAATAGTCCTTTTTGCAGAAGGGTTGCTTGAATATTTCGTGTATTAATACAAAAAAGATGTACAAAGCACAACCAGGAAAACTTCATTACTATGCAGGGAAAGGACGTTAACTTTGAAGGCTAGTATAACAGAATTTCCATCGGCAGCTTTTCCTTTTTCTAGTCCAAAAACGCTGATGAAACTCCAAACCCTTTGAGAGCATAATTGAATAGCAAGCCCTGGTTCATTCGGAATCGGGTAATTTTAAAGAACTTAGGAGTTGCGCCTCGCGTAAATATCCTTTGGGCACATTTTGGGGTAATTATACCCCAGGTTTCTGGTGACGATTATTACGAAGAATTTTTAATGAACGATTCGAAGTCGACAATTTTAAACGCAAATCAAGTAACTTTGAATCAAATCTAAAATCATCAAATGCTCTTAAGGAACCTTCACATGTCTCATTATTTTTTGCCTTAGCAGCGCTTCGAAATAAACAGGTGCGATTTTGTAAGAAGTAAGTTTGTCGCGTTGCGCGACTCTACACGAACGTAGTTTAAAATTATTCCAAAGAAAATGCTTATTTAAATAATCATGCAATTAATTTACGGAATCATCATTAATTATCGCCAATTCTGTATGAATGCAGTAATAATTTAGTGGAAAACAAAATAAGTTTTATGACAATTATATTAATGATGCGGTTAAAGTTAAGTTGATTAAGCGTTAACGATGTACGCAATTTTTAATCGACTGCATCAGGCTAAATATTTTTGGAGCAAAATAGAACTTATTACATACGGCATAAGGTTCACGAACTTCATCAATAATGATTTGTGGTGTTAAACCATGCAGCTTCTAACCCCGAGGGCCGTTGTGTGGGTGTTCAACATCGTTGAACTCTGTGGTGCCCATTGAGGTCGCTTAATTGCCGATAACGTTTAAAATAGCAAATATTGGACATAAAACAAAAAGGTACAGAAGGGTCAATTTGAAACACTGCAACATTCCGGGTCTGTTTTTAGCGAGCTACGACGCTAGCTGCAATTGAGGGTTTTAGTTTAACTAGGAGAAAATTTTAGTTTTTTATGAAAACTTGGAGTCATGGACGTCTGTATGAATGAACCTTTAATTAAGTTATCCATTTAAGACCGATAAAGCTAATTTAGCGAAAAAACGGCTTATAACATATAAGGTTCTATGGAGATGACCATTCCGCGTTGTGGTGATCTCAGAAATATCACATTGATCGACAAATTCGTGTCGTGGCTAACATGTTATTCAACACATTGTTACAATAAAAAAAGCCATGACGCGTAAAAAACATATTATTAGATAGTGACACACAGTGCTTTGCGATATGAGTACTACTAGCCTCAGAATTTCGTCACTTAAGCGCTATTGGTCTGAAGTGGACCTACTGTACATACTTTCATGGTGTTTGAATCAAAGTTTGCGCCATAAAGGTAATTTTGTAGTTAGGCTTTCGGTCAGTTAGGCACGCATGGTGATCGTGGTAGTTCACTCGCCCAAAACTTGATAGTCAAAATTAAGTAGGTAGTGTTTAGTGGATTGCCAAATACTTGTAATTTACTATAGTTACATAAAAATTTAGTTCATTTTCATATTTTGTGTAAAACGCTCTAACCAGTTTTCAATTGCAATTAAGTAACCGTCGTTTACAGAAGTTTTTTTGTGATCTTATTTGTGCTTTCCTTGTATCGATTACGACGATTACGAAATAATGGTTATTACTCGTGTCGTGTATATACTTAAGCACTACCTAAATGTATTTTATGAGAAGGTTGTCAAACTTTTTTTCAGCCTAATATTCAGCTAGTTGGAAGTTACTTATTATAATAAGGTTCAATAAACAGTAAATTCATTACCTAAAAACAGCAATTTTGGTCTAGAACACTGACATTAAGCTGATCAAAACGGGAAAAATTACCCGGGTATTTCGTGGCAATCTATGCCCTACACTCCTAACCCCGCCGGGAGTGGGAATAAATCCTGATATTCCCGGTCGGTATATATTAATTTCTGCAATTTGCGGGCCGACGGTTCCTATCAATTTACATTCCTAGCCAGATGGGCCGACCTAGATGGAGGGGTTAACAGCCTGATATTATAATGCGTGAGTTGACGGTATGTAAAGTAAAAATTAAAGGTTCTGGTAGTAAAGGGTTAACGATTTGCCACAAAGTCGATTAGTCACGAAAAAAGATACGTGTAAATTCGTCACACTTTAAATTTTTTGTAGCAAATTATTTTGGAGTATTGACATTATTACTTTAACATGTTTATGACGAATAAATTAATGACGAACTTAAAGTGTGACAAATTGACAATAGCCCGTAACAAATGGATGTGTTCTATGATAGATTTAAAAAAAGTTTCTTTTTGTAATACGTACCTAAGACTCTTATAAACGAAGCTTGAAACACGATTCAAGTTTGTGATTTTGTTTTATCACATTTACACACTAAAACATAGATTTAGATTTCAGACCGAATTTAGGTTTCAATATAAATTATGTATTTTGGAAATAAGCTTATTCATAGAGATATATACTTCTTCAAAATTCGATTCAATCTCTAAATCTCGGATTAGGCAAATTTCAACATTGAGACTAAATATCTACCTACCTATCTACAATAAATTCGTTTTAGAAAACTTACGGAATATCTTAAAAAGGCGTGGGATGAGTTGTAGAATACCTAAAAATACCTTAAACTAGCGAAAAACAAGATTTAACGTAAGTATATCCCAACAATGTTAGCGGGATTCGCTTTTGATAGGTTGGTGGTACTTTCTTTAGGCTAGTTTCGTAAAAAAACTTTTTTTGTTCGTAAATTTTAATAACAAAAGATATTGGACACGTATATTTTTAATCGTCAATCAAACAAATAATTAAAATGTTATGGTGCGTTGAAGTTCCGCGCGACGCACGAATGCTGCACTTTTAAGCACTCATTGACGTTACGGGCCTCTACATTTGAACTTAGGCGCGTTTTATCTCTTTAAATTTTCTTTAGTTTGAAAAAGTGAAAAATACGTGTCGTGCATTATTTCATAAGTACTAAACTGACGGACTAAATAAAACTCTTGCTTTTTTACCCAGGAAACACCTTTTCGAATAGCCGTTGTTCATAATCTTACTCAAAGACAGCATAATTATAAATAAATAATATTATGATGATGAGCTTTCCCTGGAGATGTCAACTTAGGTACTTTTGGTTTTTTACCACAATAAGTAGGCTCTCGCTTAAAATCTCTCTCAAAAAGACCGATGATGATGGTTAGAATCAAATTCAAGAGTGAATTGTCACTCTTGGCAAAGATTGGAACGGTTTAAGTTCGAGTATAGTTCTTGCAACACACGAAGGTGAGTGAGCTTTATTTGTGTGTGTACGTGTACATGCAGATAACGACCGACAGTGTAAAGTCTGTCAAAACTTTTGAAAAATGAACAGTAGCGAGCCACCACACATGTAAAGCTCACTCGCCTTCGTGAATTGCAACAACTATACCTATAGAAGGGTTCTAAAGTAAGCCTATGTTGATTATTGCCCATTTTTCCCACATTTTGTTCCGGGCTCAATAATTAAAATACAAAAACATAATGAGATGTTTCCTTCCTCACTGCGGGTCGTTCAAGATTACCCGCCGCCTATCTGCGCCGCCGCCGCCGCCGTTTCCGCCGCCGATAAAACGATGACATTATCAATGAAATTATACGAAAGTGCTTTGACACGGACAATAGGAATTGTTTAGACAATGTCAACACGGCGGATCATAAAACGGCATGAAAAGCACTCATTTGAGTCCCCCTCTTTTGGGGCGTAAGCAGGAGATTACAGCCAGGTCGTATTATTTAGATGCACTATGTCCACATCTTGTTCCTACTGATGTAACCCCAATACAGCTTTCGTTTCAGCCAAATGTCGTCCACTGCTGGAAAAAGGCTAAGGATTTCCATAACGACCGGTCCGACCTTCACCAGATCGTCGCGTCGGTCCACCTAGTAGAAGGCCTGCCCACGCTACGGCTTCCGGCCCGTGGTTGCCACTCGATAATTTTTCTGCCCCAACACCCATCGTCTCTACGAGATATGTGCCCCGCATGTCGGTCACTTTGGTTCTCCTGCGGATCTCATTTCTAATTCTGATACAGCTTTACCGCCAATAAAACCATTCATGTCATTATATTCGCAACAAAAGTAAGTAAGAATGCTAAGGATTTATATTGCCAAGACCTACGGCTTGACTCTTTTACTGAACTTTTCAATATACGAACTACGTAAATTAAGAGGCTAAGATGCAGAATCCGATGGATTCCATGATACAATCTACTCATCAACAGCCCTTTACAGTCCACTGCTGGACTATGAGCCTCCTCCACTATAGTGGAGGGTTTTGCCATAATCTCCACGCTAGGCAGGCGGGTTGGAGATTGCAGTTTAAAAGATTGATGTTTTTCAGAGAGCGCTGCTGCCCATTCTCTGTTTAATGTGTAGTCCCTAAGTCGCCTCTTACGACACCCGCGGGAAGAGTAGGGGTTGGTGACAAATGTATTCTGCTCTGCCGTCACCACACGGCTTACAATCTACTCACATTAATATAATCGGAACTAATAGTGCTGTATTAAAGCAGCTCTCAGGCGCAATTAATGACAGTACAATCACTAATTACAATTGTCGTAATTGCAATTACTTTGTAATGATTGAGATCAATATTTGAAATTTAATATCTATCAATTTGAAAATTGAATCTCAACATTAAGTCTAACTCTTGCATTCATTAAGTTATTCTTAACTAGCGACCCGCCCCCGGTTTGCACAGGTACAATGTATTATACTTAAAAACCTTTCGCTTGAACCACTCTATCTATTTAAAAAAACCGCATTAAAATCCGTTGCGTAGTTTTAAAGATCTAAGCATACGGACAGACAGTTTTATAATATGTAGTGATTGTATAATATGTAGTGATTTGTTTCAAATGATGTGAAAGAGGACTTGGTAAAGTATGGTTTTGTCCCAAAAAATATATTGAGGTTGCCATTTTAAGGAATTCCGTTATAATAGCTAGATGCGATAGATTTCACTGACTGACTGACATTCAGAAACTGAAAAGTGCTGTGAAAAATACCACTTTTCATAAGAAATTCACAACTTTTTAACCGACTTCAACAAAAAGAGGAGGTTCTCAATTCGGTTGGTTTTTGACATTAAAAATTTCCACCATTTAAATCTTTACTTAAATTGGGCTGGCTGTTCATCTCACTCTGTGTCTAAGGTTAAACCTCATTTACTTCATGTCAACGTAAAATACGGTAATGTCTTTCAGGATTTTACCGCGGGCAACTCGGAGATGCGGAAATAAATTTCAGGGGGAACAATCAAAACTGCTACGTCATCAAACATTATCAATTATCTGCTAATTTTCATTAATAACTGCCTTTGACGGGCTCGCTTTGTTTGAACGTTTTGAACGGGATTTGACAGGTTGGTTAGCGAATTATCAAGTGGGTCATCGGAATGGTTATTCCTGTACGGTTTGAAGCATCCTTCATTGATTTTGGGACGATTTGTTTAGTGAAATTAGATTTAAATTACTAATTTTGTATTTATGCTACTATTCAGTACAATAAATAATAGTTTGTGTAAAAAGGTGCCTTGATTCCAGACCATTTTTATCAAGATGGATTAACGAGAAAAATAGTCGTAACAATAGGGAGGATCCATAATCAATCAGTAGGTACTTACCACACGAAATGACTTATTCAAACTTTAAAATTACTTCAATGAACAGTGTGCTTACCATGAGTTTACGTCAGGTGTGCTCGCTAGCGATGGTAGGTTCACTGTAGTGAATTGCCATTCTTAAAATCAACGAACGCAATTCTTACTCACTGGTTTTATTTTCATAATTCATGTATGCAAAATGTAGGTTACAAAAATATCTAAGCGTATACCTATATCTATTTATACTAAGCGTATAACTACATATTTTGTATCTATTTATAAACACATCAAAGCACTTTGTGATTAAAGATGCTAATAAAGTCCTCATACGCCGTTAAACATCAAACGAGATTGAAGGCAAAGCAGAGTTAAAGCGAAGCGCACAAATACTATACCAGTAGGCCTGGATGTACGCCGCGATAAGCGGTTATCACGCCATTTTATCGATTTTTCGCGATAAGCCCATACGTTTGTCGTCTAAAACTATCGATAAGATTTTATCACAGTGCGCATCCTAGCCCGACAGGTTTAAATAATTCCATACAAAATATGAAAACGAGTTCTATTGTCACGTTCTTATGAACGCGTCGCATAACAAGTAAAAACTTCTAGAATTGTTTAAAACTACTTTAGTTTTTGACCACGGATTTACTTGCGTGGATTTCGGTTTTAAGGATTTTTATTTTTTTCGTGAGGGATTGGTAGGTTTCCTAAAATAAAAGTATAGGCTATTTTTACACACTTTACTGTTACACTTTATTACGAGTATATTTACTTCTACTAGGGAAGATCTTATCAGAATCGGTACAGCCGTTTCAGTGATATTTCTATTACAAGTATCGTATAGGAAAACACCAACCGGTCATAGTGGAAATCATTGGGGGAGGCCTATGTTGAGCCGTGGACGTCCTATGGCTGAAATGATGATGATGATGATGATGATGACAATGATGATGATGATGATGATGATAAACTTTAGAATGCACTTAGTAAAATCTGTTATTTTGACGACACAAACAGACAGACACATCAATTTTATTTATTCGTATAGATTAGCGCTGCTGTAAAAAGTCGACACCTACGTTTGGAAGTTTGGCCTTTACTCGTGTTGAATAGCATTCTTTTCAATGCTCTCTTCAAAGTTTCACGGATTTGTACGAGTAGGGTAAGGCTGTTCTCACACTATTTGTCTATCAAGAATCGTTTGGTGCGATGTCCTTGTCCGTACTTGGATGAACTTGCGCGAGTGAACTTTGGGGGAGGCCTTTGTTCAGCAGTGGACGTCATTTGGCTGAAACGAAACGAACGAACACTTAAGGTCGTGAATTAGGTCCACGTGTGACTCCCAATTAGTGAAAATCATTGTAGCAAAGTATGGGCCACATTTGGCTCAAAACTGCACCTTACTTATGCTAGTATTTCAAATAATAGCACATCTTCATTCAATTCATTCATTCATTGAGTGGAGGCCACGTACCGGAAAACGCAGCGAGGACGTCTACCCACAAGGTGAACCGACGACTTGATAAAGGTACCAGAAAGGCGCTGATGTGGAAGTCATCGAGGGAGGCCTATGTTCAGCAGTGGACGTCCTGTAGCTGAAATTATGATGATGTTGATTCATTTTCCTTATTTCCTCTCAATTTGATGTTTATGTACACATACCAAAAACTGTATCGTTTATTGCTTTGTTTATACAGTTTATTGCTTTGGACTGTTGAATATCAATCAGTAGAGAATGGTACATTGCGTTATCTAAACAACAGATAACAATAATTCAAAACTTTATGCTACGCTAAAACAGTATCTTACGACACTAAAACTAAAAAATCTGCAAACTTACCAAGATTTGGCACCACAAATCTAATATGTTTCGGAGTTTCGCAAACTTTCAGCGATATTAAGCCGAGTACATGACATCTTAAAAGATCGAATGCGGAATGCAATCGAACTAATGCACGCTGCACCTGCGGTGCGGGAGCTCGCTTTTATGCGGATTTGGGATTTAAAATACACCGCCTGGCAACAAGTTTAAACAGTTTTGAGCAACATCGAGGTCCGGCTTAAGGGCGGTGCTTACTGGGAGCATTTCAGTGCAAAGGTTCGCGAGCAAATCGTTTTGTAACGCGAGCCGAGAGTTTTAAGAGCTGGGCTTTAAGAGGAAACAATTTTGGATTTTGGATGATTGAAACAGGAATATTATTAGTCAATCAGTAATTACTTAATATCTGTTATGCGTTTGGTTACAGGTAAACAACTTTTTCCTCAGCACTTTTTGTTTTACCTAAATATTATTTTCGCTAAAATTATCATTCACCAAAGTCTTTCCTGAAAACTTTTCGAGAAACGTAAAATGGAAGTTGCAATTTGAATATTTGTGTTCAATGTATTCATTTCAATTTTGCTTCGCTGAATTGTGAACCAGTTTGCAATTTTTGCCGCAACAAACGTACGCTCATGCAGCGAATGCTCTCGGCTACTCTCAGTGTGCACCGTTCTTTAAACGTTTGGAAGGAAAACTTTATCCAATCGCGTATTGGATTTTTAAATTGCATTGAACTGTTAACTTTTAAAACTGAATTTAAGTTTATCTTATTGAGATTAGGGTCCATTATGTTATGGTATAATAACATAGCTTTTAAAAACAGGGATACGGGATCTGGAAATTCAAATATTGGCGTGGTATACTTAGTGAAAAGAATTTATTAAAATAGGGCAAATACTCAGATGAGCGCAATTTGATGCCAAGTTGAACCAATTGAACTTGGACACATCATGCATCCAGCCATCTTTTTGTCCTCTTTTTGAATCATGACATATTAATATCTTCCTTTCATCGTCATTATCATCATCATCACAGCCATAGGACGTCCACTGCTGAACATAGGCCTCCCCCAATGCTTTCCATGTTGCCCGGTTGGTAGCGGAATGCGTCCAGCGCCTTCCTCCTACCTTTATGATGTCGTCGGTCCACCTTGCGGGTGGATATTTTCGTTTACCACTTGCTAATCTTTTTATCATCTTTTTAACCATATTATCTTCGTTTATCCACTAGCTAAAGTGCCTTCGTTTGGTTGACTGTAATTGGTATGGTAATAGAAATAATACATTCTTCCCTTATATTTTAAAATAATATCCTGGAGAAGTAAGATTTGCCTATTCTCACCTTTCATTAATATTTACAGCCCGGTCCGCTTCGTGCGCTCAAATTGGATTGTAGATACGGGCCACCTGCACTCAGCCACCGCTACAGCCGTTTTAGGTTTACTATTAAGTATTCTGCGGTCTGGAGTAATACGCTCGTCTAGTTTTGCGTGAGAGAATCATCCTTGTGGTGCGTCCACACTGGGCGAACGGGCAAACTATACATCCTGCTCACTCAAGAGCAGAGTGGGCAGGATGACCAGCGTGCCGCGCGAGCCCGTTCGCCCAATGTGGACGCACCATTGTTAAAACTACCTTACGCGGCGAAGCTTCTTATGAGTGTTGTTTACTTTATGGTGTTTGTTAGTTAAATTAAAACCGACTCCATAAACAGTAAGTATTTCGTTAAAAGAGCAATTATACACCGCACACTGAAATAAAGAGTAGTGCAACTCAAAATTTTTTTTATAGGAACGGCAAGTTCTAATTCTCTAGTCACTTGTGGATTTTTTTGAGTTTTGTTATTATTTATCTCGGTGTGCAAAATAATATAGGCGTAGTTTTGTAAATAGTGAAGTTAGGCAGAAGAAACGTGACTTGGCAAAACTGTTATAAAATAAATAGAAGCAATCATGTAATTGAATCTGTCACGAATATCAACTTTGCCCAAAGGTCTTGCTATCAGTTTGGCCAGCATCCCATAAGAAATATGGGCACACGGTTTATCAAATATTTGTAAAAACATCTTGATCCATAGAAACATTTTATGAGTATAGATTAACAAGAGCGAGAGAAAAAAAAAACGAACATTTGCGATGACTCTACCCAAATACCTAATACTTTCTCCTTATTTTTGTTAGACTTGACCTATTTCTATTCATACCAAAGAATAATATTTTCAGTGTAGAATTTGTCTTTACGTTTCCGTATTTGCGTTTTGAGCGCGACCATTTAATATGTCGGAGGAGGATATTCATCTTCCCTTTATGAATGTTCACTCATCGTTCCATAGTTTCCATATTATCCTGGTTAATAATCTGGCTGTATATTTAACCGACTGCAGAGAAGGAGGGTTATTTGAAAAGCATGGTACCTATGTAAAAAGTCCACTGTAATAAATTAAATAGTGAAATAATATAGTTAATGATTAAAATAATGTAATTTCTTAAATTTTCTGCTTAGCCCAAGTAAATAGTTTCTTTCTGTGCATTTATAATGAAATGAAGACGTAATTTATTAACCGACTTCAAAAAAAGAGGAGGTTAGTAAGTTTTTTATTTTTTGATCTTGTTGATTTCACTTAAAACAATAACGATCATGAGCTGAAGAGAAGCATTCAAAACTTTTTTCTTTTATTTGCTGTCATCGTTGATATTCTTTCGTTGATAGAAAATTCTTTCCATGCAGATAGAATTTCAGATCCCCAATTTTATCTTAATAAAATCATAAAAGAGATTTTACGTAAGTGCTCGCCCATCTACTTTTACAAGTGGTGGAAACTGGAAACGCATAATAGCGTCTCGTTACACATGTCATCTGTAGGTTGAGCGAGCCGTTATAATAGAGTCTACACACCAAACTTGCCGACCCGCCGATTCGCTAGGTCAGCGGTTAGTCGGCGACTTCATTTTAAATTCTAATTATTTATTTCCATTTATTTTTGAGTCTCATATCCTGTCCAAATTGGAAAATTTTGGCAGCGCGATATTAGCAACTTTTTTGCCAGATGCTGTCGGCTATCAACGCCTGTCACTAGACAATAGACAGTCGCGTGTTGTATTTCTGGAGTGTCAGCGGGCAAATGAGCACTTACGCAAGTCGCAGACATGTTATCTAATGTCGCCGGACACCAAAAGTGGCCAAAAAGTTGACAACACAACCTTATTTGAAAATTATAAATAACTTGAAAAAATCGAACTGCCTAAGGCGGGAATTGAACCCACCGAACCGCAGTTTGAGATGCGACTCTTAACGCTAAAAATTAAATAACAATACAACCTTATTCCAATTATCGTAGCAAAGACGTATTGCGAACTTTTTGGTCGCTAGTTCCCAACGAGTCACACCCTCACTCGTTAACTTATAATTTCTTACTGTAAGCTATAGGTAGATTACTTAATTATTTAAACTTTTTGACTCTGTCTGTTCAGTTCAAGTCGTCGCGTCGACATGATTCTATTGAAATAAAGCCACCGACTTTAAGCCGCCGGAATGCCAGCGGGTTTGGTGTGTAGATTCCTTTAGTTGAGCGAGCCGTTCGAAAATGATGCTGCATTAGAAACGATTTCGTATTCGAATAGCTTTAATGCAAAAATAGCTTTCAATGCTCACCCTGTATGAAGGGGAATTGAATACTTGCTTTGAAATATTTTTATATTAGGTACAGTGAAAGGTTTGAATGTTACAAACGCAAATGCTGACTTTAGTATTAGATAGCTATTGGTTAGCGTTTAAGTAGTTTTTGATTTCACCTTTATTTACTTTTACTAGAGTATTTGTACACTTACATTTAATGCTTCATCATGATCATCATCACCATTATCATCATTTCAGCTATAGGACGTCTGCTGCTGAACATACGCCTCCCCAATGATTTCCACAATGGCCAGTTGGTGGCGGCCTGCATCCAGCACCTTCCTGCTACCTTTACGAGGTCGTCGGTCCACCTTATGGGTGGACGTCCTAATGATTACTCAAAGGGTAAATATTGCAATAAATCGACACAAAGTTTCTAATGCCACGTGTTAGACTAAAACTTCACGCGAACTGAAAAAACTAGCTAAAGCGTACAAATGTTTGTAGGTGCGAAGATTGAATTCTAGACTTCTGTCACCGTCTTTGTGACTTCTTTCTCAACCACAGCTCCAAACTTCTCGTCATATAATAAGCAAAATCTCCTGGGATAATTCAAAATGTTCCAAAACTCTGAATGTTGTAGCCATATTAGTTAGCACGTGTTCGACAAATGTATAGAACACAACTCTGCACTCCGTATGCGTTGTCACGCTCGAAGAACGAACGTAAAATATGAGAGCAAATTATTTTGAGTCCACGCTTGTACGAACGACGGCACATCAAACTTCACATTGGCATCTTATTCTGAGGTAATATGGGCGATTTTGTTACAAAAATGTTTGATTTTATGTGTCGTCTGTACAATTCAGTATTTTTCTATAGTTTCGGCTTTAAAAAATCACATTTTGTGTAACAAACCCTGTTTGAATCGAATGGGATCAATTCAAAAATTCTAGTGCTTTATTGCTTAAATACAATAAAGTTTTTGTATGGGAATTGAAATTGTAAGTGTGGTTAGATTGGCTAAAGTACCAAAACAAATACAAAATTGCGTCAGCGTTTTTATTTACATTTTCTACGTTGCCAGAATTTTTTGGCTAAGTATTATATCTTTTTTCTGTTCACAATAGTAATCCCTCTTATCATGAAGTATTAATGACGATATATTATATGGAATCTAGCATTGAATTTTACTGGCCTAGGAGTAATTCACGCATAAGGTAACAGTCGGATTCGAAAAAAAACCTTGAATTAAGTCTTTTTTAAGTAAATCTCTTGCTTCAAACCATATAATTAGCTGATGTGCCCCACATATTAACTAACCACGTGTGTATTGCCGAATATTCGCCAAGGGTAGGCATTTTCCTACCACCGGGGCAGTGATCGCAGTCCCTAACGATATTAAGAAAAAGGAAAAGCTTACGTTGCGTAATTCCGCCACGAGGGGGCGCCACTCGCTGCTGAGGTATTTATAATTAAGGCAATAAGTCAGGAAGGAGGGCAGGAAACGCACGTGTACTCACATACACGTATAGATGCGTGGTTCCGTTTTTCATAGGTATAACAGATTCTAAGAATCCTCGAACTTGGCTATAATTACTAATTATAATGAAGAGTTGTAACTATCATACTATGACACAATATGCTAAAATCGGTTAGATTTCACGATAGAGCTCTTGCTCATCACATGAAAATTTGATTGATGTATTGATTTATTTATTAGGTACACCAACAAAGTCACATACATAATGCAGTTCATACATTTTAACATGGTTTAACACATGTATATGACCTCAATTATAATAATTTATAAGGAACAAACAGTCTGGCATATGAACCACCTTGATAGGACCAGAAATACCTACTCATATTGTCATAATTTAATCTTTACTGCAGAAGCCTGACCCTCTAATTTACCAGAGGCAAATGGAGAATTTGACCTACACTCCCCACATAAATAAAAAATAAATCGCACCTCCCGCAACAAGCACTTTCAAACGTATGCATCCCCACATCACAATATTGGCGCCATTTAAAAGCCTAGTTTTAGATCTAGGCTTTTTTTCATTAAAGGAAAGGTTTTTACCCCAAAAATGTGTCTTTAGAAGGATCCAGAGTCACTTCTTCAAAAGATAGGTAGTTTACTCTTGAGCCAACTTTTATGGCTATAAAACTGTTAAATTGGAATTGGACTTTCAAATAACACCAATATTGTTGGGGCGCCATGAATGTGTCAGAAGAAAATCTTTAAAGTTCGCGTCGCGGAAGGTGCGATTTATTTGATGCTGAGTGTATTTCATAGATCGAGGATAAAAGCGAGACTGTAGATGGATGTTATTCATTTATGATATCCAATATTGTTTGTTGATTACCTTTATTTCTATGACACTAGACAGATTTCAGCTGAATTTCAGACACGTTCATTCACATCTGAAACTAGTGTATAAATAAACGTATAGGTTTTACAGTAGGTTCACTAAAATCTTGTTTAAAAAATGTACGTATCGTCGTACCCGACGAAAACTGCCCTAACTGTAAAACAGCAACTTTTCAGGAGAGACATTTTTGTGTTTATTTTAAAAAGTTATCACGATAGTGATAATTTTTCGCTATAATAGTGTGTGTATGGACTTCTTATTGACTGATTAGAACTAAAGTATTGTAATAATTATTTTAATTTAGATAATACAGTGTGAGTCACGTTAAAGTGTACATATGAAAATAGATGAAACTAGACCTATTTTTATCGACAAAAAAGAGGTCAAAAAATTTTTGAGATTTTTTTTTAATTTTTTATAGAATTTTTTTTCTTCAAATTACTTATTGTAAAGAAAACGTAATAACTTTTAAACTAAGCGGTATATCCTGATAAAATAAAAACAGTAATAATGCTAAATAACAGGCGATACTAAAAAAATACATAAAATACACAAAAAATGCCAACAAATAATAAAAAATGATACTTTTTGAAAAAAAATCTGCTTAAAAATTCGTGTTTTTTTGGTTATTTTATAAATTTCTCCAAAAAATGCCCCTATAACCGGTGGTTTTTATTACTTTGTATTATTTTCTATCGTATTATCTTTTTAAAACCAAAAATCGCATGTCTCTATCCCTATCACAACATTTGCTATGATCGTTTGAACAAAGGCCTGCCACAACATTATTCTCCGCTACAGGTAGAGACAATTTTAATTTTAACTAAAATGCTTATTTTACTTCGAAATCTTTTGTTTTTATTTGAAATCTAACTTGTCTTTATCAAAATTACAAATCTAGAGCCATTTTCAGTTTTGTTGTTAACGAAGCGTTGAATGGCGCGCCCGGAGAGGCTTAGTTCAAACGATCATTGCAAACGTTGTGATAGGGATAGAGACATGCGATTTTTCGTTTTACGAAGGTAATACGATAGAGAATAATACAAAGTAATAAAAACTACCGGTTATAGGGGCATTTTTTGGAGAAATTTATCAAATAACCAAAAAAACACGAATTTTTAAGCAGATTTTTTTCAAAAAGTATCATTTTTTATTATTTGTTGGCATTTTTTGTGTATTTTATGTATTTTTTTAGTATCGCCTGTTATTAAGCATTATTACTGTTTTTATTTCATCAGGATATACCGCTTAGTTTAAAAGTTATTACGTTTTCTTTACAATAAGTAATTTGAAGAAAAAAAATTCTATAAAAAATTAAAAAAAAATCTCAAAAATTTTTTGACCCCTTTTTTGTCGATAAAAATAGGTCTAGTTTTATCTATTTTCATATGTACACTTTAACGTGACTCACACTGTATTTGTATTCCTTATTCTATTAATTCCTTATTCAACAAAAATCCTTGCAAAGTTTCAAGTTGATATGTTATAAGTAATTATGAACCGTTGAACTGAATTATACTTGGAATTCGGAGCGATCATTTCTTCAAGAGTGTATCATCATCAGATCATATAGTCTCCACTGCAGGAGTTGCTCTCTCCCTAACTTACCAGAAGCACTGGAGGATTTGGCCTCCTTGCCCGACTCGCTACGAAGGCTTGATGTTCGTATTTTTGTGCTTTAGTTGTCTCGGTCTTAGGTACAAGTTAAAATTATGACATCATCATCATTTTAGCCACAAAACTTCCACTGCTGAGTATAGGCCTCACCTTAAGATTTCCACATCGTTCGTTCGGTAGCGACCTGCATTCAGTGCAAAGACAGTTCACCTTGAGGGTGGAAGACGCTGCGTTTGCCGTATTTTATATATTATTTAGCTTTTTCGTGACAAGAAAGAGAGCCCACTGCAAGAACTTCCAATGTGATAGTACAGAACATTTGGGTGAATAGGCGATCCCAATGAAATACAGCACAATACACGTTTTCCCCATTTTGTTGTTACGCTTCGCGATGGTTTCGTATCATTTTTTCAAGTGACAGCTTCGCCAAATACCCGATGTGTTGCTAGGAGTAATCAATTGGAGTGCTCCTTTGATGTTTTAAAAGAACAATTTTATGTGTTGTCGTATGTAGGATATAAACTTAATACTTTTCTGGCGCCATTTTCGGAGTTTAATACGTACTTACCTAAGTACTTTTAACTATGAATGTGTGTATTAAGTTAGTGATTACTGAGACAGGTACTAATTTGGGAAACTCAAGAACTAAAACATGTCAAGGTGCGCTTCTTTGCGCATCCTTAACATTACTTAATAGGTATTATTTTGTTAATATTTCAACCTGTTCCAAATGTTAATTAATATTTCATACGGATTATTAAAGGTTCTCTTAATTTATTACTTTTTACGTTCTGTATTAGGTACCTTTTTTGAAGAAATTCAGCTACATAGCTACTTAGTTCCAAATATTATTGTATAAAAAGCTACTTTGATACATTTTTAAATAATTCCTTCCGAGTTTTTATCCCTATTACATTCAATAGATGGAATTCAAAAGATTACCTTCTTGAAAGGTGACAAATATTTCCCCCCATAATTAAAATTCTCTCAGTTATTCACCCCAATTAAAATAGCTCTTCATAAAGGCGGAGGTGATAATGAAAAGAATGCCTGGAAAATTATTTTGTGGAAAAATGAAGCAATTACTTATGATTAGATTGTTATTCAGATATTATTAAATTAAGATGTATCTCCTTTAATTGGATACTACAACTCCTAATAAGACAGATAGCCCGTGGATTCTTTTGAATAAGTGTATTAAGTTTGTGTGTAAAAGCAAGCCCACCAAGAACAGACGTAAGCAAAAACTATTTCTTAATTGCGATAACAGGTGGCGCTGTGCTCTTTTAGCACGAGCTAACATTTGTTTCTTTCAAATGAAAATGAATGAAATGCACGCCCATCAGGTACGAAATTGCTTGATCATCAATAAATGATGCCTCTAGCATAGTTTTCATTTTATCCTGGCGACCTCGTTATCGTTGAGGGTTGTACAAAAAGCTTTATACCTAGGTTTGCTTACGCCCTAATCACTTTGTGCAACTGTGTCTGGTCCTAGTTTGGTTTCGAGTCCGATCGAATCACTTTAGATGTTTAGTGCCTTACAAAATATGACAACACTATAGAAGAAGATTAAAAGTTTACCAACATAGTTTTGAGGCGTGCGAGGGATGTAGGACCTTTTTAATTAAGGTGCTTACTTAGGTCTTCCTGTGGCTAAATACATATAATATACTTTGACTGTGATTCTTAATTCCCAAAATCGGATCCCCGATATGACAATCATATTTTTCCAATCTCCAATTATGTTTTCAGTGTTATTTGTTCGTTCATACATGATCGTAAATATATTCAGTACTAGCGGCCGCCCGCGACTTCGTACGCGTGGATCCCGTTTTACCCCCTTTATCTATCTTACGCGGTTTAGATTTTTTCATACAAATGTTTTTTCCCGCTAACTCCCGTTCCCATGGGAATTTTGCAATATCCTGTTGTAACTAATCTTTGAGTTTACTAAGGTACCTGCATGCCAAATTTCAAGCGTCTAACTTAAGCGGTTTAGATTTTTCATACAAATGTTTTTTCCCGCTAACTCCCGTTCCCGTGGGAATTTTGAAATATCCTGTTGTAACTAAGCTTAAAGTTTACTAAGGTACCTGCACGACAAATTTCAAGCGTCTAACTTAAGCAGTTTAGATTTTTCATACAAAAGGATTTTCCCGCTAATTCCCGTGCCCGTGGGAATTCCTAAGTATCCTATAACCTGCCCAGGAGTACGAAGAATAATTGTACCAAGTTTCGTTAAAATCCGTCAAATAGTTTTTGTTTCTATAAGGAACATACAGACAGACAGACAGACAGACAGACAGACAGACAGACAGACAGACAGACAGACAAAAATTTTACTGATTGCATTTTTGGCATCAGTATCGATCACTAATCACCCCCTGATAGTTATTTTGAAAATATATTTCATGTACAGAATTGACCTCTCTACAGATTTATTATAAGTAGTTGGCGCATGCGTGCTGCGGCCGTCACAATACATCTGCGTCACTCGCACACCCGTGAAGACGTATGCTGCCGTCTCGCTTCAACGCCGGTCACCGATCTCCGCTCACTCATCGCCGTTGAAGAGATTTGAAATATGTCGTCGTGACACTTCTTCCGCGATCGCTTTGCTCTCAACATTTAAATAATTTTATTGCTATTGTATCCTAATCAATCCCTTGCTATTCCTGTTGTTAAATATAATTTCCGATCCGCTAATAATATACTTCCTTCCACCGTGTTCTTCCTACCTTCATTTCCTGCCTCGAACTGCCTAACAATAATCTTAACGATTAAGAATCGGAATAGGATTCCGAGGAAAATATATGGTGGGTTGTTGGCAAATAACCCCCATATCTGGTGACCCCGACGACGGAGAAGGAGAATTTTCAAAGCAGTCGAAGTTTGGAAAAAGTCTACAAAAGGATAAGGCCGCGGTGTGGTCATAAGCGGTGAGCGATTTTTCGAATTTGTAATAATGGGCAATGAGGATATTTTAAAAGTCAGCGTGCGAGTCCCGCAAGTCGCCAGCACTTCCTCTGCTGCAGTTCCCCACAACGACATGCAACACCGGATCGCAGAATTGACCAAGCAAGTAGCTATGCTGACTAGCAGGCTTGAGGATTCAGAGAATCGATCACGTGCGAGAGAGCAAAATAACCGGTACAATCGCTCACGCAGCCGCTCTAAACCAAGACAACCACCTCCTGACCATCCACACTGCTTCTACCACTACACCTACGGTACTAAGGCAAAGAAGTGTAAGCAGCCTTGCAGCTTCCCGTCGGAAAACTTCAAGGGCGGTCGGAAGTAGCGGCCCACGACTGCCCCTCTGCAACAGGCCGTCTTTTCGTTACGGATCGCACATCGAAAATGCAGTTCCTCGTGGACACTGGCTCAGACCTGTGTGTTTTCCCGCGATCTGCTATCAAGACGCCCTGTACTAAGACCAAGTATGATCTCGTCGCAGCGAACAACTCTGTCATTCACACATATGGACCTGCACTGTTACACCTGAACTTGGGACTCAGGCGAGATTTTACTTGGAACTTCATCATAGCAGACGTTTCAAAGCCAATCATCGGTGTGGACTTCCTGAGCCACTACAATTTGCTCGTGGACTGCAGAAATCAACGTTTGGTCGATGGAATCACAACCCTGTCCGTAGCAGCTGTTACTTCTGGAGCCTCAGACGACATCGCTTCTGTCAAAGCCGNAAAATTCAAATTTTTGCGTCATCTATGTTTTGAAGTAGATGATTCTGTCTCTACCGATTCTGACTCATCAACATCAGCTCAAGAAATATTTGATAATATAGTTAATAAGGCCAAACGCAATTTATTTTGAAATTTTGAAGACTGTACTACTAGAATTTAAGTTTAATGTTTTGTTTTGTTTATTTAAAGCCTATTTTGACATTTTAAAATTGATTATTTTGTTTTAAGATACTGGGCAATTACTGTGCTTTGATGTGGGCAATTAGTGTAAGTAATGGGCAATGACTGTACTTTTTGGAGGATTTTAAATTTATTTCAATATTTTCTAAGTTACGTAAGTTTTAACTAAAGACTGTTAATATTCTGTTTAACAGTTTATCAAGTTATAAGAAAAAAGTCATAAATGGTCGATAATTAAAATACTTTCTTTAATTTTTCATCTCAATGTGTTTGAAATCATTAAGTGGGCAATAGCTATACGGTTTACCCTATATAGATTTTGCCGAGTCTGTCTGACGTAGGACTCCGCGTAATTGAGACTGTGACTTTAGGGATTAAAAGTAAGAGGGGTCGCGATTGTTGTTTCATACTTTCATTATATACAGGAGTCATCGTGGAGACTCCGCTATCCATATAGAGCAGCCGCAGCCGCGTGGGACAGGAAAAGCACCTTAATTATAGCACCGCTCGAGAACGTCGTACTTTATTAAAAACAATTTCAGCTGGCCGTTACAGCATTAGTAGGTTATTCAGGATAAACTTCTGCATATTTTAGTGTTGCCGACAGAAAGACATTAAAATCGAACAGTTGCAATGTTTCATGTTTGGATTTTTTTTGTTAGAGGCTACTAAAATAGTTTACAATACTGATTTGGCCCGATACTGTGATGTCTAATATTTTATCAATGGGAGTGTTACGAATATTAAATTAATCTTTCCTCATAGATTAATATCCTAATGAGAAGAATTTTGTTTTTTCAATTCAGAGCAACTGCTTTTGTTTTTCAAACTAAACAAATTCTGCTGACTAAAACCTATGCTCGCCTAAATTCAAGTGTGTCGTTAGAGCACAAACATTCGAGTGGTTCCAACATAGCACCCTTGTACGCGATGGTATGACACCGCCGTCCAGCGAGACTGTGTGCTGTCGCGCTCGATATTAAAAATGTACGCGGAAAAAAAACACCCGGAATGCAGGCGCTCGCGTCGAAATGTGGACTCAAAGGCGTTACTAGTGGTATGAAAAATGAATAGGAATCGCATGCTCCTTTTTGGTATTCGGTCTGTGGTGACATTCATGGTATATGCCATGTATTGGTCTGGTTTTTAATAGACTGACTATTGAGTATTGGTATTTTAGGGTTCGCTGTATCTTAAAAATGCCGGGAAATTGATATTTAGGCTCGAATAACTTTGCTAGGTTCGCAATTGTAGTTTTAATAATTTATATTCATTAAAGAAACCGTAAAGCACAGCGTAGGACGTCCACGTCGTCCACCCACATGGTGGATCGACGACCTCATAAAGGTAGGATAGTATAGGATGGCGCTGGATGCAGGCCGCTACCAACCGGCCTTTGTGGAAATCATTGGGGGAGGCTATGTTCAGAAGTGGACGTCCTATGGCTGAAATAATATTTCAAGATCAATGCTAAGAGCTAAATTTTTACCAGCAAAGAACAGTACTAGTTTTTGCAATCCTGAGTAGTTGAAGAATGTTCTTTGGATTGACTAAAGCTTTTTTTTTATGCTAGAAAAGGCAGGTATTTGACCACAATCGCACCTGGTGTTAAGTGCGGACTCACTATATGATTACATGACTACATAGTACCTACTTAAAGTTGTAGTTGTAGGCCGTAGGTGGCTTTAGCATTTATACAGGAAAATAAAAATACTTCTCAAGTTCAGCATTTGATGAATGAATAGCAAATGATTGAAGATGAAGAGCCTTAATAAGATGTAATTATATAATCTTCAATCTAAGAATTTTAGGAACTGAACGATAAGTAGGTAATTTAACTACGGCTCGTTGAGGTACTAAATTAAGTCTTAATAACTTGTAAGTAACGTTTAAAATAAGTTTAATCACGACATCCGAAATAAAAGATTTTCCTTCTAAATCCTGTTTCAAAATACCATGAAATGTTATAGAAAAATACAAATCTTTTTCTCGCAAATTAGGTGTTTTTGCCTTATTTGTTTTGGAGGAAGTTTGTAAGCTGTTTTTTAATTAACTTTGGAATTCCGTTTTCTTAGTGAGATTGCTAAAAACAATTTTAGAAGGTACTTAACGTGTAAATAGAAACTTATTTCGTTTTGTTCAAGATTATTAATTTTTACTTACTAAGGTACAATACTCATATTTACAGGGTATTTTTAGAGAAGTACTTGAGTTTTTTCTAAAAGTCATGTTCGTTAATTAATTAGCTACTTATTAATTTAATTCATTATACGAAACATGTTGTTACATATTATTAAAATATTTGCTAAATATCTGTGTTCTGAAAACGTAACAGTCTATGTTACAGAATAATAGGTTTCCTGATGAACCAATCCTTTTGACATTATAACATAAGATATATACCAAAAAATTACAAATCACTAATAAGCCATCGCCATACTAATAAGCAAACATTTTCTAGGATACTTGCGTACTCACAAACATTACTATAAGGTCTCACAGTGCGCATGAACGCACAGGGTCACGCACGAACCAATCACAGAACTCTATTCAACGCTGTGCGTTCGATTTCGATTTCGCTGCATCACTTAAGCAAGCATCGTTTGTGAATACGGGCGTTATTCCTGATCTCAGTATCGCATTATCGCCAATTTTCTAACATCATTAGAGATCTGACGCGAATAAAAAAGACCTTAAGACTAGGCGCAGACCACCGATTTTTAGTTGGCCGATAGTTGTGCCCGATTTTAAATTGTATGACGAATCGGCCAAATCAAATCGGTGTAATGTGCGCACTTCCATACATGCCCATACTGATCAACTGCCCGACTAAACTATCGGCCGACGAAAAATCGATGGTCTGCGCCTAGGCTAAGCCTGCAAAACCTAAAGTTCAAACTAAACCGTGGTAGGGGCGCAGTTAACTTTATCTCGCCACAACAGATACATTTGAATACATTCCCATGCACCTGCCCCAAACGATAATGAGTTTCCGACAAAATGTAAATACCCCGCGATCACCCTCGAATGGGGATAATTTACCCCGCCTTTTCCCTGATTGAAATCCCCAGTATTTATTTTCGCGTATATTACCCTGAATTCTCTTAATGTTCCCATTTTGTTGTTTTTAAAACGTACTGTACCTTTTTAAATGTAATGCAATTTACTTCATAAATTATGGGTAATTTAGTAGGTTGGTTGGTACGGTTTAATTTTTTAAAATGCTGGCATAAAGTCCTATAAAATTGACATAATCTAATAGTCCCGTGGTTTCGCTCGCATGGATTTTGATTCGTAAAATGTAAAGTCAAGAGCTTCCTCGTTGTGGATGGAAAAAAGCCTAATTGCAAAAAAAAAAACCTTTAGCTAAGTTATTTTATAACAATCATTGGGGGATGTCTATGTTAAGTAGTTGACGTCTTACGGCTGAAATGATGATGATGATGAAGCTAGCTATATCATTGTAAAGGTTCATCAAACTTGTAGATGTTTTATGTGAAGGATTAACAAATAATTATGTCATGTAAGCTTGGCGCGGACCACCGACTTTTAGTGGGCCGATAGTTGGGTCGGGCTTTTAATCAGTATGGAGATCAGTGGCGTAGCGTGGCTTTTCGCCGCCCGGGGCCGTCCGGAAATGCGCCGCCCTTTATTTTAATTATAAATATTTTATAGTTTATAAATATTATATTGAATGGACTTCAGGTACACTATTCACCTTATTTGTTGAAAGTCAAAATAAACTACCACGCACTGCTTCAGAAGGAAAATACATTAAAGAGAAGCAATTGCTTGAAACCCAATTGCTTGTCAATTGAGAGTAAATATTATCTTAAATTATATACAGTGTGAGTCACGTTAAAGTGTACATATGAAAATAGATTAAACTAGACCTATTTTTATCGACAAAAAAGAGGTCAAATTTTTTTTGAGATTTTTTTTAAATTTTTTTATTAGATTTTTTTTTCTTCCAATTACTTATTTTAAGAAAACGTAATAACTTTTAAACTAAGCGGTATATCCTGATAAAATAAAAACAGTAATAATGCTAAATAATGGGCGATACTAAAAAAATACATAAAATACACAAAAATTGCCAACAAATAATAAAATATGATACTTTTTGAAAAAAATCTGCTTTTAAATTCGTGTTTTTTTGGTTATTTGATAAATTTCTCCAAAAAATGCCCCTATAACAGGTGGTTTTTATTACTTTGTATTATTCTCTATCGTATTATCTTTGTAAAACCAAAAATCACACGACTCTATCCCTATCACAACATTTGCTATGATCGTTTGAACAAAGGCCTGTCACCACATTATTATCCGCTACAGGTAGAGACAATTTTAATTTTAACTAAAATTCTTTACTTTGAAATCTTTTGTTTTTATTTGAAATCTAACTTGTCTTTATCAAAATTACAAATCTAGAGCCATTTTCAGTTTCGTTGTTAACAAAGCATTGAATGGCGCGCTCGGAGAGGCTTAGTTCAAACGATCATTGCAAACGTTGTGATAGGGATAGAGACATGTGATTTTTAGTTATACGAAGGTAATACGATAGAGAAAAATACAAAGTAATAAAAACCACCTGTTATATGGGCATTTTTTGGAGAAATTTATCAAATAACCAAAAAAACACGAATTTAAAAGCAGTTTTTTTTCAAAAAGTATCATTTTTTATTATTTGTTGGCCTTTTCTGTGTGCTTTATGTATTTTTTTAGTATTGCCTGTTATTGAGCATTATTACTGTTTTTATTTTATCAGGATATACCGCTTAGTTTAAAAGTTATTACGTTTTCTTTACAATAAGTAATTTGAAGAAAAAAAAATCTATAAGAAATTAAAAAAAAACCTAAAAAAAATTATGACCTCTTTTTTGTCGATAAAAATAGGTCTAGTTTCATCTATTTTAATATGTACACTTTAACGTGACTCACACTGTATAGATGTTTTTATGTAAAGGATTAACAAATAATTATGTAAGCTTGGCGCAGACCACCGACTCTTAGTTGACCGATAGTTGGGTCGGGCTTTTAATCAGTATGGAGATGTATGTAAGTGCGCACATTACACCGATTTATTCTTCGTACAAATTAGAATTGGGCTCAACTATCGGTTGACTAAAAGTGGGTGGCCTAGGCAAAGAACCTTTGTATACCAACATGGAGCAATAAAGAAGTTGAATTTGAATATCTGCGTTTATAAATTAGTAAGTTGGACTAGCATTTCATCTGGATTCCACGTGGATTCCACTCCGTCGACGACCTAATTTGGCTGGAACCGAGAACTTAAAATAATGTTTTTGGCTTAAAATTCTTTGATCCTAAAATAAATAATCTCTCAGAGCTCAAAGGCATTACAATTATGCCTAAACGAACAAGGGATTCAATCTATCCTGGAAATACTTCTGAGGGCACAAAGGGCTAGGTTTTTCACACTTTATATTTTAATCTTGGCAACACGGGACGACATTTCTGAATGAATTATTAAATTCCTCGAAAAAGAGACAACGCGGGAGAAAAATTATTTTCATCTCATTTAAGGCGTTTTGACACAGGAACTACGAATATTTTACCCGTAAAGCAAAAGTTTCTGAGTAAATTCGGGGTATCACCTCTTTTTAATAAATCTGAGAAGAGCCTTGTATTTTAAGAAATGGGGTAAATGGTCTAAATATGGAACCTATATCCTTTAACTGGTATAGAGAAAAAAAAATGCATGGTGTTGTTACGTAATCTCAAATAAGTTCAAAATATGATGGCATAAACCCAGTATGTTTGTATAAACCCAGCTATCTGTACTTTAGTGCTGTACCATTGTACTATAGCTTGTACATCCTTTGTTCTAAGCAACCAAGCCAGCTAATCGAGATATATTCCCAAACAGCCACTTCAGCTAGACTCGACAGGAAACGCGACTGCTGACGCAATTACGTTTGCTCGATGCTTCGGCAGTACACGGATAAACCTGTTATTGCAGTAGGGTCAAGTCGCCTGTTTACGTCCACCAGCAGCAGCGTCTAATATCCGACCCCTATTAATCGTCTAAAAGACTCTCTCAAAAAAAATGTTTTTAAACCTTATTGCACATAATATAATAGAGTACAAAAGACGACCTTTACTCCTATTGTAATCAACCTTTACCAAGCAGAAAATTCAAGTTAAAATTTAAGTTTTGCACTAAAACAGTAGTAAATAACTATACCGACACTGTCAAAACCGAAGTTGAGTATTTTCAAAATATAGGTTAGTGGACGCGAACAGGTGTCGTGACCCTATATGTACACGGATAAGGGTAATTAAAGCTGAGTACACATTAGTGTTATTGTAATGTTTGGTTCTCGTCTGTGGTAAGATGCACTGAAATTTTCAAGGAAGCATTTTCATACTTAAATAAGGTTCTTGTAACATATTTTTTTTCAATCTCGCAATAATAAGGGAGACAGTTGACATTTTTACATAATGTTTCATTTTTCATGCCGCCTTAAGAACAACATAAAATCCAAAATACACGATTTTCGTTTACTCTTAAATTGTGTATAGAAACCGGACCTTTAGAACGAATCTTAATAATAAAATTGTAAAGCAATAATGGTCAAATAAATACTTCTGGGACGCTTTTGTCCCAGAACTTTTAAAAACTAAATCCGCCTGTGCTTTGTAAAAGTTTAAGCTTACTCAGATGCGAGCTTTGTCTTACTTCGCGTAAGCGTATTTCTGTTTTGAGTGCTAAAGGATTAAGTTGGATTGTCGCTTAGTTTACTAAATAAGATGGTGTAAAAGTAACTTGGATTTGTGTGTGACTTTTTATGATTAAATGAGTGGTTAAACAATTCTTTTAGAATACATTTACCGTCTGGAATCTAACTCTCAACACTTAGTTTGGAGCGATCTCTCTTACCATCAATCTCATATGATTATACCACTATACCCTATTAATTATATGATTTTACCCTAGACACAGAATAGAAGGGAAGAGCTTGTTCCATCAATTCTAGCGTGAAGTGTGTGTTTAGCTTAAACATCATAGAGATAGGACACAGTATAGAAATAAAGATAATTGTTTGTTTAATAAAAAAAATCAATTTAATTTTTTTATTTGGTTCATGAGATAACACAGTTTAGTAAAATTAATTTAATTACTTGTTAGAACTAAAATGGTAACCATTCGGGATGTGTCATGTTCTAAGACAGACCCTAAGTTAATTCGTTAGTTTTTTTGCGTCAACATCATTTTTATCTTGTAAATTCTCGTTTTAGTTGTCAGACAGATATTGTCTGGGCCTTACAAATTATCATTTTACAAATCCATATTATCCCATATAGTAAAAGGACGTTCGGAATTCGAAATATTTCCAGGAACATTTTCAATAATATTTCTCTTCGTATGGACCTTCCTCGAATTTAATGAATAAGTCCAACCGTTTACAAGTAGGAATTTTGCGAATAATAATAGGCTAGATGATAAAACTTCAATTATTTGTCCGTCAGACAGATAATTAGAAAATATTAGACTCGTATACTTTTATTCTTCTTCTGGAATCTTAGTTGCAGTTTAATGGGTTTATTAAAGTGTAAAATAATTTTACTTACTAAAAACCATTTAAATGAAAAGGATTAATTAACAGGAGAGAAGTAAAACACAACACGTTGTACCACCGTACATATTTCATTTATTCATTGAATTTTATGCGAGTGTATACTTCACTTATTTCCCATGACTCTCACTAATGGATTAGCAAAAATATATTGCAAACTGTTTCAGAACAAGTAACCAATTTCGAAAATGAATTTTGGAGAAAAACAGTCGATAATATTTAAAGGTGTACTTTCTTGGAAAACTTTATTGCATGTTTTTAAACTGCGCCAATAAAAGTGGTTGAAAATGCGGTTAGTTTAAATATTATGCGACTAAGTTTGCACCATTTTGTTTTTAGTCTTTTAAAGATATGAAGGAACTACTTGAAAAACTAACTTTTCGAAGACATACTACACATAGACAACCTAGCCATAGACCTAGCTTTATTTTTTTTAGATTAATTTAAAATAACTAATATGACGTGAGATTATCTCCCACCGGACCGACGATCTGATAAAGGTAGCAGGAAGGTACTGTATGCAGGCCGCTACCAACCGTGCGATGTTGTAGTCATTGGGGGTGGCCTATGTTCAGCAGTGGAAGTCCTGTGGCTGAAATGATGATAAATAAATAAATAAATAAATATCCTTGGACATTTTACACTGCGCTTCTAGTCCCAAACTAAGCAAAGCTTGTACTATGGGTACTAGACAACGGATATAAACATACTTAAATACTTTTTTTTGTAAATACATACATATTATACATAGAAAACACCCAGTCCAATACAAACAAATATGTTCATGCACACAAATGTTTGTACTATGCGGGAATCGAACCCGCAACCTCCGGAATAGTAGTCCGTTTCGAACCACTACACCAAACGGCCGACGATGATGATGATTATCTCTCACCCGTTGTCAGACATCAATTTGTGATAAGAATAAACATGATTCTCAAACTTTCTATAAAAACGACCCAACTTTCTTCAAAAGTTCAATCTATTTATCTTGCGAACTATGGCCGTATACTCTAGGGGCTTTTTAATTAATTTCACCTCTAGTTGGTTTTTCAAAGGAATAAATTACGTACTTCCGTAGACTAACAATGTTCCGCAGTTTTTACAGGTTTATAATTTAAAGTTATGCCGGTGTAAAAGTGGTTTTTAGGCTGAATCCAGGTGAAAGAATTTTCCTCCCACGCAGCTTAGTAGTGTCGTAGTGTAGTAGAGTTGATTCGTCAGAATTATAGTACTGACTGGAGACTTGATTTCTTCTTAGCACAAAGTCAAATTCAAAAATTCCGTTATTAGTTTATTTATTTATTCATACATTGCAATTTAATACATAGTTACATTAAGAAACTTAAAACTAGTCTAAGCTACTCAAGTACTAAGTACACCTGGTTGGGTACAGCAATCCACTCTAATACAATATAAAATATTATAATTACCTACTTTCAAACTTATATTATCATACTTACTATTTTATTATACATTTATTGTATAATATTATGGATTTATCTAGTTAGTGCGTACTATTAAATAGTGCTTACAAATCGTCAAATATTTCAAGAAAACAAAAATAAATACTAATACATATAAATATACACTCATACTTTTTGCTCTACCAGCGCTTCGAGACCAACATTTGGCAAGTGCTGAGTAGAAGCACCGCAACAAACTCAATCACCACCGTCTACCAGTTGAAATAAATAACGGTGCTTTATTGATTTGGGGGCAGTTCTCTGGAATTTCCTTTTGTACCCTTTGCACCACCGGCCTGCACCACTGGTGGTGCAAAGGGTATTTTTTAATCCCTTTTGCACCACCAATAGTGCCGCCCTACCATTAACTGTAAAACGATTATCTATAATCATATAATATTAATATTATAAAGAGGAAAGATTTGATTGTTTGTTTGTACTGAATAGGCTCCGAAACTACTAGACAGATTTGACAACATAACATAAAAATTAATAACAACCATTCATACCTACATACAACGAATAATTCCTAAAGTACCAGGGCAACATAATCATAAAGGAGCTATATCAAATTCTTCTTGATTGACCCGAGAAATAAACATGTATCATAAAATAGCTCCTTTATGGTTATGTTGCCCTGGTACTTTATTCGTTGTATGTAGGATGTAGGCCCGGGGTATCGTGGGTCTGAAGTGAAATGTTTATAGGCACTTACACACACACAAATTAAAACTTTTAGGTAGGTTTTGATGTATTTATAACAATTAAATTATTAAGTATTTTACAGTCTACTACTAGTTTTACAGTCGATGGTAGCACAGCACTATTTGTTGGTGGTGCAAGAGGGATTTAAAAATACCCTTTGCACCACCAGTGGTGCAGGCCGGTGGTGCAAAGGGTACAAAAGGCTCTGGATTTACCACGCATTTTTATTGTGTATCTTACGAATTCAAATTCAAATTAATTTTATTTGCACAGTAACATGGTACAATACAGATGTCAGATAAAAACAATCAGGTTCAACATCTTTCGTCTACAAGACATGCAAAAATTTCAAAAACAGGTATATCAGTGTATATTGTATAGCAACCGAGATGGGACAGGATGGGACAAGAAAATTGTCGTGGGAATAGGTATTAACGAAGATAGCAGTCCACTGCTGGACATGAGTCGGTCAGCTAAGGACTGGAATTAGCTACCTGCTGCTGTCTTTCCTGAACACTTTAATCCGGGCCTTTTCAAGGCGAGAGTGAATAGACACTTACAGGGCAGATATGTACCTACCATCCTAGACTGCATCTCACGTCTTAACACTAGGTGCGATTGCGGTCAAATGCGACCTTGTCATGCATAAAAAAAAACTTCTACCAGAGACCTCACTTCTCCTGGCTGGGGTTCCTTGATAAAGGGCAAAGCCTTTTCCATGTGACGGGTTAGGTATTTAATTACAGTAGGTTTACGATTACGGTTCATTGAATCGTATGATAATTCTATTCATTAGTTCGATAAATACTCGATAGACAGAGAAATACGAGTATATTTAGTTGAGAAGACAGAGAAAAAAAAACTTGTTTGTGAAATGATAATTATTTTGTACACGAATTCGAATTGATTTTTACAAAAACATAACCAAACCAAACACACTTTCTAGGTGCCTGCTTATATTAACTGCACGCCTGAATCCCTAAAAGTAAAAAAGTATTGCTACATTTTATAATTAACGTTTCAAACTAAGTACATATTTTTTTCACCGATGACAAACTTGCTGTGATACCAAGCGAGGAAAACTCATCCTTGTATGATAGCTTGTAATATCTCAACTTAATTGCATCGTAATATTTCTCTGCAACCTACCTTTATCTTGAACCGCATTTACAACAGCTTTCTATATTAATCAGAGCTCAACTTACACTGGACAATTGGAACTGGCCTGGATTTTATTTTTGCGGTTTGGTAGCAAGAAATGCGATTCAAACGCGGAAAGAAACCTATTTAGAAAATGATAATGAAATCGCACTAATGCCTTCTGCTATAAGGTTTAAATTAATACGATAAAATCTAGATTCGAGGAGTTACTATTAATCTCGTTTGTAGTTTCAGAGCAAAAACTGGTATCGAAAATAACTGAATGCAATTTAATCAATTAAATATATAGCAAAGTGGTCTTTAAGCTGCAGATTATAGAACTTTTAATGTCTATAAACAAAAGTTTCAAAAGTTCTTTTTCCAGATGATTCCTGGAACGCTTTTGAAGCTCATAACGTAATCTCTACTTCTCTACCTAATGCCTATAATAAATAAAAAAGTCACTCTGTCTGTTTGTGTCAAGTCACCTTTTCATGCTGTTGTTTTTTACGGAATGAATTTAAAAGGTAACTTAAAGCGCCATACGAGTTGAAGACTTTCCACTCTATCCGAAAACCATGTAATATTTCTCCGCTTCAAAACTCAACGCCAACGATAACGCGTGGAGCTACATTAAGCAGGATTTATTGGAGGCCAGCATTAAAAACCTCGCAAAGATAATAAAAGATATTATAAAAATCACAGGGAAGTTTTAACGATGGCTTTAACGATCCAAGGGAACTTCGTGAACTAAATGGCAACGGTAAAATTAAAAGTCTTCGCTTCAACCTCTATCTTGGCCGATTGATGATTCTATCTAGAAGGTTCCGCGATCGGTCCTTGCAATTGAAGTTCGTAACATTTTGCTAGGGGTGGCACTTAGAGTTCAATACTGTTCAAAGGACTTGTGTTTCAACTTAAAGCTTATAAATAACTTAGTAGCATCTTCGTACTACTATTAAGCACTGACTTAGTGATTCTACAATTAAATACCTAATGTAATAAATAAGTATTTTTGTTGTTATGAGCCTAAAATCTGATTATAAATATCTTATCAAAATAATTTAAATCGGCTATCAGTTTACAATTCTGTATCATCTGCTTTCCATTGCTGTATCATTCGCTTTCCACGGTCACTATATCCTTGGATTATCAAATGGGCGGGAAATTCCGAATGCACCTGTCATTCACGGTCTCTATTATCCTGCTTTCGCCTCCGAGATTTATTTTACCATGTAGTACCCCTGTACGACAACCCAATCCGCACACAATATTCAGCGTAGTAGTATTAAAAAACAAAAGAGCGGGCAGCCCCACCCCTACCACGCTGTGGGCTCGGTGTCCGAGCGGTCTCATTCCTTTGTGCNGGGTGGGGCTGCCCGCTCTTTTGTTTTTTAATACTACTACGCTGAATATTGTGTGCGGATTGGGTTGTCGTACAGGGGTACTACATGGTAAAATAAATCTCTTCGGCGAAAACAGGATAATTTAGATCGAACTTCACTTGGTAAGTTCGTTTGATCATTCAATAAAGGCTTATTTGCTCCTATCACAGATTACCAATAGTTCTCACAGAGATTAGTTCTTTGACAGATAGAACGATATGCACTCTACCACTTTGGTTAACGTGTCATAGACACGTATTATGTAACGATATCCAAGAATAGACTGAAAGACCATGATTGAAATTTAAGTTATGTATGCTCGTTTAACTTAGCCCTTATGTAATATAGCAAGTTTAAATAATTGTGTTTGGATTGGACCTTAAGAGGAATAAAATAGGGTTAAAATTTTGAAATCCTTCTGTCTTATAAAAGTTTGTGCTTAGTTTTGTAGAAGTTAAAGAGCATAAGCGCACTGCCTTCAATGATGATGATCCTTAATGATTATGTTGTGGGATTTATTATTTTCCCTCATTTAAATCGAGATACTGTCATGGGTGATAAGGACAGATAGAGAGGTATTTAATTGGGTTTTTTAAAGTTAGTCCTTTACCTTAATCTTCATAACAATCTAGTTAATCATTAATCAGTTACTTTTCTTTATGTCACCCTAGACTCAGGTTCCATTTCCCATCCCCCCAGATCTAGAAATAAGCAATAAAATCTGCCAATAAAACTACAATATAAGTTGTCGTCAAAACAAGTCCATCTGATGTAAGATTATGTTGGTTTCATGACATACTTCTTCTGATGGGGGTCTACGGTACCTCACAAATCTCTTTATGATGTACTAAACCTTGTTATGTGGTGAAATCGAGCGATACACCTGAAATATACGGTGATTTTATTGAAAATAGGGATGTGAAGTAAGCTAGTGACTTGGCCCACTTTTAGCTAGGTCCATGGGCCCAGTCACTGGAAGAAAAACTACTTTCAAAAGTAGTTTTTCTTCTAGTGACTGGGCCCACCTCTAGATTTGGTATTTAATTTAATATTAAAATATTGAAGGGGGCCCACCTGTCAAAATTCAAACCAGCGACTTGGCCCACTTTTAGTTTGGTTCCAGTGGGAAGACTCAGCCGTAAGTAACACTTTGATGACGTAAAGTCGGCTTCCCTTGAATTTATAACTTAGGATGCGGCATTGCCTCGCATGCGTGACACTCGCAAGTGTCCTTCTCATACAAATTTATTGTTCGTTTCAGCCGAAAGACGTCCACTGCTGGACAAAGGCCTCCAAGGATTTCCACAAAGACCCGTCCTGCACCGCCTTCATCCAGGCACCTTCCGAGACCTTCAACAGATCGTCGGTCCATCTAGTGGGAACAAACAAATTTATTGTAATGCGTGGAGCGTGGAATACGCAAGCGGGATAAAACACCCTTAATTGGAATTTCGAATTTATAGAAAGCCAATAATCAAATAATGTTTGTTTAGTGGAAACAATTCATGAAACAATGTCTATCATGTGATTGTCAAAAGCATAACCGTAGTAATTGTAATTTGATCTGAATTACCGGAGTGAAACTAATTTGATTAGTATCTATTATTAGAGTGACTGCGCAATACCACTAGGTAACTACTCATTTGAGTATTAATATTGATCAAAGTACAGCCAGCGTCAAATAGTTCGTGACACCCAAAGTGGCAAGAAGTTGACAACACAAAACCGTACCTAACAAAGACGTGCTGCGAACTTTTTGGCTACTTTGGGTGTCACAGACTATTTGACACACGACTGTACATAATATTAGTTGGATTTTCACTCTTCTGATTACTTTCATGGTTTACGCGTTATTTTTGCCTTTTTAATTTCGTCCCACAAGGAAAAGGTCATAATAGGGTAAGGTATAACTTTCTAAAATGAACTGGCAAGTCAAAATACAAATAAAAAAAGTAAACTCACGCGGCGAATTGACTGCAAAAATAAATACTTTTGCTCCATTAATATTTTATTCGAGTGACTTTTCCCATCACTACACCAATATGATAAAATAATTCTGTGCACAACAATATAACGTTTATCGGCACTCAGTCCGCCATTTACGAGTGTCATAAGGGTGTTATTCATTTATTTATACGAATGAAAAATTGCTTGTCGTCTCCAGCTATGCGATGCTGGCTACAATAACTAAAGAGTCCTTGAATGTAGGGGGTATATGGGGGATGATTTTGACAAAGAAATCAAGCCAAGAGCTTCCTCGTTGTGGATAAAAAAAAAGTACACTAGAATCCCGATTATCCGGATCAATTAAAACCAGAGGTAGTCCGGATAATCGAAAATCCGGATAATCGATTTCAAAGTAAAATCAAACAATAGTGAACTTTTTACTATAGAAAGTGTTTTATAAATATTATTGAGACCATTGGTTGAATCAATTTCTTTTAACAATGAACCAAGACGACGTTCGTACCGTGTTATAGTGGCGGCACCAAGCCGTATCACAGGCGGCGCTGTGCCGTGTTGATAGGTTCAGGCCCTAAATCGGTAATAATAGCCGCGAAGAATGAGTCCGGATAATCGAAGTTCGGATAATCGAGATTCTACTGTATATCGCTTGAAACTCTTATTTTTAACCATGTTCAAGAGTGTGAGGTATGTTCTTTCTTCTTTTTTTTCTCAAGTAGGTAATTGTTGAGATTGTTGTTGAGAAGTCTCTGCAATTATCCTCCTGAAACAAAATAACGTTTTAAATGTCTAAATAAACATTTTCATGTATTCTACAATAATATTATACGAGTAAACATAGAAATGGCTTGTTGTAATGGACGAGTCCATTACAACAAGAGAGGTCAAGACCTCAGACCTGAGGTCGAGACCTCAGACCCTTAAAAACATGGATAACTATAATATTTGTTTTCGATATTAAGGCGGGTTTTAAAATCGCGCTGACCGCTCGCTGATCGTCGGCGCTGACAGATCAATATGTATGTAATTGAAGGGAACGTTCCTGAGTGACGCTGATCGCTCGGCGCCGACGCTTCATACATTTCGGCTGTCAGCGATGACGGTCAGCGTGCGTCAGCGTGACTCTAAAACCTATAAAGTACCTAAAATATCGAGCATAAAGTATATTTAAATATATTTTATAGTAATCATGCTGAAATAGAAACAGATAAAACATCAGTTGAAGTCACCTACAATCAAAAGACTTTGTAAAAGACAGGCAAAGTTACGATTTTCTTTGAAACTAAGTGTCTTTCCAGTTCCAAGGCAAATCTTCTCCGTTATACCACTGAATAAATACTAGGTATAATAGTACCTAAACTTCTATCACAGTATTGGTTCTATTGTGCTTCGAAGCGAACGTCATTCATCATACTATTGGCTGGCTTCTGTAAGACGATTTCCAGTTAGAACCATTGTTATAAATGAAATTGAAAGATAATAAATAGGTTCTATAATGGTAGATTTCCATACCCTTTTCCGACCCTCTTACAACATTATTGTTTTTTAGTTGAATTTAGTTGAATACCGTTTTATAGTGGTCATAATTTTCGCACTAATGGCATGCTATGAACTACTTGCCCCCCTACATAATAAATCGCTCAATCGACTTTTAGTCGTAGTAAAATTTATTTATTTATTTTTTAAAATGCGTTTATTTTTCTGTTATTTAGAGATCAAACTTAACGAGTAACCAGAAATCTAGAACCAATAAATAACTTATTGTTAAATTGTGACGTGAATATACCTACCATGAACTAAAAGGCATTGCCAGTAAAAATGCCATGTCCCACGCCTGCTGGGACCGCCATGTATGTGAGCATACTAACTAGTTTTCTTTCATAACGCAGGATCCGTTGTTATAAATTGTGCCTGGTGAAAGAATAAAGCACAGAAGTGTGGCGAGTGCTTTAAGTCTGACACTAAAGATGTATTACATAACGCTCTAAATCCTAAAAATGTATATTGAACCAGTCAAAAATTTCAAAATTTTATTTTTTTAAGACAAGGGACTTACTGCCATCAAAAGAGACCCGCAGCCCTGGGGGAAACTAAAATGAATGGACTTTTGAACATCACTTTGTAACGCAGCATATTCGTACATAGATTTTATGCACTAATATTGAAATTCAACTGATCAAAAGCCTCATCTGTCGCTTGAAAGTGAATCGAGTTGTGTTCGTTTAATTAAAGCAACACAATTTTAGGAAACCATTAATTTATTTTCGTTTAATAGAAAAAAAAAACATTAGCAAACAAACACGATTCACATAATTATACTCATAGTCACACAAGGGTGTTTATTAGCACTTTTTCTAAACGTAGGCTGACTCTATGCTTTTGTTTTCGACGGGTAAGTCCTCTCTGCTTCAGAAAGGCTGGTACATTTCTAAGATAAGACCTAAGCGAATCTACTTTTATTACGTTGCGAAAATATAAAAATGCTAAGGTAATGTCTAGGGGCCCGTATTGTGAAATTGATTACACTGTAATTGGCAATTATTTTAGCTAATTACTTTAGAGAAATTATGAGCATGTTTTTCTTACACCAGTTAATTTTTCATAGCAAAAATGTTTCACGTAGATAGTAGTTAATTAAAAGTTCTCTAGGACTGTATTTTTGTTAACAATTAAGGTTTATTTAAGCACAAGTTGCTTTTTAAAGTTGTCTATTTTTTTTGTACCGTATGCAAAGATTTTTTTAGTTCATAGACACATTCTTTTAATTATCCACTAGGAAGTATGAGGTATTATCATGGACTAATATAATGATATTAATATTAGCAAGTAGGTATATTTTGGCTCTTTATATAGATGATAGAAGTGTGAATCTGATCGCTAGTTTTCGTATGACATTTCATACAATTTTTAAAACTAAAAATTATTACCTTTATATTCTTATCGTATTATCCAGTGAAGGCTGTCCCTTAGCCTATAGGCAAGTAAGTAATGATCAGCAATCCTTAAGGTTCCATTCAAATAAGAGGGTAATCTGAGTTTTTGTTTCGTTCCAAAGCATTTCTGTTCGATCTCGTTAGCCTTCGGAGATATTTGAGATAACTTTGATGGAAAACATTTATTTTGTGACTTTTTATTTTATTGTTTTATTAACTAGAGACAATCTTGAGTCTCCGCACACTACAGACTTGTCGGTCGATAGTTTAATCAGGCTGTGAATTTGTATGAACATGTAAAATTACGCACATTAAACCGATTTGTTCAGTGAGTATAATTGACTATTCGTATCGGCCGAGTGCTCATACAAATTAGGAGTCGACCAAACTATCCGCCGATAAAATGCCTGTAGTAGGTATCAGTCATTTATCTATACTATCTATACTAATATTATAAATGCGAAAATAACTCTGTCTGTCTGTCTTGCTCTCACGCCTAAAAAACTGAATCGATTTTAATGAAATTTGGCATAGAGATAGTTTGGGTCCCGGGAAAGGACATAGGATTGTTTTTATCCCGGTTTTTGAAACGGACGCGCGCGATAAACTTTTTCTGTAACAGACAAAATTCCACGCGGGCGAAACCGCGGGCGGAAAACTAGTATTTTACTAAATCGCAGTATCCTACTTGTATAGTAGTAGTAGTACAAGTAGGACAATTTAGATTTAATTTTGAATTTCAAAACACAATTTAGATTTAATTTTGAATGTTTTTCCCAGTACTAATCCGCTTCACATTGCTTTGTATTTTGAATAACAATATGTACAGACGTCTGTATGTCAGGCTGAACTCTGTGGAATCTTATGTGATTGCAATAAATACCATTTTACAATACAATACATAGTATTATCTGCCGAGTGTACTTGTTCATTTGAACTGAACTTCAAAAGCTTTGTCAAGTTCAGGGGTGAACGACCGATACCTACGAAAAGTCGTCGAAATACATCTCTTTGACCATTTCACTTTGATCCTGAGTTTTTCATGTTACGCGAAAACGATCAGAATATTGTGATGATTGCGCAGTTGTACCTATATACGTACAATTTTATATTTTTAGTAGCTGTGCCCTGCGGTGTTACCCGCAGTAAAACTATATGTTAATCCAGGTTGTCAGCTAACTCTATACCTATTAAAATCACTCCAGGCGTTTAGACGTGAAGAAGTAACAAACATACACACTCACAAACTTTCAACTTTATAATTTAGTGTGATACTTACCTACCTAGTCTTTTTGTCTCTAACTTTTTTCCAAATGATCGCTTTCTAACATTCTAATAGCTTTCAAATGATACTAGTTCCATTGATGGTCGCTCATGCATGGTACAGAATACCCATTGTCTTTTGAGAAATTTTGAGTAACCATATTTGGTATCAGATAATTCAGAAACCGGCTGAAAATAATGGCTTTTAGTTACTAGTTGAAAATACAATTATTTTTCCTTTGAAGCTTTGAAATTCAGCAGTAGGTAGAGTAAAAAACTTATTTTATTTTTCAGGAATGTAAAAACAAAAACTGACAATTTACCACGCAACGATTGAATCCAGCTAGGCGTGATATGCAAAATTTTACATATAAATTTCGTCCTATTGTTTCGGTGGTAGGTGCTGTTACATCGACCTGGAAACTAAGGCCCGGTTTCCACTAAAGCGGAGCAGTGCGGAGCGGAACAGAGAAGTTTCTTGAATAAATCGTTTATCGCAAGTAAAATAATTGCATTTTTTATATTAATCTTGGACTCCACACTAGGCAAGCCTGTGTCGTGGAGATTAGGAAATTTAGAATGTTTTAGTAGGTACATAAAATTTAAACTATTTTTGAACATAAACTAATCAGATTCCATTATTTGCACATCTCCACTCAGCTCTACTTCGGTGGAAATGAACGAGCGGCGAAGCTTGTTTTTCTATAGAATTTGACAGCGGCGCGGAGCAGCTTGGTGCGGAGATGAGGGGAGCAGTGCGGAGATCTGCGGAGCGGTGCGGTGTTTAGTTAGCAATAGACTGTCAGCTGACAGCTACGCACAGCTCACACATCTCCTCTCGTCTCCGCACCGCTGCGTTCTTCTCCGCTCCGTTTGGTGTAATTAGCCTGCCAGCTTCACCGCACATCTCTCGTCTCCGCATCGCTCTGACTTGGTGGAAATTAGGCCTAAAGGCTTATCTCTGTGCCAGAGATAGAGAGCCATATATCAGCGACACAGGTTAAAGATTTATTAACGGTTACAGTCTGCTTAATAGTATTTATGTGCCCAAAGTAATATTATTAATGAGAAATTCTCCGTTCATCTGTGGGGTTTTTGCTAGGACAAGGTACTTGATGGCCCAAAATATGACCATATTAAAGTTAAATTATTATTTTACAGATAATTTTTTGTTCTTTTGTCACAAATTAGCGATATCTAAAAAGTAAGATTTAAAATTTTTATAATGTAAGTTTCACGTATGATTTTTTGTAACTATAGGTACCTCTAATTTATGGTAGTTAATTCGTAGCAGTCTTTGATCGACAATTTACTGAAAGAAGGAAGAACATAAAAATCAATGAGTATTACTTGTGAAAAAGGAAGAAAATAATGAACTACAATGTGTAAGGTAATGTGTGTACTATACTAAGCTGAATGTTCTAGCGAAAGGGCTGTTAGATACGACCGTTCTCCGCTCAAAGCGGTATTTTGGTATAAATCTTCGCTACATTCTGCACTATCGCCCGGACAGGTGCTTGCCAGTGTTGCCAGTCACATTTTCATTTACTACCAGGTACCTAAAGTTGGGTTTGGCTGTGACAGGCGTATGTTACTAGAGTGGATTGCTGTTGCAACTTAGTTCGCGATAATCTATATCACGAGGTCTAGTTTCTGTTTTGCAGTAGTTTTCATTACATTTTGCATCTCCTACAACAACGATACATTAGATTTATTGCGATTGATTTTGTGGATACGTAAAATGAGACAGTTTCCGTTAAAATACTCGAAAAAACAATAACCTAGGAAATAATAATTTTTTCGAGTTTGATATGAGGTACTGATTACCTGTAAGGTTTATTAAAGTTGAAAACTTCATTAGAAATTAAGCTTTACTTTTGGCGTTGGTGAGGAGTTTAGCATCCTGCCGATTCCAAGTGATGTCACAACTTTAATTAATTTTTCCTTAACTAAAAAGAGTTCAGGGATACCAAATTAATTCAAAATAATTATCTTCATTATCTTATCAACCACAACAGACGATACCTACCAAAATTAAGCATTTAGTTCGTTCGTTCGTTTCAGCCAAATGACGTCCACTTCTAGACAAAGGCCTCCCCCAAAGTTTCCCACAATGAACGGCAAGCATTGTAGTGTTCATCAATAAATGATGAAACTGCTATTTAGGGGAGAGTTCGGTATATTGTACCGCCGGGTAAATTGTACCACCCTCATATTTCGTAAAGTATTTATTGAATGTCTGTAATTGCAACACTCATTGATACACAACTAAAATCAATTAATATCGGCCATGTGGTTTTTGCCGTGACAACAAACACGTGTGTTTTATTTTGAAAAGTATTTTTTCATTGTTTTCGAGTAACTTTTGACAATACATGTTTAGATTGTAATTTTGTTAAATTTAATGACAGGGTGTTTCTAATATATTATTTAGAAGCGTAAATTAGTGTGGATTACAATTATTTGAAACATTTTTCGGTATTTATAAGCTATATTTTTTTACCGATTTTTTAAAAGCACTATCACCTAGTCGGCTAAATTGTACCACATCAAGTTGTATGGAACTTTACCAAAGGATTTTGAATTTTTTTTTTTGGAAATCAAATTTTGAAGTTATAATAGCGTAGTTATGTTTGACTAACAATAAATGAAAGCAAAAAACTGGCAAAGTAGATTAGGTACAAGTGTGCGTTACGATAATTGGAATTAAAAAACTTGTACTCAAAATCGTGATAACGTGTAAAACAATATCGATTGTCTATGTTATTAACTACTGTTCCTCTTCGTTTCCTAATCTGTTAAGAATGTATCGTATAATATTTTGCCATAGTTTTTTTATAGGCTTGAAATTTATTGAAATCCAATTTAGTAACCCTGTGGTACAAATTATCAAACCGGTTGGCTAAATTGGACCGAAGCTCTGAACTCGTACTTTGTTGATTTGTGCTAAATATACAACAATGCCGTTGAACAATCTTTATTAAGATAATCATACATTATAAATACGCAGCTTTACTGAACCTACATTTGACTGGTTATTGTTGAATCAACGTTTTCCAAGTGGCAATTTTCCATCGTCAGTGGGTAGCGGTTCAGGCGACTGATTGGTGCAATGGTGTCATGGAGCACCTGGTTTTGTCACCCTTCAACGGCCAAGTCACACAACATTAACTATAATAATAAAGAAATCGCAGTAAGGAACCATAGACTTGGCACGACTTTGTCTAGATTTCATTACTTTTTAGAGATAAACAAGCAGCTCCATCGAGACTTGGCTAGTTTTTTTACAGAATGTTTTTGGTGGGATCAAAATTACAAATCTCGAGCCACTTTAAGTTTCGTTGTTAACGAAGCGTTGAATGGCGCGCCCGGAGAGGCTTAGTTCAAACGATCATTGCAAACGTTGTGATAGGGATAGAGACATGCGATTTTTGGTTTTACAAAAGTAATACGATAGAGAATAATAAAAATAATAAAAACCACCTGTTATAGGGGCATTTTTTGGAGAAATTTATCAAATAACCAAAAAAGTACGAATTTTTAAGCAGATATTTTTCATAAAGTATCATTTTTTATTATTTATTGGCATTTTTTGTGTATTTTATGTATTTTTTTAGTATTGCCTGTTACTTAGCATTATTACTGTTTTTATTTTATCAGGATATACCTCTTAGTTTAAAAGTTATTACGATTTCCTTACAATAAGTAATTGAAAGAAAAAAATATCTATAAAAAATTAAAAAAAAATCTCAAAAATTTTTTGACCTCTTTTTTGTCGATAAAAATAGGTCTAGTTTTACTTTAATTCATAAGTACACTTTAACGTGACTCACACTGTATACTAAGTATACTTACGCAGCCTACCTACTTATTTTGGAGTCAGTGGACATAAGGTTTATCTAGACATGTAAATATAATTATCCTACAACATTTTTTTTGTATACAGTGTGAGTCACGTTAAAGTGTACATATGAAAATAGATGAAACTAGACCTATTTTTATCGACAAAAAAGAGGTCAAAAATTTTTTGAGATTTTTTTTTAATTTTTTATAGATTTTTTTTTCTTCCAATTACTTATTGTAAAGAAAACGTAATAACTTTTAAACTAAGCGGTATATCCTGATAAAATAAAAACAGTAATAATGCTAAATAACAGGCGATACTAAAAAAATACATACAATACACAAAAAATGCCAACAAGTAATAAAAAATGATACTTTTTGAAAAAAATCTGCTTAAAAATTCGTGTTTTTTTGGTTATTTGATAAATTTCTCCAAAAAATGCCCCTATAACAGGTGGTTTTTATTGTTGTGTATTATTCTCTATCGTATTACCTTTGTAAAACCAAAAATTGCATGTCTCTATCCCAATCACAACATTTGCTATGATAGTTTGAACAAAGGCTATATTTAGTAAATAACAGGCGATATTTAGTATCGCCTGTTATTTAGCATTATTACTGTTTTTATTTTATCAGGATATACAGCTTAGTTTAAAAGTTATTACGTTTTCTTTACAATAAGTAATTGGAAGAAAAAAAATTCTATAAAAAGACAGTTAAATATTTGCAACAATATTTCTGTTAGATGTAGGGTAGGTATACTTAACATTGATGAAACAAACGCTGGCTGTAACAGCGTATTACACTTGAAAATTTCGACGGGTTCATCCAGTGTCTAAGTAGCTCAGTTGGAAGAGCAGTCGCCCGGCAAGCGGAAGGTCGTGGGTTCAATTCCCGCCTTAGGCAGTTCGATTTTTTCAAGTTATTTATAATTTTCAAATTAGTTTGAGATGCGACTCTAAACGCTAAAAATTTAATAACAACGCAATGTTTGTTAAGTTTGTCTATGGGCGACGGTAATCACTTACCATCAGGTGATCCGTCCGCTCGTTTGCCTCCTGTCACATAAAAAAACAAAAAAAAAAAGATATAAAAAATATCGCGATGGATTCTATTACTGATTCTGAACAAATAGTTTTAAGGTTTCGTATATACTAAAAATAACCTTGTATATAACTCAAAGGTGAATGACTGACTGACATAGTGATCTATCAACGCACATTTGGCATGCAGGTAGATGTTATGACGTAGGCATCCGCTAAGAAAGGATTTTACGAAACTCCACCCCTAAGGGGGTAAAACGGGATCCACGCGTACGAAGTCGCGGGCGGCCTCTAGTCTAGACACATAAAACATAAAGATCCGAAGATAGCCGGGTATTCACAAATTCCTTAAATACATTATGAACTAAGTAGTTTTGCGAGCCTCTAATATCTTTTCTAGCTTAATTTACTTAGATTAAAGTACACGCTGTGTCGTGTCGTGTATTCCGCGGTTATTAAGGCTGTCCTAGACAGCGACGGTATTTTTCAGCGCCATTTGTCGCCTCTACAAAATTGTCTACGGCACGCTGTTCAGGCGCGTACACACTTTGTCGAAGTCTAACGCAATTTATTGCTGAGTTAACAAATGCTTCTAAGTTTCCAATAATACTTGTAGAGACGACAGCATATCAAGGTACAGTGTGGCATTTTGCTATTTTGTGTAGATTAACGCCCGTATTCTCAAACGGTACTTTAGTGAAGCAGCAAATAGATCGCACAGCGTTGAATAGAGCTCTGTGATTGGTTCGTGTGCCTATGCGTCCACGCGCACTATGAGAATACGGGCGTTAATGTTATTTGTACATAGTTTACGATGTGATGTTCGATGATCGTGTATGAACAAAAGTTGCCCTTTACTTTCAATAAAGATCATTAATCCGAAAACCAAAAGTGTCTGTCCATCAAAAGAATCTGAGAAAAAAACTGATTGGATTTTTACTGAAGTTTTACATTAAAATTACAGTCGCCACCTGTTTCATGTTGAATTAGAAATGGAAGATTTGGCCTAAAATTTTCACGGGAGTAAATATTAGGTAAATACAGGGTGTACCGTAAAAAGCGTACCAAACTTAAGAAGTTGATAGACTAATAGATGACCATCTATACAAAAAAAAAACTTTAGTAAAAGTATCACCATTTCAGAGATATTTTTTTTTAAAGTTTTTAAAATCCCCAATTTTCCAATAAAAAATGTTTGGCCATCCATCAAGTCTCAAGTGGATCACTTAGAAACTATACTTATTTATAAAAGCGAAAGGTCACTGACTGACTCACTCATCACGAAATATCAGAAACTACAAGTGCTGGATTCTCAAATTTTGCATGTGGGTTCTTTTTAGAACGTAGATGCTCACTAACACGGGATTTTGCAAAATTCAACGCCTAAGGGGGTAAACGGGATCCACGTGTACGAAGTCGCGGGCGGCCGCTAATATTTAATAAGTACGATAGACAAAAAGTCTCAAAAAAACCAAAAGGTAATAAAAGCAGTATATTCAAATCTGATCTGGTTATCCTGTTCCCAAAGAATTAAATCCAATCAAGAGATATTAAAGCAGGAAAAACAATTTGTTTTCCTTTAAAGTTGAACAGGAAAAGTGTACAAGTCCCTTAAGCAGTCACCACATTTTTCATGCCGAATTAAAAACGGCCAGCGAACAGTTTTGGTGTTCAAAAAGTAATTACTCGCTTCTTTCGCGCAGCTTTACATGTTATAATGACTCCATTGAAATAACCGAATGGGCGTTTAGTTTAAAATTCGGGTTTAAATGTGCCTTAAATTTTGCAATTTAAAACCTTTCGGAATACATTTTGGTATTACGTTTTTGCATAGGCCATTGGGGGATTACATATCGATACCTCTGGGCTCAAAGGTCGTAAAGGACAAAATACCGAAAATGAGTTATTTATACAGTTTTACTCAGAATTTAATTCTCTATCGATCTGTATATTTAGTTTGTCGAAATTCCCAAAAAAAGTGCCTTTACGACCCATCATATTTGATAAGCTAAACAGAATTCATCGTGAAAATTGGGATGTAAATACCATTTGTTTTTTTAGTACAGTTACCATGGTAGTAAAGAACAAGTAAACACAAATTTTTGGACGTATAATGTACAGTAGTATATCTATTGTCCTATACAACCTTACATTTTCATACCCAAGTCTAAGTAATTTATCCTTTACGCTCTTAGATTATCTAAACAAATATTTTAAAAATCTACACAGTGAGGATATCAAAATAACTGTGAACGTAAATTTTATAGACGTTTCTTATAGTATTTAAGTATGTGCGTTTGGAACAAACGAAAGAACCTAAAAATCATCAAAAATATATAATAAAACTATTTTAGAATGTAATGTATGTGATTTGTACATATAAAATGATGACATCTACCCACATCAAGTAAAGTAATGTTGCTTTTTATTATTTCTCATATTTGAAGAAACTAGGTATTTGTTTGTCAGGTAAAAGATGATTTAAGAAAATAAAAACATGCCATAAAATAACGTATTACCTAATTAAGTTGGATAGTCATCATAAAAATTGAAAAAATGAAAAAGCTAGATATGTTAAAAATATTATGAGAAAAAAAAGTCACAAATACGTTTTTTATTATTATTTTTAATGATTTCCTAGTAATTTTGACTAACGCCCTTGGTCAAAACCACTTTTGAGTTTTGAATGTTATAATTATAATAAATTAGTATAGTTTCTAAACTTATTTGGATCAGCTAATAAAGAATAACTAGTAGGAAAAATTTTACACAACATGGGAAAATTATATGTTGAGACTAAGAGTAGGCGCACACCGTTGATTTTTCGTCGGCCGATAGTTTAGTCGGGCAGTTGATCAGTATGGGCATGTATGGGAGTGCGCACACTACGCCGATTCGATTTGGCCGATTCTTCATACAATTTAAAATCGGGCACAACTATCTGCCAACTAAAAATCAACGGTGTGCGCCTACTCTTAATCTACTAAAAAGCGTGAATGCAGTTTTTTTCGAAGTTATATTTTTATATTAAAAATAATTGGCTTTTAAAAACAGTATTATGTAGGAGTAAAGAGAATTTAGAATAATAATTATTCTAAATTCTTATTAAATAATATAATAAATAACTAATATAGTTTGGTTTTCGTTTGTCCTTAATAATTCTATTATATCTGCATTATCATAAGGTCAACTGGAGGACAGACTGCCCTATGGAATTAAGTCCGCTATTTGTAGTTTTCCAACACAATAATAATGATTAAATAAATAAATAAAATTAATTTGGTTTCGGTTTTTCCTATAAAGTAGACATTTATGAAGTTTTATTTAAAAGCGTCATAATATTTATTTTCTAAATTTGTTTTTATATCGGAAATAGTTTCTTCTAGTTCGAAGATATCAAAACTTCTACTTAAATAGTTTCATAAATTGTGTGCATTAAATTATGAAGCTATGGAAAATCATTTTATTTCATTTAAAAGACCATAATTCATTAAAAATATGTGAAGAAATGGTATATTACATATGAAATACCATAAAATATTAAATATTATAAGCTAAATCATCAATTTACCCTTTCATAATACCTTACCTGGGTGTCCCGTTACGACCCATGAAAACCTACAAAACTATGTAAATTGTCATTTATTACCTTAGTTTTTTAGTTTTGTGAAATAAAAATAGACTTACGACCTGAGTAACTTGCCTAGGACGAATATTTGAGGGGCGTAAAGGTCTTTTTGTTGTAATTTTGAGGGCGTAAAGGAAATCTATCTCAGTAAATACAGCTCTAGTCCAGTTTTTCAATACCTCTTCGGAAAATGCTGTGAATTCTAAGCACTTTCTTCATAAGTCATAATTTAATAGCTCAAAAAACAAAAAAGTTATCGTCGAATAAAAAAATAAAAAAACGTTTTTTGCTTCTCCTGAAAAGTCGTACTTTGTCCTTTACGACCTTTGAGCCCAGAGGTATCGATATATGGATTATAAATAGAAAAATTCAATAGATACTCGTAATAGTGCATTTTCCGAGTGGAATTGAATTACATTGCAGAATTGGTATTATTACGAATAAGTGACACTATTCACTAGAAGAAAAATATTTTTTTTATCCACAACGAGGAAGCTCTTGGCCTTTATCTCACCTGATGGTAAGTGATGACGAACATTTATCTGATGCAGGACCTAAACAGATGGAGCTTATGCAACAAGCTGTAACCGAAACTAAGACTCGTGCTACTGAGATCAGGCACGTAGTCAAGACTGTTGAACACGCCACTGGAAAATTAAAAGTCCAGTACCACAAAGCTCAAAATGAAATTAATGACACTTTCCAATTCTACCGCTCTATGCTCGAAGAGCGTAAACAAGAATTACTTAAAGAACTAGTTTCTCTGAAAGATGGTTTCTTATTTCTTCTAGGAAAATTATGTTGATTAAGGACTGCAATGTCCTTACAAAATCTGAAATAACTTACACATCAAATTGAACCTGAGACCCCCACATCGAAACCGAACAACCCTTCAACATCTAGAATAGAAAGTAATAGAAAAATACTATGTATCTAGTATAGCGTTAATTTTTAATTGCCTTATCTTAATTATCAAGTTAAACTATAATGTTGCTATGAGCTATAATAACCCGTAGTACTTAATCAGTATAAATCATTTTCACAGTCTGCTGAGTGCTCATATGGTTCAAATACAGACCCATCCGACTGCTAACAGTATAATTAGGATGTTTTGCTGGCAGCTGACAAGGATTAGTGGGTTTTTGTCTGCCATTTATGGCGGTGTTGTAATTGTTAGGGCTTGTATAATGTCAGCTGATGTTATAACCACTATTTAGTCGGTTATTCATTTATCTGCACTAGTATTATAAAGATTTGATTGTTTGTTTGTATTGAATATGCACCGAAACTGCTAAAGCGATTTGAAAAATTCGCGTTGTGTGTAAAAGTCTGCATTTAGGCTAGTTTTAGTGTCACGCGGACCGTCCGGTGCGGACCCGCTCCGCACGGCCAATCTGTATGAACTTCTAGGGAGCGGTCCGGAGGAACCGCTCCGCTCCCTAGCAGTTCATACAGATCGGCTGCGCGGAGCGATCCGCACTGACAGTCCACGTGACACTAAAACCAGCCTTATTTTGGAAAATTTATGCCAGGAATTTCTATCGAGCGAGAAGTTTAATTATTACCTTGAAGTGAAAAGGGCGACTGTGATGTCTCAAATGCGACAGGTTTCTCCAATCCCTGTCCTGGCCGGCCTGGGGCGTATATACCAAAATTCCTCATTTGCCTGTGGTAAATTACTCAATCGTTTATTGTAGGCTAGTTTCCTAAAAAAATTTTTTTAGTCCGTCATGTTTAATATCAAAAAATATTGGACACATATATTTTTATTTGTCAATCTAACAAATAATTACATAGTTATGGTGCGTTGAAGTTCCGCACGACGTCACAACGTGCGGCACTTTTATGCAAGCATTGACGTCACGGGCCTCTTCTTATGAACTTTGGCGCGCTTTATCTCTTTAAATTTTCATTAGTTTGAAAAAGTGAAAAATACGTGTACAGTATTTTTTGATAAGTTAACTGACGGACTAATCAAAACTCTTGCTTTTTGACCCAGGAAACATCTCAATTTAAGCAGTACTATACCTGATACAATGTGGACCCAGCTAAGGCACAGCAACTTTTGGAAGAAGGTATTAAGAGAGGGGTGTGCTCCGCTGTGGATAATGATCTGATGGACAATGAAAACAATAGTGACTTCTTATCTGTATCATTTTGTTACTGATACAGATTTCGAACCTAGTTATTAACGTTTTTATGTTGCCGCTCTCTATTGACATTGCTATTTCTCCCATTCTCGTTTTATATTGATTCTAAAATATTATCAGTGTTTTTCTAAGCACCCTTTTAGTAAATATTTAAGTTATCAAACAAAATATTTACTCGCCCACACCTGTATCTTGTTTAGATTAATGTTTAAAGGACCGAAGGGTCCGATGCCAATATATTACTTAGTTAAGCTTCCTCACACAATAAATTGCGGGAATTTAATAGCTGCAGGTGTAACTAAATATTTAAGGGTCTCCACACTCATGATACAGTAGGTAAGTAGGTAAAGCTTCGTTTTAAAAACTTCACAAAATTCATATATTTTCTGTAAGCTGGTTTTTTCAGAGCACTTTACACGATATACACGTCTATACCCTATGTTGGTAGGTCTATTCCACTTTGATCACCTGGATCACTTGGGTGATCAATTCCAGGTGGACAGTGTGGAAAAGACCATATTGGTAGGGTAAAACCACTGCGAAGGGCCTATAATGTGGACGTACTGAGTTGTTACATAGTTTTACAACTATGTAAGATGCCACAACGTTTAGCTTGATTATCTTTATCATACGACAAAATTAAATATAATAAATAACAGAGGCGGCACCTCAAACGAAAACCATTATCATCATCATATCAGCCACAGGACGTCCACTTCTGAACATAGGCCTCCCCCAATGACCCAGATTTCCAGCTGGACCAGTTGGCAGCGGTCGCTACCAAAAGAAAATATTATAATTCAAAGATTTCCAGCTTGACCGGTCGGTAGCGGCGGTCGCTACCAAAAAATATTACAATTGACTTCAAAACAAAACACGGAAATAGCCGATTTGGTAAAAATATCGTTCTATAAAACCTTACATATTTATTTGGGCGCCCCGCTGGAGATACAACGGTATTATTTATCGTCGGCCGCGATCGCCTTGATAGGGCCCTGCTAAATCACATTATACGCTTCTTTTATTTGTTCCGGCCCTTCAGCCGGCCCCGATTGAATACTAAGTGGGTGCTTTTGTCCACGGTGTGCATTCATAAGGCTTGGAAAAGGTAGACATTGTGCATGTTGTTCTGTGAGCTGATGATGGTTTCAGCTCTAGATAGCTAATACAGGCATAACGTATAACTTCGGTAACCTGTTGTCCCAGGTGAACAACAAACGCGACGCGATGTGACATAATTATTGTGTGTAGTATTGGCATTACGTCGTGTTTTGTCGCTCACCTAAGACAACAGGGTAGGGTGCCATTTTACTTACCAGAGTAGTTATGTTACGCTTCCCAAATCTTGTGGTATTTAATGATACAAAAATACATACCTCTCGCGTCGCTCCACTACCGTTGGTCCTATTACAATTAGGTACACTACCTACCAAGTCAATAATGTACTAGTTCTGTAATAACTAGATGAAAAACACGGCAGTTTAGTAGTTTAGTCAATTATTGAACTATTGGCTTAAATCCTCTACAAAGAATCAAGGTTACCAATATCAATATACGAACGAGGGCTGGTGGAGCCGTGGACTCTACCATACCGATGTCTAGACCATATTTATTTATTTATTTATTTATTTTTCTTTATTCAGAAAACCACAGCTCTTTATAATAATAATACAAACAGGTATTTTTGTTCTTACAGCCAATAATGGATTCTATATATTATTACAATCTCGTAAAAAACAGTCAAAGGGGCAAAAAAAGAAACATAGGCTTGCATGCAGGTTGTGTGTGTGTGTGTGTGATATAATTTGATGTTGATATACATAAAATAGTCATTGTATTCGATAACCTGGTTAAGGAACCACTATTCGGTAGACAATCAAACAAACAACAGGCAGGACCCAATAACTGATATTTAATTACAAAAGGGTTTCCACGATTGTTTTCGAGTGGATTATGTGTTATTGAAATGCTTCTGCTCAATTACAATAATATTGTTGACGTCAATAACCGAAGTGAATCGTAAAACAGAGGAGTTCAGTAGGTCAAGCGTGTAATAACTATAATGATGGTAGATTTCGATCTTATAGGCGAATTATGACCTATTAATTAATACAATACAACATTTATGCCAAATCGGTAAGTGAAGTTCTTTTTTGGTAAATCCTAAAGATTTTTGAATTATTTTAGCAGAAAATTTCCCGTACATCTTTACAGTTCTAAATCTTTTGATAATTACGATGAGATTAAAGTTGAATTAAAGCAATAATTACAATTGTTTAAAATTAAAACATTGTTTTAAGCGTCACAGACCGATATTTAGGCGCCCATTTTGTTTACGTGACTTAACATTATTTTGCATAGCTAAAAACCAACACAATTTACTTTGAAAAATAGATTTTAAAAAAGTAGAAGAAGATCTATTGGTTAAATGTTGCAGACAACAAGATAGGCTATTTGTCTCAAAAATGTTGAAAATTATAATAATGTGCAAGTAATGAACAAACGTTTAATGTTCCGTAAGGCTTTAGAATTTTTGAATTTATTAGCTAACTCTGCGTTTACTTGAGTTAGCTGTTTGCAGTAACGTGATACATGGCTTTCGAGCCATTTGCCGTAATAGCTTGCTACATCATCGCCATACGTTATGAGTATCTTTGCGCTGTGATGGAGCGCAGTGTCATTTCCTATGGAAAAGTGCACCTCGTAAGGTTGGTTTGGAGATATTTTGCCTCCAAATCTGGAATTATGATATGCCACTAACATCAGTAAAAACTTTATCTACTTGCCCTTAAAGATAAAAAAAAATATTGGTTGATCTCTATGTTTGAGGATTCTGGGCGACGCTCGCATTATCATCATTTTCCATCAGATGAGATGCAGGTCAAGGTGCCCTTGAATATAAAAGTATAGACTGATTGGGGGTTTCTGTACTTGGGAATTCAGGCTGAAGCTCGCTTCCATTTTCGGCCGGATCATCTCGGTCATTAAGTTCTCAGTTGTCAAGAAGTTTTATCACAATTGCATTTTGAAGTCAAACTTTATGAAATTAAAAAAAAAACGTAAACGTAAAATACTTGCGAAATGAATAAATAAATAAAGTAAAATAAGTTACTTTATAAAAAGTTTACTGCGTTATCTTCATTTACACTCAAAAGAAAATCTTTGATCAAAATAATCAATTTGGAGACGTTTACTTCCCTCTTGAAATAGAAACATACTTAAGGGAGAGTCCGCTAATTTGGACCAGTTTTTTTCAATCCCATTTTACACATAGTTTTCTTTTGTTTTTGCTAANGATATTGTTTTACACGTTATCACGATTTTAAGTACAAGTTTTGTAATTCCAATTATCGTAACGCACACTTGTACCTAATCTACTTTGCCAGTCTTTTGCTTTCATTTATTGTTAGTCAAACATAACTACGCTATTATAACTTCAAAATATGATTTACTAAAAAAAAGTTCAAAATCCTTTGGTAAAGTTCCATACAACTTGATGTGGTACAATTTAGCCGACTAGGTGATAGTGCTTTTAAAAAATCGGTAAAAAATATAGTTTATAAATACCGAAACATGTTTCAAATAATTGTAATCCATACTAATTTACGCTTCTAAATAATATATTAGAAACACCCTGTGATCAAATTTAACAAAATTACATACTAAACATGTATTGTCAAAAGTTATTTGAAAACAATGAAAAAATACTTTTCAAAATAAAACACACGTGTTTGTTGTCACGGCAAAAACCACATGACCGATATTAATTGATTTTAGTTGTGTATCGCTGAGTGTTGCAGTTACAGACATTCAATAAATACTTTACGAAATATGAGGGTGGTACAATTTACCCGGCGGTACAATATACCGAACTCTCCCCTAATTGATAAAATTCGGTGGATAATTTTCACTTTGATTACATATTGATAAAATCAGAAAACAACAATATTTTAATTTTTCTGGGTATGCCAAACTCTTCTAAGGTCTAGTAACAGAGAATTATTGGGCTGTCGTCTAGCTACGACATATCAAAAGGTTCAAGGTTCGATTTCTAAATAGTTCAAATTTTGTGATTGCTTACCTTTCAATGTCTCATGCACCAATCAAACCGAAATCAAGGAAATGCTACAAGAACATCGGGATCGTTCGTTTCAGTCAATGACGTCCACTGCTGGACAAAGGAAACCCCCAAGGCTTTCCATAGCGACCATTCACCAGATCATCGGTCCACCTAGTAGGAAGACTGCCCACGCTACGTCATGTGTAATATTTAATCAGAATTCCAGCGAACCAAGTTACTCAGCAATATTCAGACATAGTAACGTGATAGCCAACATAAAAACTTTTTTAATCTCATTTATATTCACGGGGCTGTATGAGCCCATTCATGAATATGATATGGCTAATTCACGTGTGCCACAAAAGGAGCGGAATTTATGTGCAGATCATTATACTCGTATTGAGAATGATGTTGGGTCACAAGTGGGTATACGGGACTATTCCCACCTCTCGTTCCCACCACTGCAACTCCTGTGTAGCCAGGATCTACAGCTTGACCGCCACAAAAACCCAACCAATGAAGGTCAAGTTTGTCCCGGGGGAAAGTTAAACTGTCATTGGACCCGCAACGAAATTAATCAGAAGAACATACAACATAGGAGGAACCTGTCGAAATTTTCAAGTGTAATACGCTGTTACGGCCAGCGTTTGTTTCATCAATGTTGAGTATACCTACCCTACATCTAACAGAAATATTGTTGCAAATATTTAACTGTCAGTTAAGATGAAACAGCTCTTTTTACATAGTTATTTAATTTTTAGCGTTAAGAGTCGCATCTCAAACCAATTTGAAAATTATAAATAACTTGAAAAAATCGAACTGCCTAAGGCGGGAATTGAACCCACGACCTTCCGCTTGCCGGGCGACTGCTCTTCCAACTGAGCTACTTAGACACTGGATGAACCCGTCGAAATTTTCAAGTGTAATACGCTGTTACGGCCAGCGTTTGTTTCATCAATGNTCGTGGGTTCAATTCCCGCCTTAGGCAGTTCGATTTTTTCAAGTTATTTATAATTTTCAAATTGGTTTGAGATGCGACTCTTAACGCTAAAAATTAAATAACTATGTAAAAAGAGCTGTTTCATCTTAACTGACAGTTAAATATTTGCAACAATATTTCTGTTAGATGTAGGGTAGGTATACTCAACATTGATGAAACAAACGCTGGCCGTAACAGCGTATTACACTTGAAAATTTCGACAGGTTCATCCAGTGTCTAAGTAGCTCAGTTGGAAGAGCAGTCGCCCGGCAAGCGGAAGGTCGTGGGTTCAATTCCCGCCTTAGGCAGTTCGATTTTTTCAAGTTATTTATAATTTTCAAATTGGTTTGAGATGCGACTCTTAACGCTAAAAATTAAATAACAACATAGGAGGAGTTCGAAATTAAGGTTCGACTTCCCTCCATTGCAAAGCGGATGACAGGTGACAAACAAAGGTTTAAAACCTTTAAGAAAAAGATTATGCACCACGGACAATAAATTAAATTAAGGGGGCCTATCTTATGAGCAATTAGCAACTACCTGCCAATAATATTTTTCGCAAAATCGCTTAAAAGCACGGAAATTTTTCCTTGTCGCGACAAGATCGGTGTAATAAATTGCGGAAACAGATGTATGTTGTATTGAATTAAGCATTATATCACGTTCATGTTTCCAAAGATCACACTCCCACAAGATAGTCACAAGTGGGTATGCAGGGCAGGGGTGGCACTTGAGATAGTGTGAATTAATACTGATGGTAGTGCTTGGTAGTTGATTATATCGATAGTGCAGGCATAGCCAACAATAAGTACCTGTTATTCTGGCAGGTAGGGCAAAAATATTATGAGACATGTAAAGACTCTCTAAGGGCAAAACTTTAAGTTTTTTTTGTATTAATATTTTCTTTTCTTTGTACTATATAGTTGACGATTTGTAAGCACTATTTAATATGCAGGGGTGGCACTTGAGATAGTGTGCATTAATATTAATGGTAGTGCTGCTTGCTAGTCGATTTATCGATAGTGCAGGCAATGCCAACACAATAGGTACTTATTGATATGATTAGATATTCGAATTTTGAAGTTTTTTTTTTCTATGGCGCGTCTGAAGCCGATGCAGAAGTAGTAAATGTGTGAGTAGATTAGCTTATATAACACTTAGAGCATTCCCTCGGTTTAAACTTTTCCTAAGTGTAGATTGTAACTTGAAGATTAACAAAATAGGACAACAATCCTAATGTTTGGATGATACAAATTACATAAACTTAGTACATTATGTAAACGAAGCTTTTAATTACAGGATATTTAAATTTAATAATGAATAGTCAATAAAAATATTGTATAAACACAAAAAGGGAAACCGGTTAAATGAGGTTTTAATGAAAATACATTTTTAATTACTCTGGCATTGGGTTTATGAAATAAACTTAATTTCATTTTAACTGCTGATTATTGTTTATTTAATGTTATAAAATTAATAATCCTGATTAAATTTTTAAGCACTCTGCACAATATTCCATGCTAAATTAATATAATGATCAACGCGAGTTAAACTTTTGGTATTAAGGGGACCTGCCTACAAAATGTCCTTGTTCGTTCGTTTCAGCCGAATGACGTCCACTGCTGGACAAAGGCCTCCCCCAAGGATTTCCACAAAGACCAGTCCTGCGCCGCCCGCATCCAGGCACCTCCCGGGACCTTCACCAGGTCGTCGGTCCACCTAGTGGGAGGCATGCTCCCACTACGTTTTCTGGCTCGTAGATTTAAGTAAGCCATAAAAAATATTTTTAGCATTGCAAATGCTGTTCTTCATTTCTTGCGATAGAAGTTGATTACAAAGATCCTAAAATAAGTCTTTGTTTAGGTCAGAGGTCGACAACCTCTGGAAATGGCTCTTCCATCTCAAACGTAACAATTAACTTATCTAGTACTTTTAAAGAGCCATTAAAATTTTATGTTGATATTTGGCGACACATTATTATGATGTCGCCAATTCTTAACACGTTGGACGCTACGCGGCTCACCGGTGAGCCTCGAACAATACAATTTCCATTCACAATACAATGACTTAAGACTTAAAACTTTAAAGGATTTGATGATAAAATAATCTCATTCAAACTGAAGAGTCGCAATGGCCGCATGCTGTTTACTGACCCCTTTTAATTACAGCATAAAAGAAAAAATCAAACATTCAAAATTGGAATACCAATTCTCAACCACGGCAAGGAGTTTGTAAACAGCCGTGGAGTGATAAATAAAACAGGCCAGTCACAAAATCACACCAGATTTATACAAAAAAATAAAATTCAAATTTCGAAACAAAACCGGCCAATTTGTAAACCAACGAGCACCTGAAAGGCGCGGACTGTACCATGTTCAAGTGATAAATAGGCAGCAATAAATTCAGCCGGACCAATAAACTGGTGGAAAAAGTCGTCGAGGCCCACAAGCCAATATCATCATTTATTTGTGTCGCTCCGAAAGTCTCTTAGTCCATTTATTTTGCAAACAAATTCGGCTTTAGTGTGATTTTTACGTGCACGTTACTAAAAACGTAAAATTAGCCGGAAATGGAAATGTTTTGTTTTTTAGGAGCCAATTTGCTTGGACCGACTGCCATTTTTTGCGTGTGTCTAAAATCACTCACTCTCAATTTTACTACTCCATTTAAGCTTGTATGTTTTTCCAGTTTGATTTCAATATTTTTAACAGATCAGACCTTTAACAATTGTTTGTTGACTTTTTCTCTTTAACCTGGCTGGCCATAGTGGGGTGTTTAGGCTCCTAAATTTGGTAGAGATTAAATGACCAAAATGATTACATTTTTTTAATTATATTTCAAGGAAAACTTACAGCCGATTACTCACTTAGTTCACAATATGCTTTAAGCAGCCTATGGTATAATATACCGTAGCTAAATGCTTCAAGAAACGTTATTACCTAGAAACCGCATCAATGCTAGTCTCTTGGTATTTTAAGATCTCATCTCCCGCTAATTGCTCGTGGCTGCTTCTTTCCTAAAATGAAAGAACAAAACAATCCTCGCGGCAATCCTATAAAAGCTGTGGCCAAGCGCATAGCACAAACAAATGTGTAAATAAGTTTACTTTATAAATAATTATATTACAAATCAAAATATCAACGATTGTAGAGAGATCGGCGCGGCGGGCAGAATCTTAGCAACCGGTTGCTAATGAGGGCTATCGTTTTAGCGCTCACCAGTTTGCGCCACTGTAGAGTAAGGTCCTGTCACTTGCTAGTAGCGAAGACAGTGGCACCAACTGGTGAGTGCTAAAGTGGTTGGAGGACTATCGCATTTGCACTCATCAAGATGGCGCCACTGTAGAGTAAGGTCCTGTTAATCGCCAGGGGTGCCAACTGTTAAGTATAAAAACGATAGCCCTCATTGTAGACCTAATTGAAATGCGACTGGGAAAAGTTCAAACTAGCGACACCTATAAATTGAACACGGCGCTGTAATTGGTTGGCGTAGCAGTCACGGGCGCCATTTTGAATCTCGCTAGCTCGCAATCAAAAATATGAGTTGTTGACAAATCTCTATAGGTTAGTGAGCAATATTGCAGTTCAGAATAGTCCATCTAGTAGCAAGTCTTTTCTTTACACTTATTGTGGAGTTCATCGTTTCAGCCGAATGACGTCCACTGTTGGACGAAGGCCTCCCCCAAGGATTTCCACAAAGACTGGTCCTGCGCCGCCCGCATCCAGGCACCTCCCGCGACCTTCACCAGATCGTCGGTCCACTTAGAGGGAAGCCGGCCCACACTACGTCTTTCTTCTTCCTATTGAGGAGTTACTTATCTACTTTTACTACTCCAAGAGGCCATACTTCTGAAGATGGTCCCTTTGAGCAGCGGCTTATACCGGAAAGAAAATGCAGCTTCATCTTAAAATAATAAGATGTTTTTGCCCCGTCATACCTAAATGTTGTTTTTGAGTGAAAACACGATGTTTGGTTAGTAATTTTCTTGGGAGGAAAATCTCTTTTCTTTATGGGATAACGAGGGGAGGTTACTGCCATTTAAAGGTTGGCATTATGTGCTATTTGGATTTAAGCTAATTGGATGAATTTCGAAATTAGGGGCGACTCTGCTCGATGGACTGACGATCTCAATAGGAACATTGCTGGCAGTGGAATAATAAAAATGTAGAATGTTGTGCTTCAGAGATGGAATTGTGTAAAGCAATCGTAATCATTTGACAGTTTGTTTAACTAACTTTATCGTACGTTATGAACTGTCGAATGATTACCATTGCTTTACACAATTCCACCTCAGAAGCTTTTTACCTTATAATACCATTGATTTTGATAATTGTGATAAAAAAGAAAGGACAAAGTGTAATAAAATTTCTTGCAAGAATATTTTGTTAGGTTTAAAATATTACCATTTAGTTCAACTTCTATTATGAGTTTTCGCAAAAATCTTCTTTTTTATTATGAAAAAAGTTACCATTAATCAAACATAAAACATTGTTAGTTCTTCGTGGTCTAATAAATAAAAGAGTTAGGCTGAGTTGCACCACCTAACTTTAACAGTAGCTATAGCGATAACCGGTCTATTTGTATGAAATTTGACAGATTTTTGACGTTTGTTAAAGTTAAAGTAAGATGGTGCAACCCGCCCTTAGTATCGTTAGGTTTTAATTTAAATTCTGAGATGAGACTTTCAAATTAAGAATCACTTTGTGTTTATTGTTATTTTTATTATTTTAAGTAACGGTACCTACTCTCCAATGTTAAATTTCATTTCCATTCATTTGAGCAATTTTAGAGAAATTCCTTCTATAAATAGTTAAAGGTGTTAAACATTGTATTTTGTGGGCTTAATACAAAGAATTTACATTTTAGATCCTGTGTAAAGAAACCTTACTTTATAACAGAGGCTTTTTTTACCTTTAATAAAAATAGGGTCAGATTAGAATTTTGAACTTTGACATTTCTATACTAACGTTATAAAAAGCTTTGTCAGGATGTATAATATGAACTCTTTTACGGAACTTTTTTTAAGCAGAATAAGGCATGTATGAAGTGAGAAGAGAAGTTTTAAGTGAGATGCACTGTAGGATGGTTCATATTTGCCTTGTACTTATACCTAGTGCCTATTCACTCTCGCCTTGAAAAGGCCCGGATTATAATGATTGGGAAAGAATTTCAGTCCCTAGCTGTTCAGCATGTATTTTTTATGCATGACAAGGCAGGTATTTAGCTAATTTTTCCCCACAATTTAATGATGGAAATCTCGCCATTCGCTATAAACATTTTACTATGTCGTTATTATTTATGTTGGTGCGTAGTCGTAAACCTGAAGCGGTGTTTTATGAGGGACTGATCCTCTAGAGGTTGAAGCGATCCGCTTGCAAGTCTAGAGTTTGCAATAAATGTAAAGCAGACAGTCTCGGTGTACCTTACCTACGAATAATCCGCGGGGAAATGTGTTGCTGGAATCCCAATTTGCTTTGGTTGCTCTGGTTTTGGAGTGATTTTTTGAGTTACACTTCGGTCTTCAAGACTACTAGTTTTCCCCAGATTTGACATTTGAATATTTATTAGTCAACTCGTTTTATATTCTTATGCTCAAGTTAAACATATCTCTCCCATTTTAATTTAATTCAATATCACAGCTCTTTGTTTCTTTGATCGCCAAAATGAAGTTTGATAATACATGAATCTTATTCATGACGTCACAACAAGTTACTACCTACTTACTACTTATGTTTTATGAAATCCTTACAAATGAAGAGATGACGTTTTATTTGCGAAAAGGTTTTCCAGAAAAATATTTACGAAACTACACCGTGCAAAAAGAACGGTAACGTCATAATTGAATGCCTCTGAAAATTTTAATAGAAAAATAAATTCAAAATAAGATGCATTGCAAACATTCCGCAAACCTCTTGACTTGCAATCTCATTTGGCTTAAAATTATCGCCCACTTTTCTTGTTTAATATTTGCGTGTAAATTATATCGCGACCAATGAAAAAATTCCATGCCTGCTTCTTTTCATTCAGCGTTTCCAAAACTAATTCCACTGAAATATGGAGAAACATTTTTCAAAGGCCGCCTTTTGTTCCCGTTTACATCGAAAATTGCGGGAGGCTCCGACAATTTTTGCAATTGATCTTCGTGTGTATTTTATTAAGGGAGCGTAGGTTATAAAATAAATGAAGGCGGGCCGCAGGTGGTCTTCAGAGCACTCGCTAGGGATCTATAGACCTTGATTGAACAGATCACACGGAATTCCATTCGGATAATCATGCTGTTTTGCCGCAGTCCCTTAGGGCAGAAATGTCGAGCGGGACGTCCCGTGAACTCGAGTGATTACAAAACTGCGGGTTATGTTGGTTGTGCTTTGGAAAGATAGTTCTTTTGGTCTGCTTTATAAGAATAGTTTTTGTGTAACTTATATCTTATACATGAACTAAGATTACTCTATAATTAAATGTTTATTCAAGCAAGGAAAAATCCTGAAACAACATTGTGTAAAACGCACCGCTCGGGCAAGATTTAATAAAATGTTCTGTTACGTAAATACGTTATATTATGATAGTCCTATTCTTTAGCGAGAATCTTTTATACAAGCAAATAAATGGGGATCACAAATCAAGGATATTTGCAATGTCAAAAGTCGTCCATGGTTCCTTGGTTTCTTTATATTTTGTTTTATACATAACTGTGTTACCTTGTGATTTTATGATTGTGATTAAAGCTGATGAATGTTGTTAATAGTAGGAGAAGATAATGACTGAAGTAGACGTGGATGTATTTCGGAAGTTATAATTGAAGAAAAAGAGAGAGAGAGAGTTTATACCGAAATGTGTCGAAAGTAACATGTTAGTGATAGTTATTTTATATAATTTTCTAGTGGAATATTAGCTTCTTTTTTACACTAAATGAAGTCACAAAGTTGGTATCAGACAATTCAATCGATAGGACCTCTTATCGTTCATAAGCCTAGGATCGAGAGAGCGATCGAGAGAGCGCCTAGGTGCAGACCACCGATTTTTAGTTGGCCGATAGTTGGTGTAATCAAACTTTGGTTAAACCAAATCGGTTTAATGTGCGCACTTTCATACTCTTTATATTGATCAACAGCCCGACCCAACTATCGGCCAACTAAAAGTCAGTGGTCTACGCATAGGCTAATAGTATTCTTTCCTTACCTGTTTTCTTCGTCTGCTGAGGAGAACAAACTGCTGTATCAGGAATTGACTTTAGCATTACATCTGGTGTTCCTTTATTTGTGAAGGCACATTCGGTCTCCGCAATCAAACGACAAATGAAGGCTGGAATAAGGGAGCGGCATTTGCATACGCTTAACCTTTGAAGCTGAGCAGTTCACGACTGTCCATTAGACCGTGTTTTGGTAACGCTTATTTTGTTTGGACTCGGATTTATTTTGGGGATTTGGAAATCTGAAATTCAAAATAGTTATGATATTGTGAATGTCGTTCAACTTGGGGCGTGCTTGAGGTATTGTCTTTTTGATTAGTTCACGTGGATTAATTATTGTTTTAAGCTAGAATTTGCCCTTTGCAGGATTTAAGTCTACTGGCTAGTTAGTAGTAGGTGTTTCACCAGTGAAGTGAAAAAATACAGCCGTCAAAATTAGGTAGTTAATATAAATTAATCCAAGACTATCTCTTCAAAGAGCATTTTAATTTACACCTCTAAGCCCCGTTTAGCTTAATTAACTGTAAAATTAGTTTTAAGTTCATTTGCTTTTTGAAAACAGTCTTTTAATCTGTAAACCTCATAAAAAGTAACTCTGGTTAATTGATTGGTAATCTTTAATAACTAAGCTTAATCAATTCAGTCCCATAAATGAACTAATCGCAAATAATTCAAATGAAAATTGCATGCAAATCTCCAAATCGTGGTCAAAGTTATACCAACGAATTCCCAATTCAGTATAATAAGAGTTAATTAATAGAATTGGCCTTTTGTAAGATTTAACCGATTTACGGTTTGTCATTGAAACTTGGAACGGCGAGATTATTATACTTTGACTCATTAATATCTTATTCATTATTAATGACCCGTTAATTAAAGTAACCCCTCGCATTCATTAATGAAGTTTAATCTCAAAAGTTCGGATGATAAGAGAGGTTTATAAAGTTGTTATACTTTTGTTTTGTGAGAAATTGGATAGTTAAATAGTTTAAATAAATGCTTTGCTCTAATTTTGGAAACTCAATAAGTTAACTATAATTTTTTTTTGTAAAAAATAGCGACGCGTCTAAATTTTTAAGGTTATCAATTTTTTTTTCTAGTTTGTAGTTAGTAATAAATTGTTTGTAGTTATTTGTAGTTAAGTTAATATTTTGGATACGATAATATTTTTATGCTTAACGTTATGTAACGTAACGTTTTTTATTGAATCAAGAATTTATTATATTCTATGTAGGTAAATGGTTTTTCAATTCATATTTAAATTTCAAAAATAAGATAGGTAAAAGTAAGCTGATCAAAAATAAAATGAAGCCGTTTCAAAAATTCAATTTATTGTTAATTACGAGCGATAAACAGATTCGAGAAAGTTTGGATTTACTTTGTATTAATATTTATTCGTGCTGATTGTTTTTATTAAGTTTGCTGTTATGTTAAACGTTACCGCAGACTTTTGAATTATAATATAATGTGTTTGCTGAGCATAATTATTTGCTAATTTAACTAATGTATGTATTATTTGTGCACGTTGATCTTCGTCTTTCATTTGAACTGGAAAACTCCCCCATCCGTCCGTCGTTAACATTTGAGTGTCAGGCTTTAGGACCCTCTAAAAGTTGAATCGAATTAAAACATACCTAATTTCATTTGCATTTTGAAATAAAATTGACGACGTCAAAGTCCAACTCATTTTACACTCGGCTTAAAATATTAAATCAACTGAACTTAGGAAAACATGTCATAGGATAGTTTTTCCATATACGAGTAGCAGCGTTGTGTTCTGGATTAAATTCTACCTCAGAGCACATGCTAAGCGATTGCCATTTTTGGTTCTAATCATACTTGTTTTAAACTGTGTACCTACGAACAAAATAAATGTTTTTCTTCTATTATCCTAGATTTTAGAAGATTTAAATGCGCTCTAAAAAATTCTGCGACAGACCGTAATTTAGGCTAGTGAAGCTATGGGCAAAAACGATTAATTATAATACAAGTAAATCATGTGGGTTGCGTTAGTGTTCTTCTGAATAAAAAAATATCGTGGTAAAACTAGAGACGATTGATTGTCTTTTTTGTTTGCATATTCAAATGTTGAAACTTCAAACAATTCCACTTTCACTGGTTAAAAAACAGTGTCAAAAATTAAAGGTGTTTTTGTGAAAAAACAAAGTGTCTCTTGAATTTTTGAACAAAACATTGCGGTGGGTGTGACGGGCGTTGCAGCTGCCGTGAAAATATGAAAATTTGGCGACGTGTTCGCTCTGAGGCATTAACTATTCGTGAAATTATTCGGAATATTTCCACACTATTGTAATTGGGGCTTTTTGTTACTATAGTATTGTCACTGACGCTTTTTGTCACTATTATAGTAGTTGTTTTGGTCGCAGTCTTCTGTGTACAACTAGACAGGCTTAATTTGTCGAAATTTATAATTATACTTAGTTGATTGTTAGCGAGCGGGAGTAGCAGATGTGCCTGGTAATCCCTCTTACGTAAAAATGTTGAATTATGACTATTCTATTAGCCTTTTTTATTAATTTTATAAAATAAATAGAAGCAGATTTTATGCTCTGACCGAAAAGGTTGTAGTTGATAATGGCCTATGCAAAAAAAAACTTTTGTACGTGCTTATTTTGTTCATATTATTTCAATGATCTCAGTCTTTGGTGCGCTTGACACCAACACAGTGATACACTTGACAATTTGCGAATTTGGCAGATTGCGAACGCTTGACAATTTGCGAATTTGACAATTTGCGCATAAAGGGTACACTTAAGTCTGGTTTTGGTCGACAATACATGGACAAAGTGAAGCAATGTGATGATTTGGTCACAATTCGTTTTTTAGTATTTGCAAGCATTTTTTAAAATAATACCAATGATGGGCTTACTAGAAAAACGAGATGAGCACGTTAAAATAAAATGTTCGAAAATAACATTATTATTTTAGTAGCCACTGGCTGTTTGCCTGTTTAAACAAACGTAACAAACAGTCTTTTTGCTGCGTTAAAAATAAACTGGGCGCCGGTTTTTAAGTGTTGCTTAAAAATATACGGCCGTTTCAATTCTGCAAACGACTGTTTTAACATGGTGGTGATATAGGTACGCCCAGTGGCGGGGCAAGACCTAAATTTGATGTGGGCAAGACGAAATCTTCGCGAGGCCTTGTTCTGTGGCGACCTGAAGACGGATTTTATAAAAAAAAAACCGGTCTATTAATTGACAGTTTCTGATTTCTTGATTCAGTGATTATTTTTAAAGGAATATTGCGCCAAAGAATAATGTTCGTCACTTAAAACCGTGTTGTTGCTTAATTTTGTGTCTGATTATGGCTGAATTTGTTTGGAAAAAAATATATTTTTTTAACTACATACATTGTTTAGCTATCAAGAATTTATATTTAATAGTCAATGTTTGCATTTATTGTCGTATTGTGATATTGTCATCTCCACCTTGTATACATTTTTTCAAAATTTTTGATGCGCGAGGCCCCTTGTTCCGCGGGGCCGTAGGCGGTGGCCCACGTCGCCTACGCCTTACGCCGCCTCTGGGTACGCCTGTATTCACAAACGATGATTGCTTAAGTAAAGCAGCAAATCGTACGCACAGCGTTGTATAGAGCTCTGTGATTGGTTCGTGTGTCATCCTGTGCGTCTACGAGCACTGTGAGATCTCATAGTAATGTTTGTGATTACTTACGGGCGTTTGAGTTGTTCAAGTAGTTAAGTGAATTAATATAATTTAATATGATTAAACCATGAGTTACATTAAATAGAAATAACTTAAATTAAAAGTAATTTAGAGAACTTAGGCCCGGTTTCCACCAAAGCAGAGCAGAACGGAGCGGAACAGAGAAGAGTGTTTTGAATAACCAATCAGATTTAATAATTTCCAATTTTTTCTCTCCGCTCCGCACAGCTTGGCTCCGCACAGATTCGCTCCGCACAGATTCGCTCCGCACAGCTCCGCTACACACCACCGCACCGCCGCCGCTGTCAAATTCTTTAGAAAAACTTGACAGCCAGACACTTTTCCACTCTGCTCCGCTTTGGTGAAAACTCAATATGAGACTTATAATTATGGAAGCTCAAAGATAATCAAAGTGTCAGTGGGCAGAGCACGTAGAACTAACAGCCGATGGGACAGAAAGGTTCTGAAATTAAGGCCATGTATAAACGTTGCGTGGGACGTCCACCCACAAGTTTTGTAAAGGTTGCAGAAAACCGTTAAATGCTGGCCGCCTATTTGTAAACCTAAACACTATCGTAAATTAGATCTTAGTGTAGGTATAAAAGTATCTACATAGCGCTTTCAACGCGATTACAGCTCACATTCAGCCACTTAAAAAAGTTCTTATCTCAATAAAATACGTTAACTTAAACGACATCTAAGGCCCGGTTTCCACCAAAGAAGAGAACCAGGCCGTTAAATTTTCTATAGAATTTGACAGCGGCGGCGGCTCGGCGCGGAGCGGAGACGAAAAGTGGAAATAAATCTGATGGGTTTTTCAACACGTGTTCAACACAGTTCTCTGCTCCGTTCTGCTCCGATTTGGTAGTAATCAGGCCTAAGCGTGTACTTAGTTAATACGATAAATAATGAACGCTCATTCACAGCTCTCTTTCGCTGCCCCTAGCGACGATTCACAAACGATCTCAAACTATCGGTGCAGCCGTTCATACATACCGAGCTACATTGGAATTGTTACAACCGTACCCTGTTACAACCGTACCCTGTTACAACAGAGAAGAAGAGAACCAGGCCGTTAAATTTTCTATAGAATTTGACAGCGGCGGCGGCCCGGCGCGGAGCGGAGACGAAAAGTGGAAATAAATCTGATGGGTTTTTCAACACGTGTTCAACACAGTTCTCTGCTCCGTTCTGCTCCGATTTGGTAGTAATCAGGCCTAAGCGTGTACTTAGTTAATACGATAAATAATGAACGCTCATTCACAGCTCTCTTTCGCTGCCCCTAGCGACGATTCACAAACGATCTCAAACTATCGGTGCAGCCGTTCATACATACCGAGCTACATTGGAATTGTTACAACCGTACCCTGTTACAACCGTACCCTGTTACAACAGTACCCTGTTACAACCGTACCCTGTTACAACCGTACTAGGGCATGAATATCGGAATCTCGGAATCTCGTAATATCGGAATCTCGGAAGACAAGATCCGATATTACAATTCCGATATTGAGCGACCCAATATCGTAATATCGGAATCAGATAAAGGTTTTAATTGAGACTTTAAACAAAGCGTTTAAAAGCGCCATAACCTTCTACAAAGCTCAAAGTACATGATTGGCAAAGACCAATGATTTTCTCATGTCTTTCAACATCACTTTTTCCACTGCAAATAATTATTAACCTATAACATGTTCTAAAACAATTTTAGCACTTGCCGTACTTGGTCTTAGCAATGAAAAACGACATCTCAACTCCCTTCCAAACATTAATAAAATTGGACTATGGCCCGTCAGTTCTGCGTACTATGTGCCCTGCCCATTGCCACTTCAGCTTGGTATTCCGTCGGACTATGTCAGCGACTTTAGTTCGTAAACAGAGCTTCTGATTCGAACTCGTAAAGAAACACCAAGCACAGCCCTCTTCATAGCACGCTGTGCAACTTTGAGAGGCCACGTTTCCGAGCCTTATATTATCACTGGTAACACACATTGTTTGAGGACTTTCGTCTTTAAGCACTGAGGTATTTTGGACGAAAAGATGTTGTGTAGTTTCCCGAACGCGGCCCAGCCGAGTAGGATTTGATGATTTACCGCTTTCTCGAAATTGAATCTACTTAGCTGAATCGTTTATCCGAGGTTGACATGCTTGTCAACAATCTCGAAAATCAGGCTCCCAACCGAAAATAGGTAGGGCGGAACATGGTCATAAGCTTCGTTTTGTCCATGTCCAAGGCCTACCTGTTGGGAGACTCGATTAGGTCTTCGAGCATTGTGCCGAGGTCTTCCAGCGATTCCGCCCTAGTACGCAAAACTGACGGCCGATGGGGCAGCAAGGTTCTGGAGTGGAGGCCACGTACCGGAAAGCGCAGCATAAGGCTGCCATCCACAAGGTAGACCGACGGCCTCATAAAGGTAGCAGGAAAGCGCTGGATGCAGGCCGCCACCAACCAGCCATTGTGGAAATTATTGGGGGAGGCCTATTTTCAGCAGTGGACGTCTTAGGGTTGAAATGATGACGATGATGATGCCCCGTGGTTTGTGTGTTGTACATCGATAATCAAAAAGGAACAAATTACAAGCATATTCAAGTTTTATACCACTGTCTAAAATTTTTGTAACATGTGACTTGAATGACTACAAATCGTTCGCCAGTATTGGTTGAAGGAGTAAAAGTTTGTTTGATACCTGTTTTACAAAAACACTTAAATTCTTTGCTAGTCCATTTCCATAATTGGCCCATTATCAGTTACCAAAATGCAATGGTTACCCATAACATACAAAATGGTTTTAAATACTTCAATATTATAATTTTAAGAAGTGTTATTTTGTACTAAATTAAAGATTTTGATTAAAATCATTATTTTACTGTATACAATCGAGAAATTATACGAATATAACCAAATATTTAAAATTTATAATACAAAACTCGATTCCGATATTAATATCGGAATTCCGATATTGAGATCGAATATCGGAATCCAATATCGGAATTGAAAACCTTCCGATATTACATGCCCTAAACCGTACCTAGTCTCCCGTTAATAAAAGTCTCCAGTTAATACTATAATTAATGATCGTGCATTAAAAGCTAGCTCTCTTTCGCTGCTCCTAGCGACGATTCACAAACGATCTCAAACTATCTGTGCAGCCGTTCATACAACCTTACTTGTCGCCCGCATGCCCTTACCTTTGTACCCTCACCTACCGCGCTACATTGGAATTGTTACAACCGTACCCTTAAAGGTTTTAAACCTTTTCTTAAAGGTCTTAAACGTTTGTTAGTCACCTGTCAGCCGCTTTGCAATGGTGGGAAGTCGAACCTTAATTTCGAACTTCTCCTATTTTAATTTCGTTGCGGGTCCAATGACAGTTTAACTTTCCCTCGGGACAAACTTGACCTTCATTGGTTGGGTTTTTATGGCGGTCAAGCTGTAGATCCTGGCTACACAGGAGTTGCAGTGGTGGGAACGAGAGGTGGGAATAGTCCCGTAACCGTACCCTGTTACAACCGTACCCTGTTACACCCAGTTTCCCGTTAATAACAGTCTCCAGTTAATACGATAAATAATTAATGATCGTGCATTGAAAGCTAGCTCTCTTTTGCTGCCTCTAGCGATGATTATCTCAAACTATCGGTGCAGCCGTTTGGCACGGACCGCGCAGTAAATACTACTGGAGTATTTCAATGACTCTGCCACTTGCGGTCAAACGGCGTGCCAAGTTATCGACGTCTCATTGAAGGGTTAAATGTGACTATTTATGAATTTTACAAAACAAAAACCTTAACCTTAAATATCGAATTTTCACGCAATTTTCACAAGTATGTAAGTACAGTGATTCAAAGAGAAACGTTTAGGCATTGATTTGTAAAAAAGAAACAAAGGATAGTTATATCCCGGTTTTTTTTAATAATCGCACGCAATGTTGTCTTTCTGTGACAGACCGAAATTCACGCGAAAGGCGCGGAAAGTAAAACAACAAATTAAATTCTATTTTCAGTGAAAAATACGACTTCTAAACATTAGTACTTACAATTAGTTAATGCGATAAATAAAGAACGCTCATTCACAGCTCTCTTTCGCTGCCCCTAGCGACGATTCACAAAGTATCTCAAACTATCGGAGCAGCCGTTTGGCACGACTCGCGCAGTAAATAATACTACTGGAGTATTTCAATGACTCTGCCACTTGCGGTCAAACGGCATGCCAAGTTATCGCCGCCTCATTGAAGGGTTAAATGTGACGTTTTATACATCTATACTTCTATACTAATCTATACTAATATTATAAATGCGAAAGTAACTCTGTCTGTCTTGCTTTCACGCCACTGAACCGATAACCACTGAACCGATTTTGATAAAATTATGCAGAGAGATAGTTTGAGTCCCGGGAAGGACATAGGATAGTTTTTATCCCGGTTTTTGAAACAGGGACGCGCAGACAAAATTCCACGCGGGCGAAGACGCGGGCGAAGCCGCGGGCGGAAAGCTAGTGACGTAATAAAAATGAAGTGCAAAAGTTTTGTAATTTAGAAATTACTATAAAAATTAAACTCAAGGTTAAAAAGTCTATCAAACTCCATACAAAACACCGGTCAAAATTTTAGTTACGGTTACAGTTAATATGATGTAACTCAGATTTACTTTTTAATTTTTCGCTAAAAATTAATGTTTTATTTTCTTCTATGTGGTTGAGGATTGCGGTGAAGCTCGTTTCCACCTTCGGCCTGATCATAATTTACAGCATCCAAAATATCTTACATCGATGAACTTTACCCATCAAAAGCTTCATCATCATCATCATCATTATCTGAACCATAGGACGTCCACTGTTGAACATAGGCCTCCCCCAATGCGTTCCATGTTACCCGGTTGGTAGCGGCCATCAAAAGCTTGAACAAAGCTAATTCAGCTATTTGCTAAGTTCTCATCCCAATAAAGGTTTTAATCCCAAAATGACATTTTACGCTCCCAATCCCTTAACCTTTTTTCCTCAATTTCGACGACCAGGATTGGAAAAGAAAATCTGTTTTTAAAACTACTAAATTCAACAGACTACAAATGCTCCCCAAAAAATAAAAGTATTCCCCTTACTCCAAATTAGAATAGGATTACGAGACAAGTCATTCGTTTTATTCAAACCGAATAGGGTTGCCACACTAAAGAATCTAAAACTATTACCTCTTTTAACTTAATAATGTAGCGCAAAAGTTTGGAAGTAATTTAAAAGAACCATGTTTTCACTTACGCTGCAGCGCTTTAGATTAGTAGCTTTAGGGTTTAACTTAGGCTGGATAAAACAAGTAATTGTATTTTAGTTTTGTAGAGGTTTGTATGATTTATTTTAAAATGTTTTAAAAATATTGAGCTGCGTCATAAAATACTGTAAAACAGCTTATCATAATAATTAAGTTATCCAAATATCATATGTATCAATTTGTAGGCCCTTTCAGGGCAATTATACACTTCCCAAATATTGCCCTCACACCACTCCCAGAAAACATTTCATAAGGGATGTGTTCTGGAAGTGGCAGAAGAAACTCTGTCATCTTTATCAGTATTTTGTTTATGACAATGAGGCTGGGTTGCACCATCATATTTTAACTTTAATCTAATTAATTTTAATCTGTCAAACTCCATACAATATACACCGGTTATCGTTATAGTTACGGTCAAAGTTAGGTGGTTCAATCAGCCTTAAAGTACCTAGGTATGTCAAAAGTGCAAAATAAGCAGTTTTTCACTTCCGTTAACCCATTTATTTTTAAATGTTGCTTAGATAACCGACACACTGTTTCATTTCCTTGTAATTGCACAAATGACGTCAGAATGTGCGTTTCAATCCAGCCATTATGAGGCAACAGGCAAAAATCGTCCATTTACAGAGGTTGTTCCCGAATTTATTGAGGGGCCAATGTAGCTGGACTCAAATGGCACCATTTTTGCCCCATTATCACGTTTCGTTTAACATCGTGTAATCGGGCAATCTTGATTAGCCTCGAAAAGGTTTTATAAAAATATATTTGAGTAATTAATTATTATGATTTTATTAACACTAAATTGCTGTTTTTTCTTGTAAATCAACTTTTATGGTAGCATACGATGCTATTTAGTATGTAGTACATAATAATAGCGTGACCTTTCAGGTAATAAAAATTTCGTAAATTCATGGTAAAGTTAAATAAATAAATAATCTTTATTCACAAATATCATTTTCTATGTATTTTCTATGGATGTAAAAACCACAACTTCTGCACTAGGCTCGCAAGCCGGTGTCGCAGTAGTTGTGTTAAGAGAGCATTTCTTTCGGTGAGTTTTTTCATATGACGTAGTAATGTACTGGCACAGTCACTGTTGTTCGTGATCTACGCTACGTAGATTTTCGTAGCCATGCCGTAGCGAGTTGACTACGATGATTGCTACGAGCTTGCATGATGACTACGAAATCACTACGAACGTGTTTGATGATCATTTTAATAATGTTGGCCCCAAAACTGCTTCAAAAAATATCGAATAAAACAGAATAAAAAATATCGAACGTAAATGTGAGCTTGATTTAATATGTAATAGAATATTCATAAAAATAAAAATATTTTACGAAACAAAATAAAGATTGTTTATTTTTTACTGAATTTAAAGCATTTTTTAAAAGCAACCGGCTTTTCAGCCAAGCACTTCCATGCACCTCCTCTCATACAAATTCTCACAAATTGTTTCCACATTTACGTACGAGACACAGCTGAGGACGTGGAAACCTCCCATTTCCTTTGTTTTCGCTGGAAAAATACGGTCTTATACGACCGTTTGTACTTTTAGTGTTATTTTAATATTCCTTGTCTCAGCCTCCAGGATCTGGGAGATCCCCGGAGAAAAGATTGCAGGAATTAAGTGAATCGGGAATCCGGTTGCCGAAGCGGGCTGAGTTTTATGGCACATAAATAAACATCAAATGAATTGAGTATAAACATTATTGGTTTTCACTACGACCGAGTGACAGTTGAATGGATGTTCAAGAGTTTTGACAAAACAGTTTTTTGAGAATAACACGGCTTGTTAATATCTACAATAACAATGTGAATGTATAAAATTCCGCGGTTTTTCTTTGATTACAATTTTTGGAGTGAGCTTATTTTATTTATTTAAAGGCACAACCATTGTTATTTGATATGGATACAACGTAAGTTTTCATTAAAATATAATGTACTAGCTTTTACCCGCGACTTCGCCCGCGTGAATTTTGGTTTGTCACAGATCATTACAAATTATAGCCTTTACGTTATTCCAGTGTCTTAAAAAATAATTCTGTAAAGTTTAATTAATATCCATTCAGTAGTTATTGCGTCAAAGAGTAACAAACATCCATATAATAGTCCAGTCAATGAATGCCTTAACGACGGTGTAGAGAGAAATCCGTGGAACACAATTTCTGACCTCGGGACTTTATTTAGCCTAGTTAGGTGATGAACATAGCAAAAGTCCCCGTCCTTAGCCCTTGAGCCGGCGGGGAGAGGGGGGTTTAAAGGTACCACTTTTAGGTTTTTCGCTTAATCCTCAGAAACTATGCGTCCTAGTGACATGACTACTATGAACCAAAAAAAGCTTATTCAATTTGCTACAGGTGAGACCGTCAAGTTTTTCTATATCTTGTATAGTTTTTGCGGCATCTGCTCTAGAAGCTCTGTAAAATTGGAAATTTTATTGTTGTCTTACATGTTCCTTTCAGGAGAAAATCGACTAAATCAACATTCAGCAAACACTATAGACATGCGGGAGCATGTTAAGCCTAGTTCCATGGAGGGGACTGCACCGTGCGTATATTTAGACGAACCAATTAGAGCCACTTTTGACTCCTCATCATTCAAAAACTACTGTGCATTAACACTTCAAATTTGGCTCATGTATTGAGACTTGCAAGATATACATCAGCTTCAAATTTCATAAATATACCTCAAACGGTTATTTAGGTATTGACGTTCAAAAATCGATATTTAGAGCACTAAAATCTATCTATCACATGTGAAATGTTAAAATTTACTGTATAGACTCTGACAGTATGCTTTAAACAGAGTGATCTTGACATGGTCATTACATCGGGCAAACCTGCGAGCCAACATATTACACCTTACTGCCAGCGCCCTTCGTTCCCTCTCGATATCAACATGATCTTTAAGGTCATCAGTAACGTAGTGTCCGAGATATTTAAATTTAGTGACTCTGTTTATTTAGTGACCCCATTCAGCAAGAGGTCGGGTACCACGCTAGGACATTTACTGGCGGCCTTAAATACCATGTATTCGCTCTTCTTCACATTATACAATAAGCCATGGCATCTAGCATACGCTTCACACACACCCACCATCTTTCTGAGAGCCCCCATTGTTGGCGCCAGCAGTACCATATCATCAGCGTAGCTTATGTTGTTGATACAAACACCATCTACCCAGCATCCGATACGCATACTGCTAAGGACAACAATGAGGTCATTTACGTATAGGTTGAAAAGCCTGGGAGACGTCAGCCCACCCTGTCTCACCCCGCACTGCAACCCATACTCCTCAGAGAAAGCGTTAGCCCATCTTACGCTATTAATCTGGTTAGCATACCAATAATGGAATATCTGTGATACCTCTGACGGGACGCCCTGCCTCCTCATCTTATCCCAAAGGATGTCATAAGACACAAGATCGAACGCCTTGGAGAGATCGAGGAAGCATGCGTAAATGGGAGTCCCCCGATCCGTGTAGTACCTGACAGTGTGCTTAAGACTAAGGATGGCGCTCTCGGTCGACAGTCCAGGCTTAAACCCGAATTGAGCATCATGTGATTTTAAATATTTATCTAGTAGAGAGTCAAGCACACTGTCAAGGACCTTTGCCGTGATTGTAGCTAGAGAGATCGGTCTGTAGTTATTTATGTCAGAAATATCACCAGTTTTATTTTTAACTATCGGGACGACTACTGTTCTCATTAGGTCCCCTGGCAAATACGAGTGGCTTAGGCACAGTGAGAAGAACATACTCAAAACTCTAGGCAAGTTTGAAATGCTCGATACTAAGTCCGTCGTGACCAGGCGATTTGCCTCTTGACATTTTATTAATGACCATCGCCACCTGCTTGGCCGTGAACCTAACTGGAAGTTGGTCTACTTCAGCCCCACCATCAAACACCGTACTCGAAGACCCAAGAGGTGACTGAACCTTAAAATGTTCCATGAACATATTAGCTATTGCTCTGGGCTCACTTTGGTCCCCAACACTCACAGGAAGACTAGGTTTAATGTTTAGTTTATTTGTACTAGTCCAGAACTTAGGGAAATTCTTAGCTGCGTGTAATGTCGCAAGTCTGTCCATTTTTATCTGTTCCTGATTTTTCAAACACCAATTCAATTTGCTTTTGAAACGTTTTCGAGTTTCGAGCATATGTTGATAAACAATACCCGACTGAGGCTTATTATGCAATAACCAAATTCTATACTTCATTTTGGCATCTCGGTGCGCACTTAGTACATGTTTATTCCACCCAGCCACCCGTTTGTCTTTGCCCGGGCCCCCACGAGGACAGCAAGTCCTAGCTGAGCAAGTCTGTTCAGAAGCGCCTGCCAATATACCTACGATATCATTATACATCTTATCTAATACATATTTATGACCTAAAATTTTACAGCGTTTGTCCCCACAAATTCTAAATTCATCTGGAAAACATATATTTCTAAGTCGGCTATTACAAATTTCACGATATCTTTTGATTTGGGCATTGTCTCTCCCACCCCATATTACATTATTTCTCTGAACACCGGTTACATAAGTTTTATTTCTAATAATATTGAAATTGCAAGTAATAATTAGTGGTAGATGATCCGAGGAATAGACATTCGTATCAATCTCCACGCCTCTTATAGTACGCCAGGCGGACTGAGTTACAATACAATGATCTAACCATCGTCGGCAACCATGAGCATCACTAACAAAAGTGTAATGATCAGAGCCAACACCCAATATTTCTATATCAGCACAGACCCAATTTTGCTCGGAGCAAAAACTCACCAACTCATTACAAAATAGTTCATTTGGGTGTGCGTTAAAATCTCCCAATACAAAGACTGATTCTACTTCATTACCCTCCACTATGGCAATTACTTCACTTAGACACTCAGTAAACACAGGCAAGTTTTCTAAAGAGTTGGTCGGCATATAGACACTCACAACTATTACCGAACGATCACAAAGCATACCTTTTATTGCCGTTATACGGGGGTTTCTGCACTGTAACACTGACACCGTTTTAAAAATACCTTTACGCCACAGTATCGCCACACCACCATACGGTCTTCCCTTAAGAATTCCCGCCGACGTGTCCACCGCAGATGTCCCACTGTACTCAAAATCACTGCTGATTGTATCGAGGAAAGGTATGTCATGTGGAAGAAGCCACGTTTCCTGCAGGGCTATTATGTCAGCCTTCTGACATAAATGGCGAATATCTCCCACGGCCGTCTTCACCGATTTGCAATTATAACTCATAAGCGTAAAGTTCCTCTCCATAATAACTACTTATGCCTACACTGAAGAGTCTATGTAGACAATTATAATATATTGTTACTTGTGTCTGGTTCTTTCCGTAGGGGAGTCTGATAAGGCTTTCTTTTCGAAATGAGGTCCACTCTCAATATCTTTACCTTTGAGGTAAACAAAACGCCTATAAGTTATTCCATTTGGCCAAAAAGATCCATCCAGAAACACTGGAAGTTTATCTTATAATGAATCTCCTACATTCATATGGAGNCTGGACTATAAACAAAGTATTCAATTTGTGAAAGTGAAAAATAATGCGTGGTAAAGTCCGAGATAAAACAATTCAGAATTGATAACAGAAAGGTCTCAACCCTTCAAATAAGATCCCGATCTTTCCAAACTTATTAACAGTCACAATGGTTAACCAACTCTAGTTATTAATTCTAACACATGAACTCGGGGTAAGTATAATAGGTCCCATTAATTACCTTTTAGTGGGCAAACATCTAAAACAATTGGCACCAGAGAAGGGTTGTGGCTGTTCTTGATACCTATTCAAATGTTTTACAGCGAGGGTCGGCCATTGTGGCCTAACTCAACAAAGGATAGTGTTGACTCGAATGTGACGCTTTCGAGAGTTGGTGATAACGATAATGTTGACGGCTTCGATGGATATTAGATGATACAGGGTGAAAATATTGAAATGACACCTGGAGGGAAAGTACTCTTAAATGTAAATAGAAAATTTTACTCAAAAATATTCCTTTATTTTTGAAAGAAATAGAACTGCATTCAGAAATATTTGAAATATTTTAATTAATTAGACACAATTCAATTGGTCATGTCAAGTGAAGGAATCATACTTTTTTTTTGCCGTATATAAAATATTCTAATAAATTCAAATCCACCGGCTATCGCTATTGGTAACCTCAGTATTTTGTTTTTATATCCCGAGCATTTTCTTATACTCGTATTACATGCGTAAATTTAAAATTACACCTGTCATATTATTTACTGTTTCTCTTTACGCAGACCACCGACACCGACTTTTAGTTGGCCGATAGTCGGGCCCGATTCTAATTTGTAATGAAGAATTGGCCGATACCGAATCGGTGTAATGTGCGCACTTTCATACATGTCCATACTGATTAACAGCCCGACCCAACTATCGGCAAGTCGGTGGTCTGCCCCAAGGCTCACTGGCTATTAAAATGACAATTTAAGTATCATTAATGCAACATCTATTTATTTGCAAGCCTGTCCATTCACAAAAGCCGGTGAGATTGTCATATCTCTAGACAGCAAGCCATTATTAAATCTGTCAACGATTTTCACAGACGATCGGAAAATGAGAACTCTTTTGTTTCAAAGTTAAGCGTTGTTATAGTGAATTGAATCGGAAAAATAGCAAGAGAAGTTATTACATGTTGCTTTACTGTGACGTTTTGATAGGAGCGTACTGGAAATTATAACGAATGATGTTTTAAAGGAGTGTTTCTATTGGAACAATGTTAAAATGTCACTGTGCATTCTGTGCGCTAGCAGGTCTTATTTTATGATTAAACAAAGGCTTGTCTGATGTTGAATGATTCAAAGAACCAAGAATTTAATTTTAAAGGTCTAGCTGAGATCAACCTTAGCAATATTTTTTTTGGTTTACATTTTTAAAATTTTAAATATGTAATTATGAAATAAAAGGCACTAAAGCAAAGTTGACTGGTGATGTCAGCTTCTATTGAATCTTTTGTGTATTTCGTTTCCAGACAGTCAAGTTCTTCTGCGAATTGTGCAGTCAATAGCACATCAGACTTATACATAATTTGTTGCAAAATCGCTTTTATTACAACCAAATTAGGTGCCATAATGTTTAGGTTAATGTCCTGACTGTATTTATTCCGTGACATTAGTAAGAGGGTTCACTCTTTTCAAGGAACTCCGTATGTTAATGCTAAGATGCCTAAAGAATCTGAAGAAAACAGGTTATGAAAAATATATCATTGACAATTGAGCCCTTTGTATATTTTCATATTTATTTCTTTGGCGAATTGTTTACTTATTCCGCGGCATTGGTAAGCGGATTCACTCTTTTCAAGGAATTGTTCCTTGTGTATGTTAAGGCAAATGTGTCTGAAGTGAATCAGACCTAGCAAAATAAGTTCGGTTCATGTTATCAAAATCAAAATCAAAAATATTTATTCAGTTTAGACCACAAGGTGGCACTTATGAACGTCAATAGAAAATAATAAAAAAAGAAAAGGGGGCGGGCTGGTCCCTAATGGCGGTGATTATGTTACCAAATCTGGACAGGTACAAAGGCATCAAGCGACAGGCCTTTTTATTACTATTACAAGCTGGAATCATATTACGTAGATACATACATAGCGTGTAATACCTAAAAATAGACAAATGGTGTCAACTTAACCCTTTGTGTGTTTTAGTGCTTGTGCGTCGTGGCCTTCCCCACGCACCGTGGGCCACGGCATATGCTGAGTGGAGTCCCATTACTTGTAATATTTATGTGCTATTTCTGTGTTTTTCCGTACACCTTCTTTGTCCTTAACTTAAGTGATGTTCATCGTAATAAATGTTTCTTTCATTCTTTCTTTCTTTTATTTACTGACAACCTATCTCTTCTTCGGCGAACTGTACTTTTATTGTGCGACATTGGTATGAGAATTCACTCTTTTTTGGAAGGGTTCCTTGTGTACGTTAATGCAAATATGTCAGGCCTAGCATAATAAGTTTGGTTCAGATGCTATCCGTGGGCGGGCCGGTCCTAATGGCGGTGATTATGTTACCAAACCTAAACAGGTCTCGCACAAAAGGAGTGTACTGAACGCATCAAAGGACAGGGAGGGACGACTAAAGGACAGGGTTTTCATTCTTATTTTAGGATTAGAATCACAGTACGTGGACTTACATAGCGTGTAATTGAAAAGCTCAGATACCTAGATTTATGTTACATTTGAAACACGACTCGAATAAATATTACTACAGTAGAAAATCGAGTTTGAAATTGTCTTTTACCTTTCCATTCACAGATTTACGAGTATATTGATATGACATGCATATTATGCATAAGTAGCTATGCTATGATTGGAGCATACGTTTTTTACTTAACTCTTAAATACGGAATGAGGCAAAAATAATAGTTTTTGTAAAAAAAAAAATACACATTTAAGTTGTTTAAAAATTTATTCTTTTATTGTTTTTAAGCAAATGAATCTTAAGGCTAAATTGCTGTAATTAACTGTTGTGAAGTAGCGTATTGCTTAGTTTTGTACACTGATGAAGATAGTACAATTAATTATTGTCCATCAAATGTGATACAATTATATGTATTACCAATCCTTGTTGTATTTTAGAATAAAGTGGCTCATAACAAAAAATCATATTTTGCATCCGAGATTTGACTACCCTCAAGCACTTCCACGTAATCCTGCTGGAAATCGAACCCAATATCTCTGACTAAGACTGAATCAAACCACCAAACCACGGCGTTCTCGAGCTGTTTCTCTAATGGAGGGTGATTATGTTACCATATCTAAACAGGTCCTCGGGTCGTGCGAGGAATAAAACTGACTGGAAGGGGCATTGAAATACTAGAAATAAAGCACTGGAGTTCTTACGCCCGTATTCACAAACAATGCTTGCTTAAGTGAGGCATCAAATCGGACGCACAGCGTTGAATAGAGCGCTGTGATTGGTTCGTGTGTTACCCTGTGCGTCCACGCGGACTGAGACCTCATAGTAATGTTTGTGTACCTATACGGGCCTAAATCCTGACACTGGTTATGCAAATCGCACGAAGCTTTAAAAAGTTCAACCAACATTTGCCATAAGTATTATCTTTCTGGTCTGTCAAATTACAAGGATGCGAAGTTTTTCAATTTTTTCTAGTTCTTAAAAACTTGTCTGTCTTTTAAAGTCTTAGGCTGAGTTACACCACCTAACTTTGACCGTAACTATATTCATAACCGGTGATTTTTGTATGGAATTTGACGGATTTTTGACATTTGTCAAAGTTAAAGTAAGATGGTGCAACCCAGCCTTAGATAGCTCTCTTGAAATAACTTTGGATTTCCATACAATAATGTAAATAAGAAGTGTATTTGTGGAAAAGTTTATCTGCAGGCCTTTGCGTACCTAAACTAAACACTTGAACACACAATCCCATACCTAATCAAAGTCACTGGCGTGCAATGAATTGTGATCTAACTTTGGAAAAGCCATCGAACTGAGAACATATAAGAAGTATAATTTCGATGTAACTCAGTGTTGCTATGTGATATATTTCGTTCTTTTCGAGAGTATGTGTGTGAGAAAGAGTGTCTTTAGTTTTCCGGTAAAATACATGGTGTTAAACTACGCTGAGTCGCTCAACTCATTTTTGTAAAATTTTAGATTTTTGGATGTTTACTTAAAGAAATTACATTCTTTAAAAAAATATTCAAATTAAAGTAGGTATCTTAAACTGAGGTTTGTTTTTAAAAATAAAAGGCACTCAGCTTTTATTGTCAAGAAAGTACCATCAGGTGAGATACAACAGGCCAAGAGCTTCCTCGTTGTGGATTAAAAAAAATCTGATTAATTTTAAGCTCTATCCCTAACTTCTTTCCTGATCATGTTGTAGACAAGAGTGAGAAAGACAAACATAGTTGTTACATCGTATTAGTTTTGAAGATTTACCCGTTATTATTATCTATAAACCACTACTAATCCCTTCGACTACAGATAAATGATTTGATTCCTACGTAATAGTCACGTCCAAACGACAGCAGATCAAGCTACCCACTGTAGGCTCTTGTCTTTGTAATAGGGACGATTTTGCACCAAAAATGTATACTTTGATGTGCTTTCGACTGTTCCTTGGGACTGACAAAGCGATACTTTTGTCCGACCTCAATGAAGGCTACAGGTTAATTGAATCGATTTCGGGCGCTCAGCATAACAAGTATCCAGGATTGACACAGCTTAAAAAGAACAGCCAGTTCACGCTAATATTTTAAAGTCTTGAAAAATATCTTTGGACAATTTTTTTTCAAGACTGTGTCTTTTTTTCTGTTTCTATTTTTTTAAATACAAGTATGTTTATAATACATAATGTTAGTTACGTTCTAATTTACATTATAAGTTACTTATGATATTAATTTATTACGTTTCACATGGTGAAGTCAGAAAATCTTATTGTGTATTTGTCCACACACATCTAAAATTTATTATTTTCTCGTTGACACTTTAGTTTTCACTAAATGTGATAAAGAATGTGAGGAAAGTCTGCCAACATTGCGATGAGAGTTGAGACGCAGTAAAAGGGCATAAGTGTAGTGTTGGTAAAACGCAACAAAAGAGATACTATTTGGTGCTGGCTGATTTTGTTTGACATTTCCCCATTGCGAGTTCAGTCGAATGCTACTCAATGAGTTGTGATTAAGTTACCAAATCCAAGCAGGTTGCTAGGTCACGCAGGGATTTAGTATTTTAAGGTATACAGTTCAGGTTTAAAACTCAAACTTGACTTGAATTCCTTTACATTTTTAAGGTAAAAAAGTTAGAAAATTAATGTAATCTCTAGCCTTACACTTAGAGCTTTTTAGGCCGCTATCGCTATTACTACTCTTTTCTCTTCAAGAAAGGCATACTTTTCTATTCTAGCTTTATTATGAAAAAATCAAAACTACTTATTAACTTAACTATCAAAATTACGGGTTATTTCACACTTGCGTTAATTTATCTTGCTTGTTTTAAGTGTTTCGTGCCAGATGCGCGTCTTTTAGGTACGTACTAAAGAAATAACGACACAAAACAGATGTTTTGCTTCTACGATGCTTATGATAAAGGCTTTATAGCAAAGCTATCACTATGCTTTAATAGGGAATACTCGTAACCCAAAATGCATCAAAAGCCCTAAGCTGAATAATAATTTATGTATCATCACATCCAGCAACTTTAGCGCTGAAACAGCAAAATGCCAACGGCAATTTCGTCGTTATCAAGCTTAATTTTTTGTACTTAAATCTCTTTTATTATTAACTGTAGGTACAAACCTGTTTGTACGGTTTGCAATCTTTTTTTACGATTCTGACATTAATGCAAAAAAGAGGCCACGTAAAAAGCGCTATTTACATAAGCATGATATTAGCATAATTGTATTTCAAGGGACTTTTTAACATGAGTAAATAAATGTTTTTAAATAATGTGCGCAAGCACAACCTTGTTTGTGCCTCTGGACAATGTAGCATTCGTCGTCGATTCGACTAATCGAATCGTTACGTCCATAATAGGTACCTACATATTCGTAGAAAAATCTTTTATCTAAGTATTTAAAAAAACATAACTTTCCTTCTGGAGCAGTCGGGTAATTAGAAATAATCACTCGAATCAAATGGGGTGATACATAATATATCTACGGGTTGGTACGGTATACAACGAAACTTTAAAAATTTACTCAAATAGCTAAAAGTTCAAAGTGTTCAACATAGTAAATCTTTATTTGACCTTGAATACAAACATACAGAAAAATTTGGTGTAGGTAGTAAGTAGTTTGCACTTTGTAAATATGAAAGGAACTGGTTGTTTGAAACCTTTAAGGGCCGTCAAATCCTTTATACTTCAAGATGTAAAATATAATAGCACTTACGTACGACAGAAGGGTATTAAAAACATAATTCCACAAAATTATTATCTCACATTTGCTGAACAGATAAACCCTTTTTGCCACTTCAGCGGCCAGACGACGTAAAAGCTAAAAATCGAAGTATTAACGACCGCTCGTTAAAAATTTCGAAAGAACTAACGCTGCAAATAATGAGTTTCGGATTTTTTATATCCCCAGAGATCTATGGTATCTCTCATTCTACTGATCATAACTTGAAAATTTTACTTACTTAAAAGTTTTTATAGACTTACCTACCTATTTTAATGCTGTGTACATTAAATCATAATTTTTTAATTTGTAATTAATAAATAGTTTAATTTGTCCAGCAGTGGACGTCATTTGGCTGAAACGAAATAGTTTTTTAACGCTTTCTAGAATAACTTTTACAATATATTTTTTTTAACACAACTAATAATTTTTTAGAAGAATTTTTACTATTAACTTTTTTATTACAAACATTTGGTAAAATTACTTGGCTTAGTGCAACAAATCTATTATGACTGAAAAAATCTGTGAGATCCGATACAAAGTAATTAGATCTTAAACGTCGGAGGTCACATAAAACGCAAATAAGTATCACATAAATTAAAAGACAGTTTGTGACCAGTGGACGTATTAATGATGTCACTCTATAATCCAAAAAACCGACAATAAGTCTGCCTTTCTATGTATTATATTGAGGTTTACATCAACTTGGCAATAAAGTGACAAGACACTTCTCTTTGTACAGTCAAGCGCAAAAATCACTACACTTTATTCCAAATCGAATATTTGATCCGGGCCTTTTCAAGGCGAGAATGAAAAGGCATTTACTGGTAAGTATGTATCACCCTAGACTGCATCTCACTTAACATCTGGTGCAATTGCGGTCAAATAATGTTCTGCATAAAAAATATCAGTATCCTAACCTAAGTACATCTGCGTACCTATTCAAAGCTTATATAAACAGATTATGACAAGAGATTATTACCCCACGAAAATTTATAGGGAAAAGGTGTCTTAAATACCTATTATTCAACACTCTGCAAGTCAAGGTTCGTTTAAGTCGATCAACAAGGATTAAATGTAATTAAATAAAGGTGATTTATGGTTGAATTTGGTTCTGAAGTTGGAAACAGGGGCACGTATTAATCGAACTTCTGGTAGGTACAGTCCTCATGGAAGAATCACCATGAATGGAATTGCACCACTCAGTGGTTCATACTGAAAGTCATCGGTCCTTACAATCTCTCATTGGCATTTATTTTTACAAATTGTTATTTTACATTTTTTTTACATTTATTTTAAAATGTCTTGAACTAAGTAATTTAAAAATCTACTGCTTCATGTATTCGTAGGAACGAAACATCAGCTTAATTTCCACCTGAGGCAATCATTATTCTCATGTTTACCTAAAACCACAGTGGCTAGCTTGATATCCCGCGTCCCTTTTCATTCTGTAAAGGAATAATTGGTGCTGACTGTACAGTCAGCGTCAAATACACAATATTCGTTACACACAAAGTAGCCAAAAAGTTGACAACAAATCCTTATTCCAATTGTCACAAAGATATGTTGCGAACTTATTCGCTACTTTGGGTGTCACGAACTATTTGACGCTGACTGTACCCAGTAGGTTGTTTGTGTGTCATGGTTTTACGATCGCCATACGCGTCGACGCCAAATGGGACCATGAAAAAGGGATCTCGTACGATTCGGCAATATTAAGATGATTTTTTTCCCCTTTGATTTGCTTGTTTCGGTATGGAGTGTTAGACTTGGTTGTTTGTTTTGTGTTCGCAAACGTGTCCTGTTTCAATTGACATAAAAGGAAAATTTATAGCTGCAATATTTAAAAGAGACGACTTTTTAAATTCTAGGATATGGTGAGTGAAAAAAACAAAACAGAGGTGAAAAAAACTCATAAACTACGTTAGTTGCTACAAATGTACGCTATTAGAAAAAAAAGTCCAAATTACAACGTCGTAACATCCTTCCTTAGCGTAGGTAATTTTGGTTCATTCTAATACTTCAGAACGGCAGTAAACGAGTTTAAACTATATGTATAATTTGTGCATAATTCATATTTTCTTACTGTTTGCTATTAGGTATTTCAAGATCTAGCACATCTAACATGCATAGGTAATTATTTACATTTAGCTTTTGTTTTCAGTAAAAATATCAATATAATAATGTTCCTTCTGGCGTAGTCGGGTAAAAAGAAAAAGAACAAAGAAAAATTTACATAATCCATTTCTACCTACGCTACACTTTCAAATACTTCGCAGCTCATAAAATAAGAAAGCTGTTGTATTAAATATTTGCTGTCATCCCGCCATTTAAATTTCCGACGAACTTCCGACCCCGCCAACTTTCCCAATATGGCGGACAATATGGCTGAACAATTTTAATAATCCGTCAATGACGCGCGACGCGTCCGCAATTTTTTCATTGCCGATCAAAAAGATGAAAACTTGGCGACTGACGGTTTTTAGGGTTCCGTACGCAAAGGGTAAAAACGGGATTTACTAAGTAAGAACTGCTGTCCGTCTGACTGTCACCAGGCAGTACCTATCTCATAAGCAGTAGTAGCTAGAGTCTAGTTGCTAGACAGTTGAAATTTTCACAGATTCTGATGTCGTAAAGAAACAAAATTGTCGTACAGAACCCTTCGTGTGAGAGTCCGACTCGCACTTGGCCGGTTTTTTTGCTTTATTTTCTCTATTAAAACTGATAAGCACGGGCTGATTTGCATATGAATGGCGTTTTTAAAGTATGCTTCAATTTGCGAGATAGATTGAAATCTTTTTCATTTCAATAAACGGAATTCGTTGACTTCATACGCAATAATATCTACAGGTACTACTTGACCTGAATTTTTTATCAGTTGCAAAAGGTAAACAGAGCCTTCATTTTGCTATTCAGTTTGCCGTGAGAGACGAATCTATACATAATATAACGATAAGTGATCTCATTCGATTATTTCTAAACTATACAAGATATCGACACACTGATTACTGATCCTGAAGGTGATTCACGAGCTCTTTCAAACGATATCAGTAATAGGTTACAGAATTCACTGGATATGTCGCAGTCGGATTGTATAATCCGCCGTTTTACATTACAGCTAGGCATTTTGCATTACAGCTCTGTTTTGTAAAACAGCGGCTCAACGTTTCGGCGGATTGTCATTGCGATACGTTCTTCAATACGGCGGCCCACGTTTAGCCGCATCGTAATACATCATAGATTGTAGGGTGACCATACTTTACAAAATAAAACAATGTTTGATGAAAATACATTTTAATAAGACAGATTTCTTCTCATGATATTCTTTATTTATTAAGTAAGAATTATTACCTTCGTTGCTGTATACTAAATTATATATTTGGCTGCTGTCTTTTTTTTACTTATTTATTTATAAATCACAAGGGACAGCCACATAAAAAAGTAACTCAAAACAAATAAACTTTTTTTTCAGAAATAATCCGATATTTGTCTTTAGTAACATATTTATCACGTTTTGTTTGTTAAAAATTCACAAATAATCTCTGTATCCGACGCCCATTGTTGTTGTTATGTCAGGCAGCGCCACGGTATTGAAAATGGGAACTAAAAAGTGTTAAAGCGGCGGGTAATGACACGTTGTTTTACATTACGGCTAGCCGCATTGAAGAACGTTTGGCGCCGAATACATTCCGGCGGATTTTCATTCAGCCGTATTCAATCCGGCTAAACGTTAAGCCGCCGTATTACAAAACAGAGCTGTAATGCAAAATGCCTAGCTGTAATGTAAAACGGCGGATTATACAACCCGAATGCGACAGATATATCCGAAAATTCAATGTTTTCAGCCTCCTAGGTATACATAGTTGTTGCAATTCACGAAAGCGATTGAACTTTACGTGTGGTGGCCCGCTACTGTTTGTTTTTCAAAAGTTTTGATAGACATTCCACTATCGTTATGTGCATGTACGTACACGTACACATACAAGTAAAGCTCACTCGCCTTTGTGAGTTGCAAGAACTATAATTAGGCTTAAAACATTTGTAACTAGACTTTAACCAAATTATTGCTTTTCCAAAATAATTAGTTGTTCCCTGATTGCGCAATCCTAAGAGCTATGCTTCAGCTATTTACTGAGATCACTCTTTGTTATCGCATAACGGTCTTCGTTAATCACTGAACAACATGGTCCGCCAGCGCGTTAGGGCCGCTTCATACTGAGCGCGACTTCGTACGCGTGGAGTTTCGTAAAATCCTTTCTTAGCGGATGCCTACGTCATAACATCTACCTGCATGTCAAATTTCAGCCCGATCCGTCCAGTGGTTTGGGCTGTGCGTTGATAGATCACTATGTCAGTCAGTCAGTCAGTCAGTCAGTCAGTCAGTCAGTCAGTCAGTCAGTCAGTCAGTCAGTCAGTCAGTCAGTCAGTCAGTCAGTCAGTCAGTCAGTCAGTCAGTCAGTCAGTCAGTCAGTCAGTCAGTCAGTCAGTCAGTCAGTCAGTCAGTCAGTCAGTCAGTCAGTCAGTCACCTTTGGGTGATATTTATTTAGATTCCAATTACAAAAATACAACATTGCTAACAGCATTGTTTTGTTCCAGCAGTTGGAAGTAAGATAGCTAGTTTTTCTGTGGTTGAGGGTTCCAGATGAAGCTCACCTGATGAAGTGAGAAGTCAAACAACTTTAGACGTTGTGGATAAAAAATACTACAGGTTATTGAAATAATCCGGAAACTAAGAATCGTTACATAGAATGAGCAAGCTATTTTTCCGATTTAACTTTTTTGAAACTGAATTATTGTGATAGTAAAACAGCATTCGCATGCCTTTTATTTTTGTCAAATCTTGTTATAACTTGCTGGTGCTTTAATCTCATTTCGTTCAGTAAGTAAAGTTAGTTTTCTGAATCAGATTGAGTCGGAATTCTGAGAATCTTTTATTTAACTTGAAAAGCTCTTTAGAAATCATTGTACGTTGCAAGTAGGTATGCAACAATTTTTTATTCCAATAATTGCAATGATTACTCCTCAGTGTGAAGCGTCCCTAACGTGCGATGGTGGCTGGATCGTTAATTGGTTTTGGCGGCGCGTGTAATAATGGTGTCGCAAACTGACTTAGGTACATACAGCGGCACAGCAAGCTAAACAATGCCATCTTATGTGGTTGGTAATAGGGGTTATTTTGCAATAAAAATGTATGGTCTGATGTGCGGTCGACTGTACATTGAATGATGCCAGCGCTTGTTTTTTGGTGGTCAAATCCTGCAGCGTTGCCAGGTGTCCTGATTTGGATGGGATGTACAGATTTCCATATTCTGATAACAAATTGGAACCTCTCCTTCAAATTTAATCACTAACGTCCTTAGTGTGCGTTTGTAGTGATTTCTCACCCAAACCGATTTGAGACTTGATTCATATCCAATTGATTACACCATTAATATTACATACATTTATGCCGTTTTTCTCTAGCTATTTGAGTTGGAATAAAGCTTTTTGGGAGACCTCCCAAAAAGTAACACTTAATATTTGTGTTAATTGAGATAATTGTCCTGGTTTTCATACTTTATTTTGAGGTCAAACCCTTTTTACGCAGCCATAAGCATTAATTTTATTTAAAAAATATTTTGCTATACCAACATACTTAAGTACTTACTATAAACCTATGAATGAAACAGCAATCTAACAGTAGTTGGTTATAAACGCGAATTCAAACGTGATCGCCCGAGGTGTGGGCGAAAATTGTGTTGTTGTTCGCCCTTTGGACAAATGTTTGCATATTCGGCAAATGTTTGTGTAGATTGGGCAGAATTACCACCCACAGTCTATTGGAGTCTCGAAATGGATGCATTAAACTATTTGTGGCCAATTCAGCAAATAACGGAGGGGGATACTCGTTAGTTCTTGCAACTCACGAAGGCGAGTGAGCTTTACTTGTATGTGTACGTGTACATGCACATAAATATAGTGGAATGTCTATTAAAACTTTTGGAAAACTAACAGTAGCGAGCCACCACACGTGTAAAGCTTGCTCGCCTTCGTGAATTGCAACAACTATACCGTGGTTTAACTGCATCTAAACTATTTAGTTTTGCCACCTTTAGCATTAAATGACATTTTTTTTCTTACTGGTCAGTGTTATGGGATAAATCGAGCGTTTGGTACTTTTCCGCGATATGTTCTGTTAGATGCTACAAAGAAACCTATGTAGGTATTAAAGGTTTAATGTTGTACAGTTTCATCAAAATCCATCTAGTAGTTTTGGATGAATGAGTACTATTACGTATTTGTTACAAAATTTTGTTTGTTTATTAGTTGAATGAGCCAACAAAGGAATTGTGTATTCTCTTTTCTTGAGTAATACCAACTATTTTACAGATAGACGCAATTTTCGGATATTATCTCATACCAAAAATTAATCTCGCCAACTTTCTATGTAAATTTTAACTACGCATATTCTAACGACGCGCCCTCGTTTAGATCTAGCAATTAATAACGTATTGGTAATTACTACATGTCAGTTGGGAATATTCGGGATATTGCGTCGTGGACAATGTTTGCTGTCCTTACCCTTGACCTTTGGTAGGAGCTTGACCGATAGCGGGTTCAATTATTTATTTATCTCGTTCGTTTCAGCCAAATGACATCCACTGCTGGACAAAGGCCTTCCCCCAAGGTTTTCCACAATGAACGGTCCTGCGCTGCCCGCATCCAGGCTCATCCCGCGACCTTTCATCAGCACCATCAGATCTTTTACAGATTTAATAATAATAATAATAAATACACTTTATTTCACACCAAACAACATAACAGAAAGAAAAGGAACACACAAGGTACAACTAGGCGGTCTTATCGCTTTTTCACAGATTTTTATCGCAGATTTATTTATTTATTATTATTGATTTACGTTATTTTTATGATAGATCGGCTCTTGTTTCTAAAACAGCTGTTATAGAGCCATAATATGGATAGACGATAACTCGATTGAGTTACAAGCACTAGCTCAAGCTTTTATTTTGATGAATTTTCATGTTTAGATCAATTTCAGCACATACTTAATTTATGATTCAGTTTGAATCTAGTATTGAGTTTTTTTATTTTAATCTTTTCTTAAGAAAAGAAAAACATTTATTTAAGTCAAACACAAAACTGAAGATAAATTAGGTAATAATCAGTGAGTGGTATTCCGAGTTTATGTTTAACAACAAAGGTTTCTTCTCTTATGTTGAACTTGAACCTATTTGTAAATAGACAGATAAAAGGGAATAATTACTGTTCCTTTATTTAATTTTACTAATATTCTGAGTAGACTTTTGCCCGTATTCACAAACGATGCTTGCTTAAGTGAAGCAGCAAATCGAACGCACAGCGTTGAGTAGAGCTCTGTGATTAGTTTATGTGTCACCCTGTGCGTCCACGAGCACTGTGAGACCTCATAGTAATGTTTGTGAATACGGGCGTTTGTATCTACACATTAGCTCTCCGCTGTCCTTTAAGACTGAGCTTTACTAGTAAGTGTCAATGAAATTTTATGCCTTCGAAATTATTATTATCTTAGTTTGTTCATCGTTAGAGGGGAATCAGCCATTTTATTACAAACTAACCGTCATCAACATTGTGACGCTATTAATAGAGATAAGGATTGAGATCTAGGTCTGAAAGTTTAAAATGATTTCGAATTGGAATGAAAGGTCAGAGAAAATGTCTTGTTGTTTCAGAAATTCTTGAAATCGTGAAATAATATTAAAATCTGGACAATTGACAGCACATTTTGTTCGCAAATTGGAGCCTATATATGTTCCAGTGTTATTGATATAAGTTGGCTTTAATGTTCATAGGTAGGTACACGTGGACTATGGCAACTAAGCAACAATATTGAAATGTCCAACTTCAAGTGATAAGAATATAACATCTAGTGCTAAGCGCTATAATAATGTCTCATACGATGTAGCACTTTGTACCTACCTATTAAAAATTTAAAATATTGACTCCTTAAAACATTTCAGTTTTCGATTTTCTTATATTTTTTGTATTAATAATTTGTTGTCTATTGTACCCAATAATGTTACGGAAATTTACAACAGGTTAATTATCCGCTATAATTAATAAAACTCCGTGGGCTTCATCTGCCATTGTCTTGTTCACAGTAATTAGCAATTCCCCTTCATTAATTATTAACAATAGAACAATTATTATACGCCCAACGCATACCTACGAAAACAGAAATATAAGGCTGAATGGCTTTTTCTTTGTTTTTAACATAGTGACGCATATACATATTTATATACATATACAGTCATGCTTTTGTCTGTCTGTTTGATTTTGTTTGCTTTGTGTCTGTCTGTTTGATATTAGGCTATTTATTTCGCTCTTACTAAACTAACTCGCATTAAATACTAAATACTTAAGATGCCACAGTGTTTATCTTTGTGTCGATCGACGATTCAATATCAAACTTGAGACGCAAAAGTTTCTAAATGGTTCCCCTTAGAAGAGAAACAAACTCATTTTGCCACTGAAAGTGTTATTTAAAAAAAAAACGAACTGGGCATACCTACCCCAAAAGCGCTAGAGAGCCAAAGTGAGAGAGAATACACTTACTTAGTTCTTGCTTGTTGTTACTTTACTCTTCCTCCAATTAACCACTCTCTCATCAGTAGTTTCTGAGCCGTTCCCAAACAGTTTTAGGTGAATCAATGTACCCCTCAAGTACGTGACGTCACAGCACAGCTGCGGTTGCCAATTAATTACGTCACGATGCGGGCAAGATTTATCAGTGTTGATCCAACTGCTCATACAACTTGGATGGATTAATTAGCCACTAGTAAACGTTCGAGCGTGCAGCGTGTATTGTAGGCGTAATAATAGTAGCGAGCGGGATTAGAGGGTACCGTGTCTGATGTTAGTGGATTACATAGAGCCTAAGCACACGATGCGATTCGGCGGTGCGATGCAGGAGCGGTGTCGCTGCGTCTTACATAGAAATTTTGTGGTGGGGATACGAGCGGTTTAGAATATAAAGGATGTTGCTGGCAGTTTGGCCAGTAGGCCTAAGATGCGCGCTATGATAACTTTTATCGACGTCAATTTGTACGGACAAAATCGATAAAATGGCGTGATAACCGCCTATCACGGCGCGCATCTTAGGCCTACTGCAATCCTCTTTTGATATTGTTTATGGTTTTTTACTTCTTTTTATTGTTTTTAATTTTAAAGTCGCTTTTTCGTCTCTTGGGCGGTCTACTTACTTAATTCTTAGGCCAAATGACGTCCACTGCTGGACAAAGGCCTCCCCTAAGGATTTAAAAACGACCGGTCCTGTGCCGGTTGCATCCAGGCCGTTCCTGCAACCTTCAGCAGATGGTCGGTCCACCTAGTGGGGGGCCTGCTGCACCCACTGTTAAGTGTGTTATTAATTAAAAACCTTCAAATATTTTTTTCATTACTTACACTCGGTTGATTTCCATGTCAGTAGATGAACAGTATTTTGTTACGTAAAAAATATACTTACCAATGAATACATTATACCCACTATTACCCACACTTTGACTTCAAATACAGATATTTACTTCTTAATTTAGTTTTTCTTCGAATCACAACTCTAATACCTTTATATTTTTCTAAACGACTGCTTACTTACGTAACTGTGCCGGACGGTATGGGGTAGCAACCCTGTGCGGACCCTGAATACCGTACGCCGACACGGCGCGATGCGGGGTGCAGCGCGAGCGGGAGAGCGAGACGAAGGGGGCGGGGAGCGCAGAAATAATAACTCGGTTGTGGTTGAGACTGTGACCGGTTCCTCGGAGCAGTGGCGAGAGCTTGGTGTTGTAGCTTGTTGAGGAGAAAACGCGGAACTGACTGGGTCCGGATGGCACCCCGATATTTATTTACTTTCATTAGAGTGAGAAAACCTAGCTGCCTCTCGCTCTAATGAAACAGCAATCTATTGCCCTCTCTCTCTAATTTAGACCCCCCCTGGGCGGCAATACCGTATAGAGAGCCTGTTTTTTATCTATTCGGTGACCTATTTTTTAACTATGACCTTGACCTAATTCTTATCGGATTCTAATTAGCTCTTCCACTATTCTTTGGAATCTATGTTATTTATTTTCAGACAAATTACTTCTTACTATTCGATAGGTAAATAAAGGTACACAGGTACAGGGTTAATTACAAATAAATCATTTGTACAAAAATTAGGGCTCATTTGGCCACACTATTTCACATTAATTGCCTTTATGGCTAATTAAGATTATCACCAATTAAAAGTAAATAACTATAAAGATCTACACATAATTATCTATCTAATTTACATAATATAAATATGACTCGACATACACAATTAGACGAAATTACAGGTTTAATCGATATACATAAAACAAAGGGTTATCAAATTATACATTTCTATGTTTTTCTAAAATAAACTATGATTTATACATCTCCAACGTCCCACATACGCCTATTAATCAGTAATTAAGGACTCGACATATTACTAATTGAGAACCAACTAAGAGAAAGTGGACTGTATTACGAAGTTATCGAAATTTAAACTATACAAACTTTATAAAACGAAATAACTATGAAACAACTATGAAACAACTATGAAACAAAAACGAAACAATTATTTACAGCTATTTAAGTTTCTATTCGGGGCCGTCCGTCGTGCACAGTAACAAAATAAACGTTTAAGAACCAAGCTTATTGAAACGACTTTGATGTTTTCAGAAACAGGGGTGTATCTCGAACGGCCTTAGCGTCAAATCGATACAGACATAAAACAATACTTGTCAATGATATAAAGACAAAAGGGAATTTATTTCTGTTTTTCCGGAGCGGAGTTTAATGGGTGCTATTATATGATCACAGAGACGTCTCATTTCGAGGATCCTTTGAAATCTGAAATAGAACTGCCTAATCTTGAGAAGTGGAAAAACGGTGAATATTTTTGGATATTAAAGTCTATTTATAGAGAAACTAGTTCTTAGGTGGGTGTAGTTTTTAAATGTCACGTCTTAACTATTGTGTGATGTCAACGCGATGCCTACCGTTGAGAAACTGGAAATAGGACTGTCTAATATCAACGGAGTGGGAAAAATGTGCCGCAAATATTTTAAGTAACTTAAAGTCTATATGAAGCCGAATGTAAGATAAAAATTGACACTTCCATTTCACTATTGTGTGACAACAATGTTGCAGGTAGAACGTGGTGTTCCCATAATTATGTTACACAGAGTTGATTGTCACAACGTGTTGACCGTTCCTTAACCTCAAAAAGTTAAACGCGCGTTGAAGTTTCAATTGACATTTGGTATGGGAATGCCATTTAAAACCAGTGATAACACTCGTTTAACTTTTTGTGGCCCCTTGAATTAAAAATATTTATTAATTTGGAAAAGAAAACCAAGGAAGGTATAAAATAAAGATTAATCGGGAATCCTATTTTATGAGTGGTATTCTCAATTTCAGAGTCGAATATCTTTTGTTTTATCACAAAATACAATTAAGGACAAAACGAAAATCTACAAAGAAACGATTTAATAAACAAAATCGGCTCATTTTTAAGAAGCTCTAAATTGTATTGTGACTATAAAAAAGCTCAAAAGTATAAAGAAAAGCTCTCCTTTGATATTTGACATTTTGAAACTAGAGCTAAAAGAATTACAAAAGCTTGTTCTTCAATACTCGACCTTGGTCGAATTCCAAGAAATTTTATTTGGATAAATACCTATAAAGTAAGGGATATCATTTTGTTTGGAATTGCGTGGATTTATTAAGAAGAATTCGGCTCTACGAGTACCGATAGTTTTCTTGAGATGAATTTTTATGTAACATAAGCCACATATCAAATTAATCTGTGTTTTTGAATATAGATTTCTGTGCTATTTTTTTTAAATATTTAGTCCTTCCCTTCTTCATCCTTTTGGTGTATCCTTAAGGATGCCTTATCATTACATCTAGCTTCACTTACATAACAGTAGGTACTGCGACTCAAAAAACAACCGACGAGCCATGTTTAGTGGCCGAGAACACAAAAAATAAGGCATGGAGGATTGGAGGTGGTAGAGTCTGGAATTACATGGACGTCGGCGTCGGCGATGGTCCAGAGTCAGGTCAGGCCTCTTGCATCATCAGGTATTTTAGCATTCATTGCAGGTGCTCAACTACTACTATACTCTCTAGAGTTTTAGTATTAAGTCTTGTAAAAAATAAATTAATAAAATTTATGAATAGAACGGTAGTACCAATTAAACTATTCAAACAATAAAATCTCTATTATTTTTAATCACCTTATGTACTTATTAAGATGAAGTTTTATAAACTGGATTAAGTAAGGTAATAAACATTGATTTAAGTAATATGGTACCATTACCTTATACATCATTAATGTATGAGAAATTTTGAAGATTTTTAATTTCTTTTGGTTCAAACGAACTTCTGAAGAATGCATTGAAATCAAATAATTTATGATAAAAGCTTAATATCTTGAAAGTGTATGTAAATATATTCCGTCTCAAGAAAGTATATTATTTTTCACAATTCACTTTATCTCCTGAGATACTTGTATTCATAATAGTCCTTGAGCTTGGAGGAAAAACCACCTTTTCTTAATTTATCAAATATACTTATAGCACTTTATGAAAGTTAAGGGCTCTTTAGGCCCCTTAAGCACTTCCCTAGATGGGCCACACCTTCTGTTTTTAATAACAATTTTTTATGTAAAAGTCTAATAAAAACTTTGATGGTTTTGGTCACAAAAACTCATACTCATATACAACGTCAAACTTATCAATCGAATCGGATTACAGTATTTAAAATGTAATAAAACGAAGGATAATTCGTATATTCAATGAGTATTGTTTAAATTGAGCCAAGAAAAATACTAGATTTATTTGCTTCGTAGGCATTTTCAGTAAATTATTGGCAGTAATTAACTTTCATTAGTTCGTTTCAGCCAAGTGACGTCCACTGCTGGACAAAGGTTTCCCCCAAGGTCCGGTCCTGCGCAGCGGCACTTATCGCGACCTTCACCAAATTGTCGGTCCACCTAAATATGAGTGACTTTAAAGTAATTATACCTATTTAGATCCAATTAACAAGGAATAGAGGATTATTTAGGCAACTTTTACATTATTGTGTATGACCAAAGCACTGAAAACGCGCCGGGAAGCGCTGGACGCAGGCCGCTACCAATCGATCAACATGGAAAGCATTGGGGGAGGTCTATGTTCAGCTGTGGACGTCCTATGGCTGACCAAAGCAAAACGCTATGGTAGGTATGATAGAACTGGTCCGTGAGCACGTAGAATTTTGGCCAATGACCCCAAGCTACCCATCCTTATCGCTCGCGCGTAATTATGTCGAGCGATAAGGATGGGTAGCTTGGGGTCATTGGCCAAAATTCTACGTGCTCACGGACCAGGCTTTATAAGAATTCAAAAATAAACATGCTGTATTCGTTTTTTGTATGTTTATCAAGCAATCTGTATCAATATCCTATTATGTCAAAACATGACCTTCCATCTACGGGCGCCATGATAACGCACAAGTAACGACGTAAAGTAGGGGGCCATTAAAAATAGCTTGTCAAAGGCAGGGTTCGTATAGAATTTGATAAATGGGTCCTCATTGTTTATGTAAACGGGAGGATGCGAGGTCAATAGAACTACTCACTCTGGGTGTAGCATAGAAAGGTGCAGTAGGTCTTCTTTATTTTAATGTGTTTATGAGCGCTGCAAGTGGATAAAATACTTTTTTTTAAGGAAACATACAGTAAACAGTTACAATATAATTTAACTTAGGTGCAGTAAGAAAACACATAAACCAATAAAGTTTCCACAGTTAAACATACACATCTTGTCAACATCTCAAACGAAAGCAAGTTTGTTGACTTTCCTTTAAGTAAATGGATTGTTCTATTTTATTTGAAGTATTCAACTGTAGCTAATTGTAGTTTTCATTGTACATATTTCGATGAGTCAATAAGGTATCAACTAACGCTAAGTCGAGTCCTTTCGAAGCATACACAGAAATCATAAATTCGCTTTCTCTCTGCTGGGCTGGAAGACGTAGCGTGGGCAGACCTCCTACTAGGTGGACCGACGATCTAGTAAAGGTCGCGGGAAAAGCCTGGATGCGGGCAGCGCAGGACCGTTCATTGTGGAAAACCTTGGGGGAGGCCTTTGTCCAGCAGTGGACGTCATTTGGCTAAAACGAACTGAAGCATTAAGCCAAAAAACATAGTTTTCTCTTTGACTAGAGATACAGTAGGTGTTTTGTTTTTAATAATACCTAATTCTCAAGAGGGCCTTCTGTTCCATCCTACCTTGTATTCAAGGGGCGGAGGAATCATTCCAGTAGATGCAGATTCATTCGATACAGCGGGGGAATTATTTAGTTTATTATGCAAATACGCCGATGTATTTCTCCATTGTAACTGAATTTGAGAGACTATTCAGTTTAGTTTGCTATTGTACGTGGAATTTAACTTGGAGTACCTAGTTTTAGTATGGAAATAATGACGGATTTATTTTTGGAAATAGAAATGATTTTTCATAGATTTTTTATTTTACAGTAGAATGTAAAAAACCCTGCACACTCAAGTACACCTCGGAATTAACCTTTTTATGTGTTGGTGAAGTCATTAATCAAGCTTTATTATGCGTAAAAATAAATTACTCCAATCCTTCATTGAATTCTGCTTTACGTCAGCATACTACATAGTAACAACAAACATAAGGTAAAAGCAAATACAATCTGCACACGGATTGCATTCTAGCTCAGGCAATGAAATTGTCATTTCATGTCACGTCATTCTCAGAGATGATGTTGTGTAGCAAGTAGAGTCATGGACGTGTTCATAATTCAGAGTCCAGAATTATGAACACGTCCTTGTCCACGACTACGACTGACGTACTTGCTCATCGCAATAAAATTTTCCTCTAGCAAGGTTTCAAGGCGAGAGTGACTAGGCAGTTACAGGGCAGATAATTATGTACCATCCTAGACTGCATCTCACTTAACATGAGGTGCGATTGCGGTCAAATAATGCCTTGTCTTGCATAAAAAAAAGGTTTGAACCTGAAACTGGAGCTTGCATTGTATTTTGGTACGCAAACCGCTAAAATAAGCTTAACCGTCAAATGTTTTCATATTAGATGACCCGGCGAACTTTGTACCACCTATTTTCATCAGAAATAACGTAGAATTCTAATGGTGAAAGATTTTTTTAAATCGGTCTAGTAGTTTCAGAGCCATTCAATTAAATCAATCAAACAAACAAAACAATATTTATTCCTCATAATATACTGTGTAGATAAGCATAGAAATTACAAACCAAACGAAGCGACGGGAAAATGTGGTATCCAATAAAATGAAGACACGTCAGATACCGAAAAAGAACACGGATAGACACGTTCGGTGGCCGGCGAAAATCACGTATAAGTTTACAACCTTTTCCTTTTAAGGGAGACAAAGAAATGTCAAATCAATGATGCGATGGCGTTTGATATTTCCCGGTTATTTTTACAGACGTGATGGCGAAAGCATTCGTGAGTGATAATTTTGCTCCATTGTTTTTTTTTATTTCAAGCTTAGTCCCAAAACATTACGGAGGCTTGACAAATCACTAGGTAGAGTTGACAGCATCTTTGTGAAGCATAATTAAAACTTCTTAAAGTAGGTAGATATATAACCTCATAACTATGGTGCACATTCTGGCAAGATGCTTCCTCGTTTATTTCACGTAAAGTAAGTCAAGTTTGAACTTGAAACTGTAGCGTACCTATTTGATATAGTTAAGATTTTACAAAGCTTGTAAAATGTACGCAACTTGATGTAGGTGCAAGTACAGTACTTGTATGTCGTCTGTTGTCTGACGTCAGTACTTCCATACCATATGGGTAACTTAGGTACACTGTAGCTGCCTACCTACAAAGTTTTCCCTCCGCTATCAGTAGAGAAACGTATGCAATCATCGACGAATTCGGGCAATATTTCCCGGGTGCTATACTGAATATCCTGCCCGAACTGGATAATAGGTCAGCATAGTAATACGCTTAGTGTAATGCGCCAATTTCATAGGACATTGGATTCTCAAAGGACATTTGCATACCTACCTTGGCAAGTTACTAATATTCCGAAACAAGAATTACGTAGTAATTGAAGGGATTAGGGATTATAGATAAGCATTACCAATAGCAGTTAGAGCCACCAGGAGTAAGATCATTCTAAGTGTTTTTAACAACGCTGTGTTTGTTCGTCCGTTTCAGCCCAATGCTGGACGAAGGCCCTCAAGGATTTATAACGACCGGTCCTGTGTCGTCCGGCACCTCATGCGACCTTTACCAGATCGTCGGTCCACCTAGTGGGAGGCCTGAATACTTAATTATGATAGTTTGTCATATAACATTATAAGTCAAGATAAAGCCTATTCTGGATGAATTCTGTCCAAAACCCAATTTAACTTTAAACTCATACAGGCATCAAATCGATTTGATTTGAAAGATTATTCAAGACAATAACCCTGTATCTAAGGAGTTAGCTCGTTCAAATAGACTTAGAAATAAGCATCCAAAATCCAGCATTCTAAATCGATTATTACTTGATACGGCAACAAGAGCCTCGTTCAGGTAGGCTTAGCAAATTATCCCGTTAATAAAGGATTTATTAATGTCTGACGTTGGATTTCCATTTGCTGTTTGTTTAACCTTTCATGAGCTTACGAGTGCCTGTTTAGTTGGGATTCATTTATAAAATGCATTGCAGTTGGTTATTATGACCTTAGTAGTAATAGGTATTAGCAATTCAATAGTTTCACATTATAACGTATTTTTGAATTTGTTTGTGTTGCAGGTAAGATAGCCAGTTCCTCGGTGGTTGAGGATTCCGGATCCACTTGTGGCCTGACCTTCAACTTACATCAGGTTAGATGCAAGCCAAGAGCTTCCTCGATGTGGATAAAAAAATGAGATAGTGGTTGGCGACAAACGCAGCTGTACCTAATACCAGATGTAAGCGGCAGTGGCTAAGGGTTTGAGTCTTGTTAGGGGAAAATGTGTGATCATTGGGGGAGGCCTATGCTCAGCAGTGGACGTCTTGTGGCTGAAATGATGATGATCATGAGGGGAAAATATTATTGTATACGTAATAAACATACTTACCCACGTTGTTTATGACATACATAGATCAAGAATATTGACTTCCGAAGTCATATACCTACCTACATTGTTTATTTTAATATTTTCTGTAAGTTGGGCTGAATAGACCCATTAAATTTTAAACTGTTAAAGATTTGTCGCTGAGCAGCTGATGTATTGCTGGGTTTCCTTCTGTAGATTAGCGAAGACGATTAATTACAGTAAATTACGTTTAATGTTTGGAAATTCTTAGAATTAATCAACACGGAACTGATTCAAGTTTTGATTAATAATTTTAGACTATTATTAGAGACAATTTGTTTAGTTTCAAGATTTAAACAGTATACTTGTTAGTTCTTATTGTTGAAATTATTTAATTCCAACTGCAAAATATTTATATTAACATGAAGTTAATCAGACTTGTTAGCTTTATCTAATATAAAATTAGTCTCAATTAATTCTGCCTGTCCGCCTGTTAAGTATCTTTTTACGTATAAATTACTGGATTAATTTTGATGAACATAATACTCGTATTTCATAATACGATAGGTAATTGAGTATTTACCTCTAAAGTAGGTAAAGTGGAATAGTTACTTTATAATGCGGGTCTGAAAGTTATAATAGCTACGGTATGTTTATTCTATTCGAAATCTCCTGTTAGATAACGCAAATCTTATCGTTGAAATGTATTTAACTTGTAAGTAAAACCTAACACCTTGTTACCTAACATCTTTCAAATAGTTTGAACTTATTTGAAAGATGTTAGGTACTCACCGACCTGATTCTGGACACTTTTAATTAAATATGGTAAAAGTTCTATTATATTTTCAATTAATCTGAGTAAATGAAAGCTTTGATGCTTATTAACTAGGTCCTACTTATCAGTATTTATCCGGCCTCGTTCTGTTTTTCAATACACAAAATATTAATAAGCGTTTCCAGAGAACTGTGTTATTCCGAGAAAGCAGATGAGCCTAGATTAATATATGAAAATCAAATTGAAATGTCTACTACATTTAGTATGTATTTAAGCTGTGTTCTCTCAAGGAAGTCTTGTGTAAGCGAAAAGTTCTGGCGGCTTAAGAGACGATAAGGCACGCTGTCTATTATGCTTAGGGAAATGAGTGCAGTACTGGCATACATACATATACCTACCTAAATAGCGTATTAAGTAGGTGAACAGACATAAGCAAGGCTCGGTTTCCACCAAAGAGGAAAGGAGATGTGTTTGAATAACCAATGAGCTTTCGTTATATCCCCATCACTTTTCCGCTCAGCTACGGTTCGAAAATCTGATTAGTCTTGGATCTCCTCTTCTCTCCGCTTTGGTGGAAACCAGGTGTAAGACAGGCTAAACTTTTGTCAGAGCGCTTCACATTTTTGCTTTTAAGTCGCGCTGCAGTGCGACTCGTATCTATACATTATACTTATTTATGTAGCGCAGCTGCAGTGCTTCGAGCTAGCGGTGGCACTATACGCCGCGTAATCGCGTGCGATCAGTCGGCGTTAGATCAGTGTTGCGTGTGCTTGTGTATTGAGTAGTAAGTTGCATATTACATACCAACGTCATGTACTACGTCTGTAGCTCGACTGTGAAGCGCGGCTGTCGCTAGCAACGGCATCGCGATTTAGCCGCGCTACAGACGCTGTACTGTGAAAGGAATCGCTGTGCACTTCAGTCGCGTGACAAAAACACCTATATGTGACAGCGCTCTTAGTGATCACAAGCTTTATTTACTGGTTAAATAAATTAATTCTAAAGAAGCCTTTGCTATTCTACCAAAGAGTCGTGAAAGAAATTTCTTAGTAAACGGAACTTAAGTGAAAAAGTCTTATTAGAAATTTGGACTAACTTCAAACAAACTCTGAACAAAAATAACTTACTGATAATACCAAGAAAGTATATCCATCCACGTGCCATAAAGCCCTTTTATACGTCTCAGTATAATTACCACTACTCCAGGATAATTATTTGCTAACTCACTCACTTAGTTACTCAGTCACCATACGGGACTATTCCTACCTATCGTTCCCATTGCTGCAACTCGTGTGTAGCCAGAATCTACAGCTTAACCCCCAATAAAAAACCCAACCAGTGAAGGCCAAGTCAGTCACTATTACAGTGATCTATTTTTCAATGGTTACTATATTTTTTTAAATGATACAAAACTGTGGTTGTGATTCCAGGTGAAGCTCGTTTCCATTCTTTAGCCTCACCATCACTTTCCATCAGGAGAGATGCGGGCCAAGAGTTTCACCGTTGTGTGTAGTATAAGTAGCATTCAAAATATTTCGAAGGTTTTTATAAACGACAGGACTTTCGCTAGTTACAGTCATGGTTCTAGCGCGTAACCGAGTCAGTGCGTGAGAGTTCAAACAATTAACGCAGTCAGTTTGTCCTTTTTGATGACGAGAAGAGAAGTGCAGAAAAAAAACAAAATCACGTCAGTATGGGAGTGGCTGAGTGTTTTTATGACGTCAAGCGTCAGCGAGCGAGCTTTCAGATTTGTTTCAAAAGTATAGAAGTATCTATACTTCTACACTAATATTATAAATGCGAAAGTAACTCAGTCTGTCTGTCTGTCTGTCTGTCTTGTTTTCACGTCTAAACCACTGAACCAATTTTGATGAAATTTGGCATAGAGATAGTTTGAGTCTTGGGAAAGGACATAGAATAGTTTTTATCCCGGTTTTTGAAACAGGGGCGCGCGCGATTAAGTTTTTCTGTGACAGACTAAATTCCACGCGGGTGAAGCCGCGGGTGGAAAGCTAGTTCAAATATAAATGCTTAATGTAATATTATAGGTTTAGCGCTTTACTGAGTGAAGAGAGAGAGAGAGAGTCAGTGTCTGAGGTATGGAAGCGGTACGGGAAGGGTGACATTGAAGAAGCGAAGCCGCGGGCGGAAAGGTAGTAGAGTATATTATGTAGATGTATAATTTCATGTTATTTAGCTGGTAAAACTAGACGATTCAGAATTGAACGCCACACACGACTAACATTATGTGGTTTGTTTGCGGATTATCGTGGATGTCGCATCATTTGCTGCATTATTTATTTTACAAATATGTGCATGTTTTGTTCAGTAGCGGAATAGATTTGGATTGCATTCGAATCAAATCGCAAAGATTATGTTGCGAACACGTGCTCATGCTTAGTGCAGGGAATTATGTGTTTAAAATTATGTAAAACATAGTAAGTATGCATTCAGTCCCATTAAAACTGTGCCATCTTCGTCGGGTTCATCTTCTTCGTCGGGGTCACCAATTTGTGCCATGGACCGTGTGAATGAGACAAGAGTTGTTGTTAGTCTCTGTTATTAGTCTGTTTATTAACGTGAGTTTATACGATATTTATACGATATAGATTAAAGGTAAATGACGTCACAGCATCAACACTATACGTGATAAATGTGCTGACACTGTGAACGTGATCAAGATATGCAGAGATCAAGTTTTGTGCATACCGGCACAAAACCATACCAATTGCCTGCGGAATTTTAGAAACTGCTAAATAGGTTGTGAACTCAGTTGAATATCGACCCACTCAACGAAAGAAGTGCAAGTGCCAACTCCTATTATTAGAATAAATTAGGTAATTAGATATCTCCCTCCTATTATGCCATTCATTCTAAAGAGTACCTAACTAATAGACAATATTACTCGTACATAGAGTTTAAATTCCTGCTACAATGAAGTCCGACTTATGTACTCGTATCGCACAGCACAGTACTATCCTTTCGCTTTGTGTTTGCCGCTGGCGATATGACGTCACTCGAAGGGAAGCGTCTGTAACTTTTACAAACTATACTTATTTAAAATATTTTTTATTTACTATTATTGATAAAATTGTGTATTTGCGTAAAATAAGACACATTAATTGCGTTTAATTACTAACTAATTGCGTTTAATCGCGGTTGGGGGAGCATTCCAAGGTACCGGCAAACTTAGCGCGAACGGGTCGTAGAATCATCTACCGTGGTGATATAATGGTGGCATATTATTATGGTATGAGAAAGTTAGAAGAAATTGATTCACCCATTCTGGTTAATCGTACTCCGTCGTTTACCGGGGCGGATGGCACGTTTATCAGTAACGGTAGGTACAGCATATTCGTCCGCACGACAGATGTCAGTATAGGATGAATCCGTGCCCTAGGCTGAGTTACACCACCCAACTTTGACCGTAACTATAACGATAACCGGTGCTTTTTGTATGGAGTTTGACAGATTTTTGACGTTTGTTAAAGTAAGATGGTGCAACCCAGCCTTAGTAAATCCGTTTATGAGTAAAGCTCTGACCAGCAGCCTACGTCATCGAAAGCTATGCGAAGGTAACGTACGTCGACCGGCGCTTTGTACCTGAAACTAATTGAACTGTCGGCTATCCAGGTTCCAATTAAAATGTGCGTCCTCGTCGTCACTAAAATTGGCATTCTCCTGTGTTTAGGAAGAATGGCAGTTTAGTTTTATTTGCTATAAGATAACTGTGCCAGCAAAGAATGCCAGTTTTTTCAGAAGTAGGTACGTCCTCGTTAACCCTAGTTATTTTGTGATTAAACGACTAGAGTACTTTTGCTTCCAGTTTTTCAAATAAATTGTATTACTAATAGCTTGCTTGCTTTTCATAAAGCATTACATTTTTTCTTAAGTGTCATATTAGATACTTGATTATAGTCCGGCGCTCGCACACTCACTGCCTCCGTCCGTCGTACTGTAGCGACAGCAATATAATTATGTGCGAGCGATAAGGATGGGTAGCTTGGGGTCATTGGACGAAATTATACGTGCTCGGCGACCGGACTTTAGTAATATTAGTCCAGTCAATAAAGAGATAAGTATAGAGGGAAATGCGTGAACCACAATTTCTGACTTCGTGACTTTAGATTTAACATAATCAAAAGTCCCCGCCCGTAACCTTTGAGCCGTAAGTAAATAATTAAAAATGAGACCAACTAATTAGAAAAAGTAGTTTGTTTCTTAGAGGAAATTCAGCATCTCAGTTGTTCACAACTCTGGTTACCAAACCGCTGCAGTTAAATCTTGAAACAATGCATCTCCTCGAGTTGCCGTAACGAGCGATCGTTGTTTGTCTACTAAATAAAAGTTTTAATGATAAACAAGTTTAAGGAAAGTCATTAAAAGCGGGAAGTGGGGCGAGACGAGTGGATCGGACGAGTGTAATGGAGCGGTGTGTCGAACATGACACAGTGGGGTAGACAGTAGAGATATTGGAAGAGTGAGTGAACAGCGAAACCAGAATGCAAGTATTTCATAACTTAGGATGTGTGATGACTAATATTAGTCTGGAATAAATTGACTTTCATTCCACAAATCCTCATTTAGGTTCTGTTAGTAACAAAAAGATTAATACCATGGATCTCAAAATTGCACCTGAGAAAGCGCAAAAAGTCTGGAAAGCATGGTTCTTGATGTGACCAACAGCCAACAAGAGCAAATACTCGTAGTCTGTCAAAATTTTCTCAATTAATGAGCCAGTCTTGAGTATAAATAAGGTTGTCTGGTAGAGATTGCTTCTTATTTTTTTGTAAATAAGTAATTTGATTGCACAAATTACTAATAGTCCCGTAAGCCCCTCGTACTAAGCTAAATAAGTATGCTTGTGTTACGAGTGGGCTCACCACTCGGCGGCGGGATTCGAACCTGCGTTCCCCGGATCACGGTCAGTCGGCCAATCTCCGATTGGCCGACTCACCGTTCACCTTCACCGTTCGGCTATCTAGGCTGATTTTTTTTTATCCACAACGAGGAAGCTCTTGGCCTGTATCTCACCTGATGGTAAGTGATGATCAGGCCGAAGGTGGAAGCGAGCTTCACCCGGAATCCTCAACCACGGAGGAACTGGCTATCTTACCTCTAACTGCCGGAACACAACAATGCTGTTGACATTGTTGTTATGGCGACAGACTTAAGTAAAATGGTGGTAGCTAGCCAGGCGGACTTAGAACAAGCCCTACCACCAACCAACCGAACAGAAAAATCTGCCCCCACTTGGAATCGAACCCGGGACCTCTGCGTGTAAAGCAGGTGGTCTTACCACTAGACCACAGAGGCGGTCAAGATTCCAAAAGTGTTGTGTTTTTATAATTCAGTATCGCGTCTATGTATCAGCGCGAATCTGCTTCTTACATCTCTATTGTGGTCTTTTTGTATTCCAAAGGATTAGTGTGGGTAGACAATGTAATAAGATAGATCTGTTGTTGGTAGAACAACCACGTATTTTTAAGGCTTTCTTGTCTATTCTAAGTAAAGTTATTTTAGATTGTTTAAGAGTAAAGTGAAGGTTGTAGAAATCTTTAGAAATTTGTCCAGCAGTGGAAAAAATCTGACTAAAACTAGTCGCAGTAATGATATGTACTTAAAACCATATCCTTTAAGCCAAAGATTAAGAAGAAAGGAAGTCACAGAAGGAATTAGAAGGAAAGCGCATAAAGAGATGATGATTGATTAGCTACCTACGCCGTTTACGCTAATGGAAATCCAAAGAGTTCTGGTACAGTCGGCAAAGAACGCGTCAGGCACTTTTAATAAATGAACAATCTTCGTATAATAAATCTATATTAAAACTCAAAGGTGACAGACTGACCGACATAGTGATCTATCAACGCACAGCCCAAACCACTGGACGGATCGGGTTGAAATTTGGCATGCAGGTAGATGTTATGACGTAGGCATCCGTTAAGAAAGGATTTTACGAAACTCTACCTCTAAGGGGGTAAAACGGGATCTACACGTACGAAGTCGCGGGCGGCTATACGTATAGTATATTTACCTAAATAACGTCACTCGTACATTACATTGTGTCTCAGGTTCAACTTTTTTAACACGATTACCTATTTAGATTTTAGATGCAGTGATTACATAATTTGGTCAAGCTAGCAGTTGCAACACATCTGGCGTATTCTATGTATATTAATTTAGCACTAGAAAGATCTAAAACAGTAATTGTACGATTGTGAATCCTACTAATTATTATAAATGCGAAAGTTTGGATGTCTGGATGTTTGTTACTCTTTCACGCAAAAAGTACTAAAAGGATTTTGTTGAAACTTTACAGTATTGTTGTTTATAACCCAGATTAACATATAGGCTATAATTTATGCCGATCTGTGACACTAAATTTCACGCGGATGAAGCCGCGGGTAAAAGCTAGAAACTAAATAAAAAAGTACCTAAATATTTAATTGGCAGCCTTCAAGAAGTGTTTAAAAGACATAATTAGGTAATACGTCATACGAATGGAAAGCTTCCAAGCCGAAAGAACTTCAAATTATGTTCTGTTAATTAAGAGGCTTAATGTTAACGAATTCGAATGCTTTGAAACGGCAATTTAACTTCGCGGGATTATAAACTTTAAATTATATATTTTCACTTTTGGACGCTACCTTTACAGGAGCTTACCGGAATTTGTTCTTTTTGAAGGACTAATGTGGAAAATTACTTCTGGAACTGTACATTTCATAGTCGTCGGCATTCAGAGAGTACATTTTTATTGCAATCTCGCATATATTAAAAGTGGCTAAGGTGCATAATAGTGTACCTTGTAGCATGATGAGTTGTCGTCTGTACAGTGCAATTCCTCAGTATACATTCCTGGTATTTTATGATATTTGAAAATACTGAAAATGAGTCCGAAGAATTCTCAGAATCAGATGATAAAATGAACAGAAAATATTTATGCGTGCTTTCGGTAGAAAATAGGATGAATATAGAAACAAAATGGTGGACTGTAAGTCTAATAAATTGACGTAATATTGTTGATGCTATCATCACACACAAGCGTTCAACCAATAAAGTGCGAAGAATGCGTGGGACTTTGAACGAAATACGTCACCGACACTACGAGAGATTATTGATTGAAAGGCTTTGTGGTGTAAAATAAAATTATATTGTAAAATAAAATATCAAGTTACATGTTTTAGTTCAGAGTAGAAAAGTCAAGAAGAAGAGAAAAAAGTGACAATCGATAAAAAACATAAAAAGTAAAAAGAAGTTTCTCGCCGGCCAGGCGCGCGGCCAAGGAGTTTGGTCACACATTTGCGACCTCTACCATTTTTTCCTAGGCCGTCATTAGACAGACCTGTACATTCCGCCCGCCAAAGGACATTATAGCAGAATGTCCTTTAGTTATTTTAGAAAACAAGAAACAACAAAAAATCTCTTCCTTAGAGGTAACACATTAAACTATACATTATAAAGTTTAACAGAAAAGAACCATCCTTGCCTACTGCGAGGCATTGTAGTAAGTATACTACAAATATTTACATACATACTTTATNTAAGTTATCCTTGATGTGAGACTTGTACTCCATATAAAGCTCTTCAACATCATCAAACACACTTTCCCTATAATAGTCAGATTCCTGCCATTCATCCTCATCGATAGTGCTTACAATTTCCTGTTGTGTTTTGAAAAAGACTCCCCAATGTTGCTCTAATACCTCAAGCCTGGTCTCAAGATAAGCTTGAGTCAGTCTATCTTTTGGAGACTTTTTGAAGTTCGTGAATGCCCTTACAATTGCTGCCTTAGTGGCCTCCTGGAGCTTTACTAGCGGCTCCATAGTTTACAAATTAATTTACAAATACACAAAACAAGCAAAAATGAACAAATATACAAACTACACAAATACAGTAACAGAAATACAATTATTAATTTAAAATTACGAGTAAATATGAGAAATTGTAGATAGATTTAATTTTAAATGTCCCAAAGTTACGTTTTAAATCTTCGTTTTGTTTCGTATCAATAAGTAAGGTTTAAAGTACTCACGATTACACTTCACAACACACACTATGACGACGATACGTGCACCATCAGCTCCTAGGCTCGTACTTCTCACTCACGCTCGCTTTGCTCGTTCTATGTAGCGCTCCCTAGCGCTCCTCGGTTGCCGCCAAGCCAACCGCTGCCAAAGACTCTCTGCTCCTCCCGTACTGTTTATCCAGTCTACACCAGAGACCGGACCCTTCCGCTGCCGTGTGGTTACCACTGCATGGAGTCCAAGATAGCACCTTTGCTATCCGGTAATTTTGTACGAGCGATACTCCGCTGTATGGACTATCGTAATTTTCCTACCATTTTCTTCAAAGCCAATCCGACTCGTAGGACCATGAACGAAATACGTCACCGACACTACGAGAGATTATTGATTGAAAGGCTTTGTGGTGTAAAATAAAATTATATTGTAAAATAAAATATCAAGTTACATGTTTTAGTTCAGAGTAGAAAAGTCAAGAAGAAGAGAAAAAAGTGACAATCGATAAAAAACATAAAAAGTAAAAAGAAGTTTCTCGCCGGCCAGGCGCGCGGCCAAGGAGTTTGGTCACACATTTGCGACCTCTACCATTTTTTCCTAGGCCGTCATTAGACAGACCTGTACAGACTTAAATAAATAGTATCAAATCAAGCCAAGTTCTTTTTTTCACTCCGAAGAAATATGAGGCTATTTATAGGTAATGTTATCAATCGCTACAGCCACTATTCACTGATAAGTTACATAATTTACAAATGACACAGTTTTAATTTTGTATTCACTTCACAAAAAAGAAGGAACTCCAAATAAAGCCGGATCGAAGTGATTTCTGGATTAGAACTGTCACGTTTGTGATTTTGTCTTAAGGGTCTGATAAATTAATCGTTCCGTCATAATTATGCGTAACCAACCGCAAGCGCTCCATTTGCCTGTGCTCATGTTAATCTTTCTGTGCTATAGTTATTTCATTTTTAGCATTAAGAGATGCATCTCAAACTACCTAATTTGAAAATTATAAATAACTTGCCATGGGTTCAATTCAGTTCGTTCATTTCGATTTTCTCAATTAGTTATTTATAATTTTCTGTGCTATATTTATTGCAATATTTTCTAAATATAAAACGTAACATAGCTTTGTCCTTCAATCCTTTGGTCTAGTTTATAAAACTTTAACTCTAAAACTTCAAATAGTTTCAACACAGGTCCTAAAATAAAGCTAAGTAAACCAGAAACGACCGAACATCTCTGACTGGATTTTATTGGCGGTTAAGATGTAGCTTTTACACAGTTGCAGGGGAATTCCCTTTATGACCATAAACACGATTAGAAGAAGATTGCGACCCGAATTATTATGGAGATGACGTCATTATCTTGCTACATTTTGTAACGCTATCCTACTAATATTATAAATGCGAAAGTTTGGATGTCTGGATGTTTGTTACTCTTTCACGCAAAAACTACAGAACGGATTTTGTTGAAACTATACAGTATTATTGTTTATAACCCAAATTAACATATAAGATATAATTTATGACGATATGTGACAAATAAACAAAAATGTATAGTTTGAGGTGCTTTCGACTCTATGTACGTATTTGGTCTGTACCTACTTCATTTGGGAATAGGTATATGTTTGTGAAGGAAATTACCGATTGTGTGATTACGTTTATAGAACACATTTATGGTATCTCGATCTGAAACGTGGTCGCTTACTATGGGCCTCATAAGAAGGCTCAAGGTCACCCAAAGGGCGATGGAGCGGGCTATGATCGAAGTTTCCCTGGGTGATCGAATCGGAAATAAGGAGATCCACAGGAGAACCAAAGTGACCGACATAGCTCGCAGAATTGCTAAAATTAAGTGTCAATTGGCATAGTTCGTAAAGCTGATGGTCGTTGGGGGAGAAAAGTTTTCGAGTGGCAACCACGGGCCAGAAGACGTGTACGTAGCGTGGGCAGGCCTCCTACTAGGTGGACCGACCGGTCGTTATGGAAAACCTTGGGGGAGGCCTTTGTCCAGCAGTGGACATCGTGAAAAGTTTAGGTCCAGTCCTACATTATGCCTTTGGTAAATTAGAGAGGGACGTGTTCCTCCTTAGGAGAAAACATGACACGATGATGTTGATGATCCAAATTAAATACAAATAAAGCATAATAAATATTATCATTTTTTTTTATAAACATTTAATAAAGTTTACCTTTATAGCTCTTTCGTAAGTCAATATTTATTCAGCCTGAAAAATACACAATGTTTGGTTTATCGTTCACAACAAACAATATAATAAACGAAAAAACATACACTTTAATCGTTACAAACCTACTGTGTTTGAATAATACAAAGCAAAATACAGTTTGTTTATCGGTAATTCAACTGCGCACAAATACTAGGAACAGGATAAATACTTTGTATGTTTTCAAAAAAATACAAAGACTGTGTTAGATCTTAAAAAAAAATACGAGTAAAAATATTTATTTCCATATTATAACGTCCAACATCTAAGTACCTAATAGGTGTTAAATTGTTTCCAGAATTATATTTGAACTAGCTGTGCCCGCGACTTCGTACGCGTGAAAACCTGTTTTCACAACATTTGTCATTGTTGCTCTGCTCCTATTAATCGTAGCGTGATGGTAAATAGCCTTCCTCGATAAATGGGCTATCTGACACTGATGTAATTTTTCAAATCGGACCAGTAGTTCCTGAGATTAGCGCGTTCAAGTAACCAAACAAACAAACAAACAAACAAACTCTTCAACTTTATAATATTAGCTATAGATACGTATTCCTTATTTTACGGTACATTTTCTTATCTAATTGCTTCATAATTCTTATGATAAAAATTAATCAACAAAATTATAATAATATGAACTAGAAATAAGTAAAAGACAATATTCCCTGGAAGCTAAATTAACATTTGAAAAGATACCTTAATGTGAAAGAAAACACATTACATGTGAATACAATGTAATTAGCTTCAGTACCTTTAAGTGATTGTTGAAAATTCTTTTGTATGGGTTTCTTGATTTTTTATTCCATTAGAGTAGGCGCACACCGTTGATTTTTCAACCGACTTCAAAAAAAGGAGGAGGTTCTCAATTCGACCCGTATGTTTTTTTTTTTTTTTTTTTCTATGTTTGTTACGNGTTTACCGAATACATTTTTAAAATTATTTACAAGGTTTACAAAAACAGTATTGCCGCTTACACATTGAGGTAAGTGTTTTACTCCTTGCATGCGAATGCATTACCGCAATGTTTGAAAATGACGCTGTTTTAGTTGGACAGTTTGTATCTACGACGCCTGAAAATATCCAACCTAACGTCGTATCCTGAGCTAATACACGCCTATCTGCACTATGTTTTATACCTGCTCGTGTGACCTGGCTGTATACCTCAGCGCCTAACAAGACGTCAATCTTGTGAGGTTTGTGATACTCAGGATCGGCAAGGTCCTCCGGTAACAAGTAGATAGTATCTACTGGACGTGCCTCTACTGATGGAAGCATAGATGTTATCGATTTCAAGACGAACGCGTTTACCTGCATACTGAAATTTGGGTCCAACCTAGACTTAATATTTAAAGTCACAGTAGATTTCGTGGATAAGCTACTATCCCCGCCTACACCGGTCACGGCTTGTTCAATTGGTTTTTCTTTCAGCCCTAAGTGCTGAACCATCGCTTTCGTTATGAAAGATCCTTGCGAACCCTGATCTAGCAAGGCTCGCATACCGCGGTAAGTACCATTTTTCGACTCGGCTTCAACCAGGGCAGTTGGTAATAAAACCGTTTCGTTACATTTCCCTGTCGATGAAAATGACACCCCTGTTTCATTAGGCTTCCCTACTTCTGTGCCTGAACTAGCTTTAGTCCTACCTTCCGCCCGCATGGCAGAATCTACGCCCTTCGCCGATTTATCTCCCGTAGATTTCGATAACCCGCTGGGATATAACAACGTATGATGACGTTTCTTACAAATATGACATTTGAAGTTGGTTTTACAAGACTTGGCAGTGTGATTGTTGTACAAACAAATAAAGCACAACCCATTCTTCTGAGCAAAACACCGACGAGTTTCATTACTTTCATGTGCAAACTTTTTACAGTTCGCAATACTATGACTAGCTTTACAATATGTACAAATTGTATTTACATTGCGTGAATGATAAGATTGCGAGCTTTTACCTACATTCCTATCAGGGCTAGTCCTTTCATTTAAGTTTTCTAAGCCTCTGAATTGTCCAGTTAAAAAGTGTACAAACTGTTCGTAGGTCGGCAGTTCATCGGTCCCATCCGATGAAATGTTTAACTCCCATGCCTTCCTAGTCTCCTTGTCAAGTTTCACNCGGTTTTATTTTTTTTTATCGTCGGCCGATAGTTTAGTCGGGCAATTGATCAGTGTGGGCAATTGGGCATGTATGGGAGTGCGCACACTACGCCGATTCGATTTGGCCGATTCTTCATACAAATTAAAATCGGGCACAACTATCGGCCAACTAAAAATCAAAGGTGTGCGCCTACTCTTAATAAGGTAAATTAAATTCATTAACATTCTTACATTAACGACTCTAATTCGTTTCAGTAAAATGACGTCCACTGCTGGACAAAGGCCTCCCTCAAAGATTTCCGACCGGTCCTGTGCTGTCCGCATCTGTCATGGTATTTCAGCATTCTGTATGATGCTAACTGACATTTATCCATTGAAACTCAATTTCATTTCCCATTTCCCATACAGACCATATGATCAGATAAATAGTCTCCATTGCAGGATAGGAAAACGCAGCGTGGGACGTCCACCCACAAGGTGGACCGACGACCTGATAAAGGTAGCAGGAAGGCGCTGGATGCAGGCCGCTACCAACAACCCTGCGATGTGGAAGTCTTTGGGGGAGGCCTATGTTCAGCTGTGGACGTCCTGTGGCTGAAATGATGATGATGATGACTGCAGGATCACGTCCATCTCTACCCTAGGCAAATAGAGCTAGTGACTAAAACTCGCAATGCATTCTTCACACCGACGAACTTGCAGTCATAGTTGACTTTTGACATGTTGTCAAAAGTCGCAAAAAGTTTTTCGATTTGCGTCGATAAGACGACATAAAGCCGCCGGGTTATCAGCAGTCTTGGTGTGTAGTAGAGCCTTTATAAACTTACAGCATGGTTTCGAATCTGCCTTCACCTCAACATCATCATCTCAGCCATAGGACGTCCACTGCAGAACATAGGCCTCCCCTAATGATTTCCATGTTGCCTGTTTGGTAGCGGCCTGCGTCCAGCGCCTTCCTGCTACCTTTATGATGTCGTCGGTCCACCTTGTGGGTGGACATCACACGCTGCGTTTTCCGGTACGCGGCCTCCACTCCGGTGTTTCTGTTTCTTTACGCGATCGAATCAGAAATGAGGAGATCCGTTAACAAACTAAAGTCGCTGACACAGCCCGACGGATTAGCAAGATGAAGTGGCAATGGGCAGGGCACATAGTACGCAGAACTGACGGCCAAATCTGCCTATTTTACTGAATTTATATTTTGTCTGCATAATGAACATGCTGTATCAAGTTCCATTATAGCCATTATATTTTAATGAGATTGCGGACATCGCGAAGTAGGTAGAATTATGCAGTAAGAGTAGTAGTATTCGTAGGATTTTGTTTTACAATTTGCATATTGTGGTCTTTATTTTATTAATAAGGTTAGATTTTAAAAAGGATTGTACTAAGTGGATTCACTTTGTGGACTAAGTGCAGAGGATGTTACTTAAAAAAACGTATCTCGACTTATGAAATAGAGTTTTTGTAACAAAAGGCTGATACATGTAACCTTGTTTTTGTCTGTGAAAAGTGGTTTGTAGCAACGTTTCCGTGTATTTTCGGATACAGATGTTTGTTTGTATTTTACTTTGGAATATAAGATTAATAGATTAAATGATAATACCAAGTACCTTTTCAATGTGATGCTTCTATTTACTTTTATTTTTGTCGTTTAAATAATATTCAAATCTAAATCAATGCAATGTAATTGTTACATATTTAGTTCTTATTTTATTATTATAATAAGAATAATAAAAAAAATTAAGAAATAACTAAAAGAAAAATCTACTTCAACAAACTACGAGGTAGGGTATATTCGGTCTTCATGTACTTACCTATTCTACAATTAAGTTTCTACAAACTTTGAATTCCCATATTTGAGCAGGGGAGGTTTCTAAGCGCCGAATATTTAAAATCTACTGGATTTAATCTTACTGACATGAAAAAAGTAGGTAGATGTAAATGCTCATAACCAAGTCCGAGTGCTGTATAAATAAGCCTTTATTTAGTAACAGCACCTACTTTTTTAAATAGCTCACCGAAGTTACGAGTTTCTTTTATAGTTATTAAATAGTAGTAAACTTTCAAAGTATTGACTATACTTTGAAAGTTGAATGCATTTCTCTGATTAAAAACTGTTGCAAGGTGAAAAGTAGGTATCTATCTTAAGGAAATTAACCCAAATGATAACAAGAGACGAATCTATAAAAGCGAAAGGTCACTGACTGACTCACTCACTAATCACGAAATTTCAGAAACTACAAGTGCTAGGTGTTCCAAATTTTGCATGGGGTTTCCCTTTACAACGTAGGTGCTCATTAAGACGGGATTTTGCAAAATTCAACCCCTAAGGTTGTAAAACGGGGTCCACGAGTACGAAGTCGCGGGCGGCCGCTCGTTATTGATATTATTTAAAATCATTTGATAAATTCGCGTTCTAGAACCTTCCCCCTAACTAAGATACTCGTAGTTCAAAACTTGTTTTATAGTCACCAATAATATCTCGGTATATCAGCGCGTAATTACTCTTCGATAGCTTTATTGCTGGACCGATAGCGAGTAGTGAATAGTTGCAGTAGTTACGATTTGGAACTGGAGTTGAGAACTGTTTCAATGTTGTAACCTAAAATGTTGGGACTTGTGACTATCTAATGCTTGTATAGGTAGTAATTTTAAGAATGTAATAATCGTTACTAACATTATAAATGTGAAAGTCCGGGAAAGGACATAGGATAGTTTTTATCCCAATTTTTGAGAGGGACGCGCGAGTTTTTCTGTGACAGACAAAATTTCACGCAGCTGAAGTCGCGGGAAAAAGCTAGTACTCTCAGATCATAGAGGGGAATCTGAGCTAGCACTTATAATGCTATAAATGCAAAAGAAACGATGCACTACTTCGTGGTCTAGTGATTAGATAGGTTCCTATTCCCGATTTAATTATGATAAGCACTAACTTTCAAGTTTGTTGCAAAATAATTATTGTCTTCTGAATTGCTTGTGTTTTTCAGCACACACCCATCAATTCCAAAATCTTTGAATCTGCTTTTCCTTTCATTTAAGCATGATATTACTAAGATCTATTCTTGAAAGTACGTAATGTACTTTTTACTCAGAAAGAAGAACTTATTGGTCTCAAGAGCCTAACCTTATTACGAAAGGACCTTCCTATAACGTTAGCCACGCGAAAGATTTGCAGCTGGTCCCGAAATAATCTATAGATTTAATGTTTATCGCCCAATTTATTAGCAATAAAATAGGTTAATTTGTTTGTGGTGGCCCGTAAAGCGTTTACTGCCGGTAACGTGATTACAGTATGGGCCAACGGTTCCCTGGGGATAAGGAAGTGCCCTGGGGCAGACCAATTTCTCAATAGATTCTTCGATAGAAGAAATATTTCAGATTAACAAGCTGTTTCTAGTTTGGGATAAGCTGACTTTGTGTCTCTAGCTTTGTAGTATTTAACAACACATTGCTACTTTTTTTAATTTGATTGAAGACAGCCTGTGGCGTTGGAAGAAAGTAAGAAAAATATTTATTTGATGCGAGTATTTAAAGCATTAGAAGTAAATAACAACTATGGACCTTGCGTTGAACCTTTTTAAGCAAATATCAGACAACTCAAAAGAAAAAAGTCACTTGTGAAGCTGATGATCTTATATCTAATCTTTTGCATTTCAGATATAAGGCTTAATTAAAAAAGATAACACCAAACGAAAGTCCGTTTCCTATACAAAAATAAACAACATCAATCTTATAGGTTTTTCAGGTGGCGTCTATTACTATTTAGTCTGCAAGCACAGTGCTTGTTTACTGACCTAACGCCTTTATGGCTTTGAACAGACAAAAAACGATGATCAAGGAACTGGGGTAATTGTACATTGCTGAGGATACACCTGGAGGTTGGGTTATTGGAGTTAAGTATTATGGAGACACGTGTGACCTGTCACGCTATGTTATTCCAACATGTAGTACCTATAGTATAATAACTTAGGCGACAGTACCTATACTTTTAGGTATCAGAATGCCGATTCGATATTCGAGGAACGGTACTTCGATTGTGGTGAACCCATATAATATTTTTAGCTTACCTACGGCCATGCCACATTTTAGACTCAGGTGTAGAGTCCTAGCTCTTAGAAACCTGGCTCTACATAACTTTTTTCACATTGTCGAGGCGTACGGTTTATTTTGGCAACAATACATTAAAATGTTTTTGTTGTATTAGTATTATTTACATACAAATAAGAGACCACGTACCGGAAAGCGCAGCATAGGACGTCCACCCACAAGGTGGACCGATGATCTCATAGGGGAGAGTTCGGTATATTGTACCGCCGGGTAAATTGTACCACCCTCATATTTCGTAAACTATTTATAGAATGTCTGTAATTGCAACACTCAGCGATACACAACTAAAATCAATTAATATCGGCCATGTGGTTTTTGCCGTGACAACAAACACGTGTGTAACACGTAACTTTTGACAATACATGTTTAGTTTGTAATTTTGCTAAATTTAATCACAGGGTGTTTCTAATATATTATTTAGAAGCGTAAATTAGTGTGGATTACAATTATTTGAAACATTTTTCGGTATTTATAAGGTATATTTTTTACTGATTTTTTAAAAGCACTATCACCTAGTCGGCTAAATTGTACCACATCAAGTTGTATGGAACTTTACCAAAGAATTTTGAAATTTTTTTTAGTAAATCATATTTTGAAGATATAATAGCGTAGTTATGTTTGACTAACAATAAATGAAAGCAAAAGACTGGCAAAGTAGATAAGGTACAAGTGTGCGTTACGATAATTGGAATTACAAAACTTGTACTCAAAATCGTGATAACATGTAAAACAATATCGATTGTCTATGTTATTAACCACTGTTCCTTTTCGTTTCCTAATTTGTTAAGAATGTATCGTATAATATTTTGCCATAGTTTTTTTATAGGCTTGAAATTTATTGAAATCTAATTTAGTAACCCTGTGGTACAAATTATCGAACCGGTTGGCTAAATTGGACCGAAGCTCTGAACTCGTACTTTGTTGATTTGTGCTAAATAAACAACAATCATATTAATAAATACTTATGAAATAGTAAGTTGAATAATGTATCTTTTATTATATACCATGGACATTAGCAAAAACAAAAGAGAACTATGTGTAAAATGGGATTGAAAAAAACTGGTCCAAATTAGCGGACTCTCCCTTAATAGGTAGGAGGAAGACGCTGGATGCAGGCCGCTGTCAACCGCCAACCGCGGTCATCATGGAAGTCAATGGGGGAGGCCTGTTCAGTAGTGGTCGTCCCATGGCTGAAATGATGATGATGATGATGATAAACAAATAATAAGGTTTGTGTAGTTGTGATATGTGATATATACAACAAAGTTACATCAGGCCTGATGCACTGACTACTTTAAATAAATAACTAACTACTTTATAGCCTCCGTCCGTGGTAAAGAGAGCAATAAACTGCTGCGTTCTTGTTCAAAGTGCAAACAAAATGTCTCTTTCTAAATTTACATGGAGTCGTGAATTTCACGAATGAGCTCTGTTTTCACTGCGCAGAATACGGTATGCGAATGTAGTTACTAGAAGCGTTTAGTTACTTTATGAGTTTGCTCTTAATTGCTTGTCATATTTAAGTCAAATATATGAAAGCAGCAACGTACTGGCATATTATGTTATGTTGTTGTAATGTGTCTCTTTTTCCGTAATATGTATAATAACCCTCCTTCTTATTGTATGAAAAGAAATCTGATTCATACTACTTACTTTCGTTACACTACGGAGATATTTTACTAACACCTGAGTATGAGTGGATGGATGATATTTTTTGCACGTTGATTAAACATTAGATTGGATAAAATAATAACAACATAAGAACAAAATTTTCTTGTGCACGTTTATTTAGGTAAGTTACTTTTTATCGACAAAGGAGGACGAAGTCGTCTGCATTTCTTATTTATAAGAAATGCATAATTATGAATCTTTTTTACTCCTTCTCTCTATCATTCAAGAATTAGGAGTCGAATATAAAAGGTACTTCTCTTTTATTTCTTAGTTTACGACCCTTGAATCCAATCAAATTGCCAATTTTATGCCATTGTGCGATAGAATCCATTATGCTCAATCAGTCCATCTGGGTAATACCTATCGGCTCCAAACAAGGCCAATGCTATCAACCTAACACCGCCATTCATTGCAACTGCAGACCCCAAGCTGCAAGACAATTACCCGTATTCAAGGGTATTCAGCCTTTGGTGTGGGTCAGTCGTAAATTAAGTCAGTACGAGGCTCTGGGATGAGATCTTGGAAGTTGGATGAGTAAAGGCTGGACAGTAGGGTCAAAGTTAACACAGTTTTGTTTTGTGCCTAAAACCTGGAAGATAACTTTGGCAAGATTACCTAGTAACTATTTCTGTAAAAGTAAGAAGTAGCAGTAAGTTTGGTTAATTCACAAACGATACTTGCTTAAGTGAAGCAACAAATCGAACGCACAGCGTTGAATAGAGCTCTGTGATTGGTTCGTGTGTCAACCTGTGCGTCCACGCGCACTGTGAGACCTCATAGTAATGTTTGTGAATATCGGGCGTCTATCTCTAAAACATTTTATTTTTGTACTAGGCTCAGATACAAAACCGTAAAGTGAAGTTCGAACCATAGAATAAAGATTCTCTGAGTAAAGTAATCATCAGTGAACCCAGATTCGACAGCAGTTTCTATGTTCGTTTCAGCCAGTTTCTATGTATTTGAATAAATACATTTTATAGACTGGATTACTCGTATGTATGTACTTACCATGAGTTTACGTAGGCGTGTGATTTCTTGCTAGTGACTGCGTAAAAAACATGACATTACCTGACAAATTGTACAGCGCCTCTAGCGGCTAATTTAAAGAATTAAAATCTTCATAGATTTTTTTGACGCACTCACTAGCGAACACACCTAACGTACACTCATGGTAAGCACACAGAACGCACGTACTACTCGCAAAGTTAGCAAAAACTTACCTACTTAATAATTAAGTAGGGTAGCACAGGTTGTAACTACAACATTTGTTTCAACAAATTATTCGGGAATCCATTGTTATAAATACATTATTTTGTCTGTGAATTGTCCCTTGAAAACAATAAGAGCTTAATTATTTAAGTAGGTAACTGAGAGAGCTTACGTTTCTAAGACTTCAAGATTTCCTAGAAATTTAGTTTTAATTGGAATTACTCTCCTAAAATACTTTACTTACAAATAGCGACACCCTAAATTGGCTTAGTAAATCAATGAACTTCTCAGCATTTCCAAGTTACCTGCTTTAAATTAAGATTGTTATTTTGCTTTTATTCGACACTAGCGTCTGCCCGCGACTTCGTACGTGTGGACCCCATTTCACCCCCTCAGGGATGGAGTTTCGTTAAATCCGTTCTTAGTAAATGTCTACACCCTATAATAAAGCTACCTGCCAAATTTTCAGTTTGTAGGTGTTATAGTTTCTGAAATTTCGTGATGAATCAGTGACTGGTATTTCGCTTTTTAAAGATGACTAGCGGCCGCCCACGTCTTCGTACGCGTGGATCCCTTTTTACCTCCTTAGGGGTTTATTTCTTCAAAATCCCGTCTTAGTGAGCACCTACGTTCTAAAAGGAACGCCCATGCAAAATTTGAGATCTTAGCACTTGTAGTTTCTGAGATTTCATGATGAGTGAGTTAGTCAATTTGTGTGATCTGTCTCTTTTATAGATATAGATGAATAAACTTAACCTTCTATTTGTATAAGTACTTGTTTATTCTATGCCGTACAAGGTCTTTGGCCAGATGGCTCAACGTAGATCGCATTAGTTGCTCTTGTAGACTGTGGTGGTTAATAAACGCTAACCTTTCTCCCCAAATTTAGGGTAAGTATACAGAACGTTGTTAAACTTTATTTATTTGCTTCAGCATAAATATAGCCGAATAACTTTACGTTTAAGTTTTTTTTTGCTAATTGCATTTGTTAGTAGTCTATCATTTCATTCAGACTTATAAGAGACGTAGTTGTAGAGTTCTGTGGGTTACGTGATTGTTATTTAATTATACGAGTAATAAATATTCTACAGATTTCTTCGCTCCAAACCAAACAATGCGGGAACCTACTTATTTGTAACACGTACCTGAGTACCGACTAGCGTACTAGATAACTTAAACTTTAAATGATATGAGAATTGTTTCTCAAGAAAGCTTTACTTTTCGTACGGAAACTTCTCAAGTTCCTGTCTTGAAAAGTTTAGTAACACGTTAGTGTTTTTGACAAACTCCGTAGTTTGCCTCCGTAGGCAAAGCTAAATTAATCAGCTATTTACCCGACTGCGCCAGAAGGAGGGTTATGTTTTTCATAGCTATGTTTCAGTTAACATTCATCTCGCGAAAAACGAGCAACTAGCTTAACCTAACTGAAATCAGCTTAAATTATAGCCCGTAACTGTAAGTAAACACTGAACCGCTTGAACAAACCTGAAACTTCTCTTTCAGGGCAGTACCCCAGGACCAGTTTCATTTACGTTTCAATTCGGCGCTTCGCCGGTGAACTGCTCGTTTTGAATACCAGATAGTTAACTGTTACCTTTGAGGTATAAAAGGTTTGAGGTTGTCTTACAAAAAAACGTGATAAGACTTTTAAATATTTTATTATGCGACAAAAATATTAATCAACATCATCATTTCAGCCATAGGACGTCCACTGCTGAACATACCTAGGTCTCTTCCAATGATTTCCATGTTGATCGATTGGTAGCGGCCTGCGTCCAGCGCCTTCCTACCTTTATGATGTCGACACAACATGTTGCCGACGACAAAAAATATTGCTTAGCAAAATATTAACCGAAAAAGAATCTGGAAATTATTTGTCGCGATAAAAATGTACAAAAACCTCTATATATAGGTCGGAATAGCTATTCCAATCATTAATGAAGTGAATAGTGCTGTTCTAAATAATATTCCATCAAATAGTGTAATTGGATAACCAACTAATTGATATCGGGCTTACAACTTGATTTGAATACGTATTAATATCAGGATATTAGTATTCAATAGTTATATTAATATGTTGTTTTAAACGATGTTCTAATCAACATATAGGCTTTCTATTTGACAATAATAGGCACCTACTAAGGTACAACTGACTAGTATGTTGTTTTTAACTGCTTATATCTGCCTGTAGAAATTCAATCAATCAATTTAGGCAATTTTTTTCATTGTAATATAGGCAGTGAAAAACTATTTGCTATTTAATATTCTGTCAGTTAAATAAACACAGTAATGATTGTACAGTAGACACCTACATCAGACCATACATTTCTATTCCAAGGTCATCAAAAGATACCACAGAGTTTCGCTTGGTGAGTTGTTGTCCGAATTTTAGAAGTTTTTGCCTTAAATTGCACAGTGGGCCGTTACGACTAAAACATTCTTACATAGCTGTGACTGACAAAGGTATTTGATTTTGTGCAAATTTTTTTACACGGGGTCTTAGGAGGCTAGAGCAATATCTATTCAAATAAATCATATGGTTTAAAAACGAAAGAAAGAAATACAAATTTTATCAATGGATTAAGGTACCTATGTACTATGCTGTAAATATATTCCAATTTGCCCAAGACAGCTAATACGTACATTGTAGGTAATAGCAATTATTCAAACACTCCCACGCTTGTGTTCAAGTTTGTACATTCGAACACAACATTAGAGGGGTAAACTATTGTTTGGCGCTTAAACAAGGATTTTGGAATGTGACGAACATTATTAATATTTTATAGAAGCCTTCCTCTAACGTGCTTATGAAATAGTTCGACACAACCTCTGAGTCGAGAGAAAATATTAGAAAATCTATATCTATACTAATATTATAAATGCGAAAGTAACTCTGTGTCTGTCTCGCTTTCACGCCTAAACCACTGAACTAATTTTGATGAAATTTGGCAGGGAGATAGTTTGAGTCCCTGGAAAGGACATATCCCGGTTTTTAAAACAGAGACGCGCGCGATAAAGTTTTTCTGTGACAGACAAAATTCCACGCGGGCGAAGCCGCGGGCGGAAAGCTAGTAGGTTATAAATATGTACCTATTTGTAATAATGTTCTCTTTCAAATTTTTACATCCAGTTAAGATGGTTTTAGAAATAACTTTTAATAACTGGCTGGTAACTGTTAAGTATAATAATGCATAATCTCAATAATGAAATACTGGATACAAATCACAAGCACTTCCATTCATCATCAGGTCAAAGTCTCATCTGCAATAGAACGATCTTCTTTGGTTTAATAGAAGCAAGCGGAAGATTTTTGACCTACACTTCCCCATACCCCATTCTGGCCAGACGAGTTGGGGATGTCATGTTCGCATTTTCTCCTTCGTACACCTCTTGGGACTTCATACAAAGTGGATGTGATTCTATTTTACTCTGCTGGAACCACGCGACTAACTAGCGTTTTTATTCATAGTACTTTTTTCAAGAGATAAAATTGTTTAAATTTAGATTAACCCTTCATTTGGCAGTGATGCTTTTAAGCAACAACCACTTTGAATATTTCTACAACACCAAATAATAAGTTTTGTGCAAATCATTCGATTTTGTTACGAAGCTTAGTTCAGCAAAACACTAGTAAATCGGTCGTCGACTGAGTTTTGAGTGATTTCATATTCATATTTCTGTCAGACGCCAAGATGACGCGCAATGAGAATAACAAAGACGGAAGTTTTATGATTTTATACTATTTTATCATCTCTAATTGTTTTTGTTTTGTCTAAATTTTATTCATAATAAATCAAACTAATCATATAAAGCAATATTTGGCGTAGAAACTGTGTTTTCTAATATATGACATGCTTCCGAACCTCGATGTTGCCTAGAAGCATCAGTGCCAAACATCTAACAAAATAGGTTTATCTTTTTGTTAATACAAAAAAGTGTCAATACCCAATAAATCAATCATGTATTACATGAATAATGTTATAGAGATGGTATACAATTACTTTTGATGCAATTATGGACCCTGTCGGGCACATCATTTTAGGAGAGAGGAAGAATTTGCTGTCTGTCTCTGTGTTGTCTGTCTTCAAGCTTATACCGCTGAACTGATTTAAATGATAAACACATTTTTCTTGCGTTGAAGTCAACAACTATAGCAGACAACGGTAACATACCAGTTTCAGAAGCTAAAGAGAAAATAAAAAGCCAACCTTGGCTCGGCATATTGATCGTGAAGTATGATGACATGCGTCATCTATCAAATGTTGGAGAAAAAGGTCGTTGTCGACTTTGCGAAAATGGCCAAAAAATAGTTTAATGCATATAATGTGAAATACGATTGATTTTTTTTATGATTTTCATATAAAAAAAATAATTGTATAATATATCTCAATGTTATATTTAAGTACCCCTATTTGGCAATGTGGTAAATAAGCAACAATCGTTTTTCGCGAAAATACCAACCAAATATTTTTTTTAATATTTTTCTTAACTTTATTTGATAGTAACAATTAGGTCTAAATAGATTTTATTGAAAAAATCAAACAATTTGTGTCTTGCCAAATGAAGGGTTAAGAAATCAAAGAGCAGCAAGTGATAAATGCAAAACTGCGAATTCCGCAAACAAAATCCATGCATAATTCTCAAAATAAACCCCATTCCCGGCATATCACATTCTCACGTGTCACGCTGCATGTGTGTGCCAGACCTAATTCCGTTCAAGACACATTAGCAGTGTTGTAGGTGGAGTACACATGTTCGGAAAATAAAAGGGAATTCGAATTTTTTAACTTAAAGGTATAAAGTAGTCGCTTTGAAGCCTAGGCAAGCGTTAAAAAGGCGAAAGCGCAAATACGTAGGTACATTAAGTAATCTGTGTGATAGCACAGTTGCGATCGAGTTCATTCAAGCAAAGAATAACACATTAACTGCTGTAACAAAGAAATTAAAGAACAGAAAAGATGGTGATTAAAAGTAACTTGACTTGCTCCTAATAGTAAATAGGTATGTAGGCATTCTTTAGTGAGCATACATAGATACCTACATGTGGATATCAGTCAGATCAGACTTATCCTAAACTTTTTACAGTAGGTAATATTTAAAAAAAAATCTAGAGTAACTACTTCAATACTTTCAACTCTTTTAAAGGTCACAGCCAAGTTTTTCAGCTGTCACGTTCGGTGAATTTATACATATTTAAAACTTGTGACTCTGCAGACATAATTCAAACTTACTCCGTTCATCCACAATTTCGCGTCATAAAAAACTGCTATAACCAGACTGTGAACTCGAGACTTAACTTTGGCTATCCTTTGCCCCAAAAATGTGTACCAAGCTTAACATTGTCGTGAATAATTAAAGTTCGGGCTAAAGTACAACTTAGCACGTTCACCCAGTTAATATTTTTGCTTGCATCAATTATTTAGGCCGACCGCTACGCACGTCTGCAGATTGTGAGTTACAAACCGGCGCGTGCGCTTGTAAATTAGTTAACAGCTTTCCTTGTAAATGGCTAGGATGAGAAAAGTTTAGTAAAATATCTAGTTACTCGTATGTTTTGTAGTTAAGTCTTAAGAGCTGTAGTTCCGCTGGTTAAACTAAGTTTCATATTAATCCTTAAAGTTAGTTAATGAGGCATAATATTAATTACTTTCCTAGACTTTTGAGTTCGTTCGTTTCAGCCAAATGACGTCCACTGCTGGACAAAGGCCTCGCCTAAGGATTTCCATAACGACTGGTCCTGCGCTGCCTACATCCAGACTCTTCCCGTGACCTTCACCAAATCGTCAGTCCACCCAGTGGGAGGCCTGCCCACGCTACGATTGCTGGATTTTAATATTATTTTAAAGTATTGTCGGTAGTATGTAATATGCACTGGGTCTAACAATAAAGTGCATACCGGCTTGCCAAAGACTAAGCAGCTGGGGTTTGAACTAAAATAGAAATGCGTCCGTTTCGAATATTATGATGTTTTCTAATATTCAAAACAATTTCAATATAAAATAAATTAACATCAAAATGAAATAGAGCTTCATTCAGTTATATTTCCAGTTCATTCACCTGCAAAAAATAAATTCTTGTGGTTTCAGCATTTCCAACGCGGCAACGCAGACGTCTACAGCTGTAATAAATTTTTTTTCTATGAAAAACGCTAAAACAACTGACACCTATTTATCTTTATGAAATAAACTTTAAAAGAATTGTTCTAAAATAGGCACTATTTAAATAGGAGATTTAAAGTGGGTGTAGGTTTTTTTTTATTAAATAACGTTCATTTATTATTTTTGGCCAGCATTTTCAAAGGATTCTATTTAAAACAACTTTTTATGAAGTAGTCCAGTCAATAAAGCATTATAGATGGAAAACTGTAGAACACAATTTCTGACTTCAGGACTTTATTTAGACTAGTTAGGAGGTGAACATAGCAAAAGTCCCCGCCCTTAGCCCTTGAGCCGGCTGGGAGAGGGGGGTTTAAAGGTGCCACTTTTCGGTTTTTCGCTTAATCCTCGGAAACTATGCGTCCTAGTGACATGACTACTTTGAACCAAAAAAAGCGTATTCAATTTGCTACAGATGAGATAGACAAGTTTTTCTATAAATTGTATAGTTTTCGCGGCATCTGCTCTAGAAGGTCTGTAATATTGGAAATTTTATTTTTGTCTTACATGTTACCATCAGGAGAAAATCGACTAAATCAACATTGAGCAATCATTATAGACATGCGGGAGCATGTTAAGCCTAGTTCCAGCGAGGGGACTACACCGTGCGTATATTTAGACGAATCACTTTGAGCCACTTTTGAGTCCTCATCACTCAAAAACTACTGTGCATTAACACTTCAAATTTGGCTCATGTGTTGAGACTTACAAGATATACATCAGTTTCAAATTTCATAATCTGCCTCAAACGGTTCTTTAGATATTGACGTCCAAAAATCTACATGTTTGACCTATAGACCGAATTCTAACCACTTCCAGATGACCTCGAAGGTTAAAATTTGGCATCCAGAAAGGTAGTTATGTAAATACAAAGGAACAAATAAAAAACCAGTAAATTTTAACATTTCACATGTGATAGATAGATAGTAGTGCTCTAAATATCGATTTTTGAACGTCAATACCTAAATAACCGTTTGAGGTATATTTATGAAATTTGAAGCTGATGTACATCTTGCAAGTCTCAATACATGAGCCAAATTTGAAGTGTTAATGCACAGTAGTTTTTGAATGATGAGGAGTCAAAAGTGGCTCTAATTGGTTCGTCTAAATATACGCACGGTGCAGTCCCCTCCCTGGAACTAGGCTTAACATGCTCCCGCATGTCTATAGTGTTTGCTCAATGTTGATTTAGTCGATTTTCTCCTGAAAGGAACATGTGAGACAACAATAAAATTTCCAATTTTACAGACCTTCTAGAGCAGATGCCGCAAAAACTATACAAGATATAGAAAAACTTGACTGTCTCACCTGTAGCAAATTGAATAAGCTTTTTTTGGTTCATAGTAGTCATGTCACTAGGACGCATAGTTTCCGAGGATTAAGCGAAAAACCGAAAAGTGGTACCTTTAAACCCCCCTCTCCCCGCCGGCTCAAGGGCTAAGGGCGGGGACTTTTGCTATGTTCACCACCTAACTAGGCTAAATAAAGTCCCGAGGTCAGAAATTGTGTTCCATGGATTTCTCTCTACACCGTCGTTAAGGCATTCATTGACTGGACTAAAGCAAATGGCATTCAGTTGAGCAACACTAATTAAGTTGATTCTTTTTTTTAAACTAAAATTCACAAAGCTTTGATGAATATTGAACTGTTTATTAAATAAAAACTGTAAGGCACCAAGGTTCAAAATCAATTATTATATTATTCTGGTAGTAAAGATTTTTTTCGAAATGATGAACCGTCGGACATTAAACCTTCCATTGATTTCTCTTTCATTGTAATACTTGTACAAATTATTGTTTTACTTATTAGTTATGATTCCATAACTCCCAAGTATCATTTGACATTCTGTAATGACAAACAAAAAAAGATTTATTCACGATAACACGGTCACGAAATCAATTTAGAATTTAAGGGAGAAGTTTTCACAATAAATTAAGAATTTGAAAGTTTGTTAATGACTTCCTCTTGCGGATCTTGGAGGGATTCCAAGAACTGAAAGATCTCAGGAGTGTTTCTTGGAACTACGGCTTTTCAAAGTAAAGACGGCTTATCAAGCTAAAAAAATGTGTACCTTAGGTATTAGTGATAAGTGCTATTTTTCAATAGAATTATACGTTATTGATTGTACTGTATCCTTTTTACTTTGAACCGAGACAGACGATTTTTACAAGCAATATTTTGTAGCGAGATGATTATTTTTACGCAAAGTTACAAGTTAAAGGTAAAATAATTTTATCTTGGTGGTACTATTTCATGGAATGAGAATAACATGCCAATATAAATAAAATATTTTATCTGTCTGTTCCAGTTAATCTCCAAAATGACTAGAGCGGTTTTGATGAGATTTCCACTGGTTGATGTAACTTTAATATTTTAGAAGAAGATTCAAGGTAAAGAAAAACTCATGAAATTGTGAACTTTTTAAATGACAGACTGAATCCACTTGAGTGAAGCCGCGGTCAAAAGCTAGCCTACTAATAATGTTTAACTCAAAGGTTGTGACGTCAAAACATGGCGTGAGAGCTGTCACACAAGCATCACATCCTGAGTGTGACAGGTAGGGATTTGTATTACAGGTAGGTATTAATTAATTATTTTGATGGGCATTATTACTTAATGCGCTTCTCTTGTTATTGTTTATGTTTGCAGTGATATCCAATATTAATAAATCAATTTTTAATTTATCTTCAGCTCTTTATTCATATCTCTGTCTTGACAGCTCAGGATATAAGTCAATGAAAGAGAGAGGTAATGAAAGTAGGTCATCGTAGGTACGAATGAAGGTATATTATGAAGTATCTTATGTAGTCATTATAGGAGCTATTTTGCAACGAAAACATGTAGAGTCGTGTGCCGATGACTGTATTTATCGAGATCAGAAGTCACTGTGTCGCCGTTGGCGTTATTTATGAAGTAATAAATTATTAATTGAATAATTTCCAACACCCTTCTGTCCTTCATAAGTATATTTGAACACGGCGATTTTCATTACATAGATTGATTGCTCATCAGATGCAAAACTTAAAGCCTACCCTCGTCAAACGCGTCATGTTTTAATCATCTTTCGCGTCACGTATGAAGGATGTAGGATCTTTGTTTACTTTGCAAAGTTTAGACTTGTTGCAAGTGTGTTCGTGGCTCAAAAGTGGAACGCAAACGTAGTCTAGCAGTTTGTTACCGGTACATTTAAATCCCGTCGCTGTACAAACTTTATTAACATACTTAGTTACTGGGACAGACTGTAGTGACAACCCTGGGAATTGACCCAGATGATTCTGCAAGCGTTCTCCGACACAGTCGTTTCTCCATTGGACTGATCACCAATAGGAAGTTTCGTTTTTGAGAGATTCATCGATATAATGTTTCACCTATGGACGTTTCGCCGACAGAATGGTTAGCATTTGTGTGTTTCGACGACAGGCGTTTTCCACTAGTACATTATAACTCAATGTTTCCACTACGGACTANTTGATTGTACTGTATCCTTTTTACTTTGAACCGAGACAGACGATTTTTACAAGCAATATTTTGTAGCGAGATGATTATTTTTACGCAAAGTTACAAGTTAAAGGTAAAATAATTTTATCTTGGTGGTACTATTTCATGGAATGAGAATAACATGCCAATATAAATAAAATATTTTATCTGTCTGTTCCAGTTAATCTCCAAAATGACTAGAGCGGTTTTGATGAGATTTCCACTGGTTGATGTAACTTTAATATTTTAGAAGAAGATTCAAGGTAAAGAAAAACTCATGAAATTGTGAACTTTTTAAATGACAGACTGAATCCACTTGAGTGAAGCCGCGGTCAAAAGCTAGCCTACTAATAATGTTTAACTCAAAGGTTGTGACGTCAAAACATGGCGTGAGAGCTGTCACACAAGCATCACATCCTGAGTGTGACAGGTAGGGATTTGTATTACAGGTAGGTATTAATTAATTATTTTGATGGGCATTATTACTTAATGCGCTTCTCTTGTTATTGTTTATGTTTGCAGTGATATCCAATATTAATAAATCAATTTTTAATTTATCTTCAGCTCTTTATTCATATCTCTGTCTTGACAGCTCAGGATATAAGTCAATGAAAGAGAGAGGTAATGAAAGTAGGTCATCGTAGGTACGAATGAAGGTATATTATGAAGTATCTTATGTAGTCATTATAGGAGCTATTTTGCAACGAAAACATGTAGAGTCGTGTGCCGATGACTGTATTTATCGAGATCAGAAGTCACTGTGTCGCCGTTGGCGTTATTTATGAAGTAATAAATTATTAATTGAATAATTTCCAACACCCTTCTGTCCTTCATAAGTATATTTGAACACGGCGATTTTCATTACATAGATTGATTGCTCATCAGATGCAAAACTTAAAGCCTACCCTCGTCAAACGCGTCATGTTTTAATCATCTTTCGCGTCACGTATGAAGGATGTAGGATCTTTGTTTACTTTGCAAAGTTTAGACTTGTTGCAAGTGTGTTCGTGGCTCAAAAGTGGAACGCAAACGTAGTCTAGCAGTTTGTTACCGGTACATTTAAATCCCGTCGCTGTACAAACTTTATTAACATACTTAGTTACTGGGACAGACTGTAGTGACAACCCTGGGAATTGACCCAGATGATTCTGCAAGCGTTCTCCGACACAGTCGTTTCTCCATTGGACTGATCACCAATAGGAAGTTTCGTTTTTGAGAGATTCATCGATATAATGTTTCACCTATGGACGTTTCGCCGACAGAATGGTTAGCATTTGTGTGTTTCGACGACAGGCGTTTTCCACTCATTGAAGTAATATTACTACGTAGTACATTATAACTCAATGTTTCCACTACGGACTATTCACCGACAGAACTTTTCACCTCTTCTGGACGAAAACTAGCTGATTTCTATTCTGTTTGTTATTTTAACATGAATGAAATGAATCAATCCCAGATTTCCATTAATGATGATATGTAGTCAATTGCCAATAATTCATTTGCAAGCCATAAGTTTGTTTGTAGGTATTATTTAGATGTTACAAAGTAATAATATGAGAATATTATGGACCCAGAATTATTGAAATAAGTCATTTATTTCTCCCATTCTCCGTCAGTACGCTCCCGTGGTTTTAAAACAAACCGCACTACTGAAATTTATCCGCAGCGAAACATAATAATTTAACCTTCATATTACAATATTTCCATTTCGCATCCTTCACATAATTTTATAATATTATTTCCATTTTACATCCTTCACATTCAAAATTACCTGTCCTCAGGTTCCCTGGTACAAAGCAAATCCAAAACTCATGACAAAATGGAAAAGGTAATAAATTGCTCTAGCACCAGACATTTGTAAAAAGGAAAGTTGCTTTGATAAACTACGTGTCAATTCAACTACAAATACCCACCTTACTAACGTGACGTGTTCTTGAAATATTAGATACTAGATTTTGCCAGCGTTTCACCTGCGTTTCACAGAAAGACTCACTTACTCTTTATTTATAGTTGTAATTTGACTACTTATTTATAGTCAAATTTTACTATAAGTATATATCTATTTATATACATAAAACTCAAAGATGACTGACTGACTGACTGACATAGTGATCTATCAACGCACAGCTCAAACCACTGGACGGATCGGGCTTAAATTTGGCATGCAAGTATATGTTATGACGTAGGTATCCGCTAAGAAAGGATTTTACGAAACTCCTCCCCTAAGGGGGTAAAATGGGATCCACGCCTACGAAGTCGCGGGCGGCCGCTAGTAAACAATAATACTGTACTGTTTCATTAAAATCCGTTCAGTATAATGTGCATAAAAGGATATTGAACTCCCAGTCTCACAAACTTTACGTTTATTATTAGTAGGATGCTCGAAAACTATTATAAACGAATAATTCGAAATCTGCAATAAACCTACCTACTGTATATTATGTGCTCCACGCAGAGTATTATTAATCCTGGAATGCAATAGCTCATAGAGTTTGTCACGTTTGTTTGACTGCGTGGAACGGAACGTAAATTATAAAGTTAATATGTCAAGCTCTTCGCCATTCCCGCCATTTGTTTTGTCAATCTGTTTTCACTTGTCATTCTTCCATGTACATTTTCAAATATGCACAGGAAAAAAAATAACTTAAACTCCATTAAATAACTTCCAAAGAGAAATTTACACACATTCGTATGCAAATTTTTAATCTGCAATACAAAATATTTGTGTACTTATTATAATATTTCAGTCATGAGAAAGAAGCCAGGCAAAAGTATTCTATCACAGCATAGGTCGCTATGGAGTGAGAGAAAATTAAACTTGTTTTAAAAGGTCTCCAATGGCAGGGGAAGAAATAATAGTTCTCAAAGTGCTCCCGATGAAATGGAAAGAGTACTTAAAATATTCACTGGAGCAACTAGATATTACAATAAATTTTCACAGAAAATGTTTGCTTGCTGAGATTTTTACACATCACTAACACTAAATAGTATAAATTCTCTCTTGAGATTGAGATAACTCTTTTATAATGCGAACAGCTAGGGACTGGAATTCGGTGCCTGCTGCTGTCTTTCCCGAAGCCTATAATCCGGGCCTTTTCAAGGCGAGAGTGAATAGGCACTGCATAAAAAAACAAAGTCGCTTTCCGGTCTATCTGTCCATATGTATGCTTTGCTTAGATCTTTAAAACTAAGCAACGAATTTTGATGCGGTTTTTTAATAGATAAAGTGATTCAAGAGGAAGGTTCATCATTAAAAATAACGTGCATATTATAGAAGAGAAAAGCCGATAAATGAAGTTTGTATGCTTTGCTTAGATCTTTAAAACTAAGCAACGGATTTTGATGCGGTTTTTTAATAGATAAAGTGATTCAAGAGGAAGGTTCATCATTAAAAATAACGTGCATATTATAGAAGAGAAAAGCCGATAAATGAAGTTTAATTATTTATAAAATAAAACATTTTCATTTTCGATAAAATCCATTGCAACCGTGCGAAGCCGGGGCGGGCCGCTAGTTTGGTAACAAAATACACATCAAAATGAAGGGAATGTGTGGTTTCATCAGAATGTAATCCGACAGTAACACTTAATTTATAGTTTTTTCAACATTTTGCTCGAAAACGACTTTTGCAAAAGATATTGAATTCGTGATTTTATTCTCCGTTCCACGACGACGATATCGGTTCTGGAATATATTAGAATTACGCAACTGTTGAGATAACTGGTGCATTCCAATGTTTTTTTGTAACTAGATCAACCGATTTTTTACAAATGAGACAAAAGTATACCTACTCGCCATATCAATAATAATGCTAGCACAGTTTTTAAGTGATGTCCTTTGTCTGTATACAGAGATTTTCATAAATTACATTGATCAATAGGCATTACTAAATAAATACCTTGTAACTTCTTATCAAATACCTAACTTCAAATCTTTTAAATCGTTTTTCTATGAATCTGGATGCGGGCAGCGCAGGTCCGGTCTTTATGGAGACCTGTGTCCAGCAGTGGACATCATAATTATAACTGAAACGAATGAATGAATTGAGTAGGTATCACCTACTATCAAAAATCGAATCCTTGTGCCTTGTATTACGTAATTTTAGCCATCGTGATCACCAAGGTTTTTATAAATTGGTTTAAGCCAGTTGTAAGTAAATTAACATTTTAATTACGAGTATTATCATAAGTGAATTGGTTTTATTTATTTATTTTAGCCAGTCGTAAGTAAATTAACATTTTAATAACGAGCATTATCTTAAGTGAAATATTTATTACTAAGTGCACAAATGATAAAAAACCGTGAATTAGAGCAGTGCCTACTTATAATTTCATGAAGAAACGGCTCAAAAAATTACCACTTTATCTAGATTAATAAAGCGTTTCTCAAAATTACGCTACTTTGTGCATATTAACATTGACCGCTTGATATGCCTTCCAATCGGATTATTCACCAACTCGACTAAAGATACTGGACACAAGTGTGGACACGCCAAGAATTTAACGCGTAGTTGTCGCGAAAATATAAAAGCGATTTCGTCGTTTCAGCCAAATGACGTCCACTGCTGGACAAAGGCCTCCTCCCAAGGCTTTCCATAATGAACGGTCCTGCGCTGCCCGCATCCAGCCCGTGCTCGCCACTCGAGAACTTTTCTGCCCCAACGGCCATCGTCTCTACGAGCTATGTGCCCCGCCCACTGCCACTTGATTTTAGCAATTCTGCGAGCTATATCGGTCACTTTGGTTCTCCTGCGGATCTCCTCATTTCTGATTCGATCACGCAGGGAAACTCCGAGCATAGCCCGCTCCGTTGCCCTTTGGGTGACCTTGAGCCTTCGATTTAATTCTTGTAAAAATCTTAAGTGTGTCTAACCGGGCTAGGATGTGCGCCTTGATATAATCTCATCTATAAAATGCTACGATAACAGTTTATCATGCAGTGCATCCTAGGACAAAATAATCATGATCATTTCAGCCATAGGACGTCCACTGCTGAACATAGGCCTCCCCCAATGATTTCCATAATGGCCGGTTGGTTGGCGACCTGTATCCAGCGCTTTCCTGCTACCTTTGTGAGGTCGTCGGTCCACCTTGTGGGTGGACCAAATAATTAGTGACACTAATTTTGAGTTTCACCAACTGGACACGCGTGTGTTCAGTCTCTTGTGTCGAGTTGGTGAATAACCCTACCGTCTTTAGTAAGAACCTTTCCATGATTGCGCTGTCACATTTCACTAAACTCTTTACTTAACGCCCTCTGGTGACAATTTCCTATAAGCTTGTTAAATTAAAACCAATTAGAGCCTCCAATAACATTTTCCTAGGGATCCCTACTGAATAGTAATTGTGTATGTTGAGATTGGTTCTGTCTTCTGATTAGTTTCACAATATTAGGCCCGGAGTTGTGAAGCTATGCGCATACTTAGGAATAGTTCTGATTCGGAATTGCCGTTTAATTAATAATAATGTTTAGAACTTAATATTATACAGATGTTTCAGGTTTGTATTTGAAAGAATGTTAAGTTTGGTTCTAAAATTAAAGATTGGTAGTTGACAATACATAATAGGTATCTTTGTTTGTAAATTAAATAGGACATTAGTGCCCGTTTTCACCATCAATCGCTTTAACCGCCTCTGTGGTCTAGAGGTAAGACCACCTGCTTCATACGCAGAGGACCTGGGTTCGATTCAAAGTAGGAGTCTGTTCAGTTTGGTTGGTGGTAGGGCTTGTTCCAAGTCCGCCTGGCTAACTTACCTAAGGTTGCCGCCATAACTGTCACCTGTCAGAGGTAAGATAGCCAGTTCCTCTGTGGTTGAGGATTCTGGGTGAAGCTCGCTTCCACCTTTGGCCTTCGGATCATCACTTTACCATCAAGTGAGATACAGGCCAAGAGTTTCCTCGTTGTGGATAAAAAATCCCCAATTTTTATCAAAATTAATATTGTTGCGTCTTAAGGTCTTAACTTTCTATTATTTAAAATATTTGAATAACCCTTTATCGAAAAAACTCTTTGTGCATTCCAAGAAAAATTAGTGTCCAATTTTCAAAAAAATAATTGGAATTTCTACCAAAAATTTTCGTTTTCTCAGAAAAGAAATCTATTTTGATAACAAACGGAGGAGTGGAGCTCAATTATGGAAGTGCTCGATATTTCAAAAGGGAACGTCGATAATCACCGAAGGGGATTGTGTTGCTTCAGATTTGTATCAGGTAGCTTTAATAAGGGAGAAAACTAGATTTTACCCGTGTCTTTGTCCCCTGGTTGGATTAGGCCTGTAACAGAAAATAGACTTTATTTACAAGTAGAAGCATAAAATCATGCGGCTAGCGTGAACTGTATTTTTTATTTTATTTTACTTGTTTAACAATCTACATACATGTGCAGGATCTCCCTGAAACATCACTACAACATGAACATAAGCCAAGTAAATAAATACATTCTACTTACTACTGAAACATGTTTAAATAGGTTGTAGGCCTAAGATGATGTGCGGCGTGATAAGCTTTTATCGCGCGTGCCGTTTTTATTTATTTATTTATTTATTTTATAGATTTTACTCGATAAGCCATCATTTGTCGTCTAAAATTATCGATAAGATTTTATCACGGCGCGAATCTTAGCTCGGCTGAACAGTGATGAACTAAATAAAAGCTTGTAAAAATAACCTTTTATTGGACTTTAGACCAAATCATTTTTTATAATGATTTTCAAAATTCGTCCACTAATTTAGGCGTGGAAACGTTATGAACACTGTATTCAGGACTCCTTAATAAATATTAATCTTTACAAACCGACATTCTTAATAGTTCATCAGAATATTATGACACAAAAGTTACTCACTACGTATGAATTAAGGCTGGCTAGATACTTAGTGAGAGCAAGAAAAACAACCGTATTGTAATGGACATACTGTAACATATTCAACTTCGCACAAATTAACATGGGGCAGAGATACAGCAAGAAAATGAAAATTACACTTTATTTCAGTTGACAAAGTTCGCATTTTCCATGTCGACAAAGTACGCAGTTTTCAAACATTCCCTCCTACTTTTATCACTTCAAATCCTACAAACCCTTGTATCGTATCAGTGTAGACATTCGTCGCATCCGAGGTGACGCATCTAGATGGGAAACTTTAATCAGATGTGTTTGAAAAATACCCGCGATTTGTAAATGTCTTGATGCGACTATCCGGCCCACCCGCTAAGTTTTTGTAGACGCATTTGCGGTAGTGATGTGAAGGAGAAGTCAAAGTCAAAGTCAAAATTTCTTTATTTGTTTAGACTAATAAATAGTTCTTACAAATCGTCATATGCTCTTAAGGAGCCTCTACATGTCTCATAATCTTTTTACCCTACCAGCGCTTCGAGACCAACATTTGGCAAGTGCTGAGAAGAAGCGCCGCAACAAACTCAGTCACCACTGTCTGCCGGTTAATATAAATAAATAGAAATAGTAGTAGTAGGTACATTCGATTCAGGAGCAGTTCACTGAATTTACCATGCATTCTTGTATGGTGTATCATAAGAATGGGTAATGGGTATACAAGATTGCGTGGTATATTAAACAAGGTAGTGACGTGCTAATATCTAGACTTACATATTAAGGTACTAGTAGAAATGACTCGCATACATAAATTTGAATAACTTGGATTGACCAGTCCCCGAAAGCAGCGCCTGTTCACAGACATGACGAGTGAACCAGCCATCGCTTCACTCGACCATATTAGAGGGAATGTAACGACCCGCCTCAAATGAAAATTCCCATTTGAAAATGGCTGAAAATCGCACAAACGATTTTCAGCTGTTTTCTGCCGCGTGAGGATTTTCCGAATTTTATCTGTTTTTTTTTGAGCTACTTGAGGGTTTCCTTTTTACTTTTTTTTAATGGAAAAACTATGCGCTATTTAAGTTTTATTTCATTTTATGTGAAGCTCTCATTAAGGACTCCTATCATTTATGTAAGATGAAGCCTTAAATGTAAATGCTGGCATGGATGAGATACTAAATTCCGGTGTATTGAGTTTTTAAGCCACCTGGCTTAAAAACTGGCACTAGGAAGAAACATCATAGGGTCATAAAATATAGTTTTTTTTTTATTTCTCCCCCTAAAAAGGAAAATTCGTTTCTTTAAAGTTTGCTTTAAATGAAAATTGGTAGGTATTGTACATACACTCGGCATCAAATAAATCGCACCTCCCGCGACAAGCACTTATCAAACGTATGCATCCCCACTTCCCACCAACGTTGGTCCCATTTGAAAGCCTAGTTCTAAACTTTATTTAATTAAAGGAAAGGTTTTTACCCCAAAAATGTGTCTTTACAAGGATCCAGAGTCACTTCTTCAAAAAGTAGGTAGTTACGCTATAGCCATTTTTTATGACTATAAAACTGTTAAGTTGGGATTAATCGCTATCCATCTGTTAAAGAGGACACGTGAGATCTTTATTTGGTTTTATAACCATAAAAATTGGTCTAATTGATCCCACAGGTGAGCCCAAAGTGAGGTCTATTTTCAAGTCACATTTATGGTATATGTTAATCATTTATTTAGAAATGAAATGTATTTTTCTTTAAGGATATTTATTGGGCTTTCAAATAACACCAATATTGTTGGGGTACCATGATTGTGTCAGAAGAAAATCTTTAAAGTTCGCGTCGCGGAAGGTGCGGTTTATTTGATGTTGAGTGTATTTACCTAAATCTTTATGAGCCGTAATTCTTCGTTTCAATATTTCAAAACCTGAAATCGGATCATCTTACCCCCATCCCTAAAATCGGGACGTACGAGCGGTTGGTTCGGCAAAAGTGGGAAAGTGCTGAATAATTTTCGTCGCAATCGACTTTATCCTTCCCTGCCCTATATTCGTAGTCGGTACTTTTTTCGCGGTCAGCGTTTTAATCCTCCATTGGTGACGTCAATTTTGTCTTACATTATCGAAAATGGTCTAATGTGTTTTTATTTTAGCCCTAATTGTCCATACAATTAACGATCTTGACAATTATTGAAAAAATTGAAATAGGTATACTCTTCTACCACATAGGTAGTCTAATGAAATGTTAATTTAGGCCTCAGACGTCTAATACGATACGAGTAATAAACTTGATTGACGGCTTGAAACGAATCTTGTTTTCAACAATTAACCATGAAAATAATTAGGATGTTTTATTAACGAAATCCTTGTCCTTTAGAAAACTATAATTCTGTTTCTTTTGTTTTGTTTCAACCACCCTAAGCTATAAGTAAATATAACTACCTATCTCATAAAGGACATCACAAAAAGGCTACATAGTTTACCTAAGGCCGATACTATAAATCTGTGGTCGCGATCCTCTTCAGTGAGGGACCGAGGAAGAAGAAGAAAAATACTATAAAGGTTACATAGTGACTCTAATAAACCTACAGAAAATATTTTTCTTAGAGTTTTTCTTGATTCTACATCATTAAAATTACGTAGTAAACAACAACAATATCTCAACACGAAGTTTGGATTTGTCGAATATTTTCGCCGAGTGAGCGGCAAGTTTGAAGGCACATTGTTCTTGGATGGTTAAGTTAAATTAAGCCTTGAATGGAGTTTCACTCGCCTTTGCTTGCTTCAGCTGGATTTAATTTGGATTCAAATATATCTACACACACAATGGCGAGCCCCATAGTAGTCCAGTCAATAAAGCATTATAGATGGAAAACTGTAGAACACAATTTCTGACTTCAGGACTTTATTTAGACTAGTTAGGAGGTGAACATAGCAAAAGTCCCCGCCCTTAGCCCTTGAGCCGGCGGGGAGAGGGGGGTTTAAAGGTGCCACTTTTCGGTTTTTCGCTTAATCCTCGGAAACTATGCGTCCTAGTGACATGACTACTTTGAACCAAAAAAAGCGTATTCAATTTGCTACAGATGAGATAGACAAGTTTTTCTATAAATTGTATAGTTTTCGCGGCATCTGCTCTAGAAGGTCTGTAATATTGGAAATTTTATTTTTGTCTTACATGTTCCCATCAGGAGAAAATCGACTAAATCAACATTGAGCAATCATTCTAGACATGCGGGAGCATGTTAAGCCTAGTTCCAGCGAGGGGACTACACCGTGCGTATATTTAGACGAATCACTTTGAGCCACTTTTGACTCCTCATCACTCAAAAACTACTGTGCATTAACACTTCAAATTTGGCTCATGTGTTGAGACTTGCAAGATATACATCAGTTTCAAATTTCATAAATATGCCTCAAACGGTTCTTTAGATATTGACGTCCAAAAATCTACATGTCTGACCTATAGACCAAATTCTAACCACTTCCAGATGACCTCGAAGGTTCAAATTTGGCATCCAGAAAGGTAGTTATGTAAATACAAAGGAACAAATAAAAAACCAGTAAATTTTAACATTTCACATGTGATAGATAGATAGTAGTGCTCTAAATATCGATTTTTGAACGTCAATACCTAAATAACCGTTTGAGCTATATTTATGAAATTTGAAGCTGATGTACATCTTGCAAGTCTCAATACATGAGCCAAATTTGAAGTGTTAATGCACAGTAGTTTTTGAATGATGAGGAGTCAAAAGTGGCTCTAATTGGTTCGTCTAAATATACGCACGGTGCAGTCCCCTCCCTGGAACTAGGCTTAACATGCTCCCGCATGTCTATAGTGTTTGCTCAATGTTGATTTAGTCGATTTTCTCCTGAAAGGAACATGTGAGACAACAATAAAATTTCCAATTTTACAGACCTTCTAGAGCAGATGCCGCAAAAACTATACAAGATATAGAAAAACTTGACTGTCTCACCTGTAGCAAATTGAATAAGCTTTTTTTGGTTCATAGTAGTCATGTCACTAGGACGCATAGTTTCCGAGGATTAAGCGAAAAACCGAAAAATGGTACCTTTAAACCCCCCTCTCCCCGCCGGCTCAAGGGCTAAGGGCGGGGACTTTTGCTATGTTCACCACCTAACTAGGCTAAATAAAGTCCCGAGGTCAGAAATTGTGTTCCATGGATTTCTCTCACCGTCGTTAAGGCATTCATTGACTGGACTATAGGCAAATTACCAACGTGACATTTGTCGAAATCGCTTCGCTGTTTCTTTTTTGCATACGTACTTATTTCACTCCGTGAAGAGATTTCAATATTCAATTCATATTCATATTCATATTCATATTCATTTATTGCGATAATATTAAAACTGTCACTAATGTTCGTTCATTTTACGTGATCGAATCAGAAATGAGGGGATACGTAAACGCCCGACGGATTAGCAAGCTGAAGTGGCAAGGGGCAGGGCACATAGTACGCAGAACTGACGGCCGGCCGATGGGGCAGCAAGATTCTGGAGTGGAGGCCACGTACGCAAACGTAGCGTGGGACCTCATAAAGGTGGCAGGAAGGCGCTGGATGCAGGCCGCTACCAACCGGGCGATATGGAAGTTATCGGGGGAGGCCTATGTTCAGCAGTGGACGTCCTGTGACTGAAATGATAATGACGATGATGATGAATGTTACTTTGTTTAGCTAGATAGGTTAAAGTCACGTTTACCAATCTATTTGTTATAGCTATTTGCCTTTAAGAAAGTAAGGTATTTCATAATATTATTGTTGTTTGTAAGACTAGCCTGTTTTAAAATGTTAAACTAGATTTATTATTTTGTGGTAAATCTAGATTAATTTAATCGATAACGAAACAACTGTTTAAACCTCCGATTGTTAATTAAGGCGTATTTGATAAAGGCGTAATACCTAAAAGAACATTATGTACGCTTTATTATATCTTGTGTTTCAGTTTTGATATTATAATAATGAAGTGTATTTTATTATCTTAACACTTGTTAAAATAAAACTAAATAAAAAGAATGTAAAGTTTTTACAACTGGCGAGTAAGTTTCGAATATCCATCTGCGATGTCAAATTTTTTGGAATTACTTAAATGTTATTTTATCTTCAAATTGTTTTTGAAATTTTAAATCCCATACTTATTTATTACTCTGCTGAAACAAGGAAAAAGTAAAAATAAAAAATATTCACCATTCTCTAAGCCCGTGTGTACCATCGTTAAAGATTTGGGCACGAATGCAGATACGCAGTGATTTATTGTCACTTTTTTCTTGTATAATAAACAACAATAGATCTGTCATTTGCGTGATAAATTCGATAGATCCAACTGTTCCCTGGGATAGAATAAATTGAGTAATAACCCGTGGTATATAGCTTCCTTAGTATGATTTTGATTCATGAATATACGCATTAAGTGATATGATCAAACTACGATATCGATATTAGTGATTTATCAACGTTAGTAACGCCTGGCTACTTCAACCGTAATAAGTGAGTTCACATCTATAAATTATTATGTCAGATTTTATTAATTTTCTTGCTTGAAAGGTTCGGATACTTTGGTGGGCCCTTTCACATAACATGTTTTGAGCTGGACGTAAGTCGACTTTAGTGTGACAACTGCTTTGGATTAAAAAATACGTTTATCTACTTACATGCCAACAATTAAATTTTTGGTCTTATATATGACGTACAAAACGTCCTCAAGCAAGAGCCCTTTGATAGATCTATAATTTTATTATTAGTAATTTTCGAGTATTAAATATACATAATTATTTTTACTAGTTACAAATAAATATTTGAATTTTGAATTTTCGAATTTTTTACTTTTCGTATAGTACATTTTATCATGATTTACTCTTTTCGTTCGTCCGTTTTAGCTGAAAAACGTCCACTGTTGAACAAAGGCCTCCCACAAGGTTTTCGGTAAAAATTTCCACAAAAATATAGGAAGAAGGTGAAAAAATAAAACCTACTTGGTTTGGTGTAAAGCTAATAAAATCGGAAATAGGTTATTAAAGCATTCAATATTTCATCTGAACCGTGAACTTTTACTTTATGAATAAGCAATGTACCGTACGGCTAGCACGAAAAACTTTCGAGTTCGAATCGTTTGCGTATTCGAATCGCCATCAAAAGATTTAGTACGAAAACTACAACAGCGCCCTTGTGTATGAGAAATGGATGCACGAAACTTATTTTGAGAATCAAAACTGTCACGTTATCGTTTAATTCGAAGATTGAGTATCGAATTTTGTCGAATACGCAAACGATTCGAAGACGAAAGTTGTTCATGCTTGAGGTACAGGCCCGAGAATTTGTGTCGCCCCGGAAATTCGCTAAAAATTGCATTACAGCACCGGATGGCGTACTGTTTCACTTCCGCGGGTATTAATGAAGTATCCATTGGCGTAAAGTTAATGTGCTACCAACTTCCGGCATTAAAAGTGTAGCATAATGTTGCAAAGGTTTTCAATGTTGCACAGAAATTTCATTAATTTTTAAAAGACTTCGTAAAAGGAAGAGGTTGGATCGATCTGTATGTACCTACTTAGGTACTTATTTAGTAAATAACCCCCCCAATTTTTGGTCGAGAGAAGCGCGGGGTGCGAGGAGTTTGATCCGAGCAATCCGAGCGTCATTATTGTAGTGTGCGTACTCATGGATAATTTTAGCGTGTACTGATAACACTCTAACATTAGCGGAAGAATGGTGGGGCGCGTCTTCTTGGATGAAACGATCTATACCGTATTAAAAACTAACATAGAGAAGAGGGGAGGAATGAGCATGAAAACCGAGAAAGGATTATGAAACTGTCATCGACATTTTTAAGCATAACGAAGTGTTAATCAAGTGAGTTACAGAAAAAACACATTACTGTTCTTTGCAGTTTGTTCTGCAAAATAAACCTTAACTCTATCACATTAGCACCCCAATAAAAACAGCCTAACCTAACCGCATTTAGGGGACTGCGTTTGTAAAGTGTGAGTAGTGTTCATGGCAGGTGGGTTCCGTGTAATTTGTAAGGCAGAAAATTGAAATTTCACACAGTGCTACTTTAAAATAATGTGCTTTTGCTAACATTGTTCATTATTAGCATAATAATAATAAAAAAAAACAATATTTTTATGTTTATCGTTGCCTTTTTTATGTAGTACCTAGTAAATAGTTTAATTTGAGACTCATAAAAGATGAATGTACTTTCAACAAATTCATTTCACTCAAGTGAACGGAAAAATGTTTCCATTCACTTTTTACTGTGTTCATTATGTGTTCCATATACTAAGTAAATAGTTTACATTACAGCATTATGTTTACATTGTAAATTACATTGATGAACAAAATTTATTTATTTCTCGTTCTACGTTTTACTAGTTGAGGTTGATAAAAGGTGACGTGCATCCATTCTTTATTTATGTTGTCAATAAAGATTTATTTATTTATTTAAATATTTATTTCCCGAGACGTAATTTTTGAGCTGTCCCGAATCTAGTTGGTATTGTTGATCGGATGGCGGTACCCAAAAAAGGGTTTTAAGGGCGTACCATACAGTGCTCTGAAATTACTCGGTTCATTTAACTCTTCTTTGCTTTAGCTGTTCATTTGCCAACCCAACTTGGTTTTTAAGTGCGTTTTAAAATTTTATGCCTCCGTAAAACAAACTGAATTAAAAATTATTTTGCCTTATGTGGTACGTTTTAGGGGCCAGTATCGCTAACAAAAGAATATTAAATACAAAATGAAATGTTAATCTTAATATAATCTGGATAAAAGTAGGTATCTATGTGTATTTAAAATGTATAAATCTCGGTATCTATGAACTTTATTCTGTACAAGATTTTTACCGCGGCACCACTCTTCCATTTTATAATCTAAGGTTTATAATCCAATCTAAAACTTTATAAATATATAAACCCAATAAATTGTTTGTTTGTGAATAACAAAACAATCAAAACTAAAGTTTTGCTGACACAAATGTTGATAAAAAAATGTTGCGTACGATGTCAGGTAACAGTCCTATGAGATTATTTGTGTTTTACAATAACCCTGTATAGATAGCTCTTTTCAAGGCACTTCACGTCTCGTATCAATATAACTTGTCCTACCACTACTTGGGGACAAAACGGCTGGTGTTGAGAAGAAGTGGCAGAAGAAAGTTATCGTGATCCTACGAGATTTTTTGCCAATTCCATCCAGCCACAAAGGCCTTCCCTAAGGATTTTCACAACATCCAGTACTACGCTACCCGCATCCAGGTACTTCCCGCGACCTTCACCGATCGGTCCTTCTAGTAGGAGGATTCTTAAACTATTCGTTCGTTCGTTCGTTTCAGCCAAATGACGTCTACTGCTGGACAAAGGCCTCCCCCAAGGTTTTCCATAATGAACGGTCCTGCGCTGCCCGCATCCAGGCTCTTCCCGCGACCTTTACCATATCGTCGGTCCACCTATTAAACTATTAAATAATTATTATTGACGGGATTGCCATGTACCTTAATTTCGAGTTGCAATCGTTAAAAGACTGCGAAAGAGGGTAGATATATCTATCGATATATCTGGCCATAACATCTCACCCTCCAGTTTCCTCAGTTACTCCGTTATCGTGGCGCTTGCAACAGTGCCTAAATATTCGAAACTCGAAATTAAGTAGGTACATGCTAGTAACCCTGTCATTAATAGTAATTCTTTTAGTGAGCATGAAAATTTATAGCTTGCAATAACTTTTGACACCAGCAAGATCTGAACCTGCAGTCGGTGGTGCTATTATAGTTATATTACAAAACACTCCTTCACTGTCATATTTTTCTCCAGTGCTTCGTCAATTTGTACGTAATGAAATTTCCATGAAAGCATGTTCTTAGAGTTTTTAATATACCAGAATCATCTTACAGTCCTTAATTTTATCAGTCGAGTTTATTACAAGATTAAATACAAGTAGGTAAGGTACAAGGTCGACCCTTTATTGTCCCACAAAATGTTTATACGGAAATGTAGTATAGTATTGATAACACTGGCCTTGATCTAGAAAAGCATCTAAACTGTGTTCGAAAAGAAGTATGGAGGCCATTGGTGTACAGACGACAGAATTAAGATAAAAACTGTAGCATTTTATGTAGTGGTAATAGATGTTATTTTGCAACAAAAATTTACAGTCTAATGTGCTATTGACTGTACATACCAAGAAAATAAAAGAGCCAGAACAATGGCAATTTCATATTGTATTAACCACTGCTTGTTTTTATATGGTGCACACAAAAGTAGCATTTTAGCCTTTTAGTATTATTATACAGTCGATATGAGTTGGTGAGTTGCATTTATTTAATTACACAGTAACACAATTTAACAATACTGTTTATTAGCCTCATCATTTTGACTGTCCAGGATTCAATTATTTGGACATAGTTTGTATAAAGTGTAAAATTATCATTGTCTGCATTGAACTTGAAAGGTCTCAATGTAATTATGATATTAGTGATTATGATATTAGTGATTATGATAATAATATTAATTACTATGTACTTATTTCTAGTGGATTCAACGCTTCCTGCATTTCACCGACCACCGGAACAGCACCAGACACATTCGGTGCTGCAGTTCAGTTCTTTGCGGCAGCTCAGTGTCTTTTAACAGATGCGCCGATTCCAGATGATGACGTAACAGGTAAATTACTCCAATGTCTGCTAAAATACTTTAAAGCAAGTGTGCGCATGAAAACGTATTTTTCAAAAGGCAGTGAAAATCTATCAGGTCACCTTTCTCCCACCGACAAATGAACTCATAAAAGTTACAGGAAGACGCTGCTGAATGCAGGCCATTGCCAACCGTCCAATCTGATAATTATTGAAAGAAAGAAAGATACATTTATTACAATGGACATCACACAAATACAGGCAATTACATAGACATGACACTGGCACATAATAATGGAAGAAGAAAAAAATCAAAACAAGAGTAAACTGAGCAGTGCCACTCATTCACCAACAAGATGCCCACTGCAACGGGACCCCACTCAGCATATGCCGTGGCCTACGGTGACGAACGCCACGGCGCTGGTTTTCAGTGTGCCCCATGCCGAGTGAGGGTCACGGATCATTGGTAAAATAAATAAAATAGTAAGCTATTATTAGTATATATTGGGGAATGCCTATGTTCAGCAGTAGAAGTTCTATGGCTGAAATGATGATGATGATGAGATACAGCTTGCAGGTATTTTTGCACGTGTGCTAATGACATTATAGCCACAATATTTTTAAAAATCGTATTTCAGAAGGTGCAACATTCGACTTCATTATAGTCGGAGGAGGATCTGCAGGGTGTGTGTTAGCCAACCGCTTGAGTGAAGTGGAACAATGGAAAGTACTGCTGATCGAAGCTGGTTCAAGCCCACCAGTCGAGAGTTCTGTAAGATTGAAAAAAAATGCAATTCTATTAATAATGCTTATTATTCATTATACGGTGGGCGGGAGTTTGCATCGTGCGGTCCACACAGCTTATGACCGCAGTCTGTGGAGGAACATTATCTGTGGTCGCGATCCTCATCAGTGAGGGAACGAGGAAGAAAAAGAATTATTTATCCAGATACCATGATGTTAAATTTAAATGCTTAATTAATTTTTGTTTTTCTAGATACCAGGATTGGCTAAAGGAATCTACGGCACAAAATATGACTGGCAATATTATACCCAATTCAACGGAGTTACAAATAAAGCAAACATAAATAAGCAAACTTATTGGCCCCGCGCAAAAATGTTAGGTGGATGTAGTAACATCAACGGTATGTTATATTTCAGAGGAAACAGTTTAGATTACCAAAGATGGTTCGATTCTGGAAACATAGACTGGAGCCCACGAGTAGTTAAAGAGTGCTTCAAAAAAGCAGAAAGTCTCCAAGACCAATCATTATTGAAAAATCCGAACCTAAAAAGATTCTACGGTACTCAGGGTCCATTAGTAATTAATACCTTTAACAGCACTTACAGAAGCTTAACACAAAAAGTACTCCAGTCGTGGGACGAAATTGGTTTCAAAACCGTTGAAGATTTAAATTATAACAATGAACTAGGATCTGGAATTTTCCGCGCAACTGCTTTTAATGGACGCCGTGGAAGCACTGATCATGTGTACTTAAATCCAGCAAGAAGTAGGAAAAATTTATTTGTTATTACAAATACGCTTGTTACCAAAGTTCTTATTGACAGTAACACTTTAGAAGCAAATGGCGTTGAAGTGGAACGCGATGGAAAGCTGATGAACGTTTTCGCAAAATCAGAAGTCATTTTGTCTGCTGGTACTGTAAACACACCACAACTTCTAATGTTGTCTGGGATTGGACCAAAAGAACATTTGGAGTCGAAGAATATTCGGTGTTTAGTGAATTTGCCTGCTGTCGGAAAATACCTTCAAGATCACTTAATGATCCCAGTGACCATATACGGTGACGGTGATAGTGAACCATCGCAGGCAGAAAGAAGTTTTGATTCAGTTCAATATATTTATAACAAAACGGGTTCCTTAGCACAAAATAGTTTTAGTGACGTCGTAGCATTTTACTCACGTAAAAAAAGGGCTGGATATCCAGACTTTCAGAACCATCTTCAAATATTCCACAAGAACTCATCGGATTTGCAGGACTATTTGAATAAAACTGTGAGATATAAAGCAGTCGTAATAGATTCAGTGGTAAAACAAAATAAAAACAACACTTTATACTTATTCCTGTTCAATCTGCTTCATCCTCAATCTACAGGGTATATTAAGCTAAACTCTTCAAATCCCAAAGACCATCCATTGATTTACGCCAACTATCTGAATGATACTCGAGATATAAAAGCTACAGTAGATGGGATTAAGATGTTAACAAGGATTGTTAAAACCAAATATTTTAGATCCATCAATGGATTTTTAGGCCGAATGAGTTGGCCTACATGTGATGCTTTGGAATTAGATAGTGATGAATATTGGAAGTGTATAGCTATAAATATGGTATTCACTGTATATCATCCAATAGGGACTGCTAGAATGGGTAGTAATAAAAGTAAATCTGTAATAAACAGTAGATTGAAAGTACATTTTGTCAAGAAACTGCGAGTGATTGATGCCAGTGTAATGATGTCTCATATCAGTGGAAATATCAATGGTCCAGTTATAATGATTGCTGAACGCGGAGCTAATATGATAAAACAAGATTATAGGTTGGAACAACCGAATGATCTATGTAACTGAGACGTTTTAATTAAGGAGTAATAAATTATTTATAGAATTTAAATGCCATTGTGTTTTAATGTGGATTTTCACGCTTCTGTAAAGTTTTTGACACGACCATGACGTCCAAATTAAAATTAATTAAATAGGCTCGTGAAATAACACTTGAGTAAACGATATTTTATAAAATTATTGATGATATTGATGGTATGATGACACTTGATTACAGAAATACATAATTTTTACAAAAATAAAACCTACACATCGTAAAGGTAGCAGGAAAGCGCTGGACGCAGGCCGCTACCAATCGATCAACATGGAAAGCAGCTCAGCAGTGGACGTCCTATGGCTGAAATGATGATGATGATGATAAAAACCTACACCAAAAATCTATATTTATTACGTCAAGTACTTACTTTTACCATTATTATTATTTTAGAGTAACTAATAGCTTGCTAAGATTAAGAAGCAAATACCTACATTGTTGGTAAATCTATTTCAATAAATAAATAAAATAAAAATTTTCAGTGAAATCCAATCGGTTCAGCCGTTTAATTTTTTTTTGTTTAGTAATGTATTTTAATTTATTTATGAAACAAAACTATTCCAATTGAATTTACAAAATTTTATTCATTATAAATAATTAAGCAGGTAGATAAAAAAGCTAGGTAGTAATTAGTGACACATAATCTATATCTATACTTATAATAAATCTGTAGAGAGGTCAATTCTGTACATGAAATATATTTTCAAAATAACTATCAGAGGGTGATTAGTGATCGATACTGATGCCAAAAATGCAATCAATAAAATTTTTGTCTGTCTGTCTGTCTGTCTGTCTATCTGTCTGTCTGTCTGTCTGTATGTTCCTTATAGAAACAAAAACTACTTGACGGATTTTAACGAAACTTGGTACAATTATTCTTCGTACTCCTGGGCAGGTTATAGGATACTTAGGAATTCCCACGGGCACGGGAATTAGCGGGAAAATCCTTTTGTATGAAAAATCTAAACTGCTTAAGTTAAACGCTTGAAATTTGGCATGCAGGTACCTTAGTAAACTCAAAGCTTAGTTACAACAGGATATTGCAAAATTCCCACGGAAACGGGAGTTAGCGGGAAAAAACATTGGTATGAAAAAATCTAAACCGCGTAAGATAGATGAAGGGGGTAAAACGGGATCCACGCGTACGAAGTCGCGGGCGGCCGCTAGTTATTATTAATTGCTTTAGATCACGTGTCATCGCAATAAGGCTTGTGATGGTCAATGTCATAAAATTATGTTTAATTAGGGGAGAACGGGGCTGAAAGTGCCGAGTTTGAAAAATCCTTAAATAATTCGGATAAAATAAGTACTATGTCTGAAAGACTAGTTCATCCTAATGCAAAGGACAATGACCAAAAATGTATGGAGTGTGGTCCAAATGTCCACCACTAACGAGACCTATGTAGTAAAATAGTCTACTAAATACTGATTAATTATAACCAAACCGTAATTAAAAATATGCTGTCAGTAAAAAGTTATGACTGAATAAAAAGTCTGTTTTTACCTTTTCATAATGAAAAATGTTCTTGATATCATTATATCCATTGCACATTTTGAACTAATCTACGCATGTTATGTCATGTCGCATGTGGCGCGGGGCTATAGATGAATTTTATTAAATATTACCTTTTCATCCGAAAAATGTTCTTGATATCATTCTATCCATTGCTCATTTTGAACTAATCTACGCATGTTATGTCATGTCGCATGTGGCGCGGGGTTATAGATGAATTTTATTAAATATTATACTAGCTGTGCCTACGACTTTGTACGCGTGAAAATAGTTTGAATAATATTTCCCATTTTTACAACATTTATTTTACTACTCCGCCCCTATTGGTTGTAGGGTGATTTTATTTATCCTAAAACTATCGTTGATAAATGGACTATCCATAACAAAAATAATTTTTCAAATCGGACCAGTACTTCCTGAGATAAGCGCGTAAACTACTACAATTTTTCAAACAGTCATAACTTTTTATTGACAGCTTATTTTTTTTCGTCCCATACTGAAAGTTAATCTCTATTTAATGGACTATAAGCCAATATAGGTCTCATTAGTGGTGGACATTTGGACCACTTTTGGTCATTGTCCTTTAGATCTGATACGAATTTCTATAGATTTGGCACATTTTAAATAGTTTTTAAGAAAAAGTGTTTTTTTCTACGCAACGGGTAGCGAGGCTCTACCAGCCCAACTTTGGGACAAGTTGTGCCATAGCTGAGGTCAGTAAAACAAGCAACCCAACATGATCGGCACATTTTACCCCGTTTGTGTGATATTTTTTCTCGCATATAAAAATTACTCAGCTCAAAGTATTAAAATTACAAAACTAGGATACATAACAAACATTTGAATAAAACTCACATTAAAAGCACGAAAAATGCTACCTTACGACCAAAAAGTATCGAGACAAAAATTTGCTTCGAAGGCACATGCACTGCCACAAGGTCCGCGTCCCTGGTGCAATTAAAATGGCAGCCACATCATGTGCCCAACTTTTAGGCATTACACTACAAAATGCGATCGTTTATCTAACTCTGTTTTTGAGATATTCGCTTCGGCAATAAATACCCCCGGCACGTTTAGCCCCGCTCTCCCCTACAGCACGCATGTGTGACACCGTCACCGTGCTCTGAATTTAGTGGTTTAGTTAGGTTAAGAAAAAAGTAATTGGGTCATTCTACAAAGAGGCCGATTTTTGTTCAAGTGATATTATACAAAAAAGCCAAAGACGTTTTCCCACGTAATACTAGGAATTGCAATAGACTAGTCCTTGAGTTCATCCCAAAAAGTACTCGTATTCAAAAAAACTGTTTCTGCATGTGTGTCCAAATCTATAATAAACTTCCTCAAGATATTAAAGAACTGTCCTTTAATCAGTTTAAGACCACATTGCAAAAGTGGCTTGTCGCGCGATTATTCTACTCTCTCCAAGAATTTTTAAGCTATAGGGAATAATCAGCAAAAAGTAATACCGTAATAATTATATGTAATATCAATATTTCTTCGATATATTTGCATGCTATTGTTGATGGCTGGATAGGTGATCATATTTTGTTATTTTTGACCTTCTGTACACTCTATTCAAAGACAAATAAATATTTCTATTTCTATTTCTATAACTCATAAAATAAGATGCCTTTGTTTAGTTTCAAAATTCTGTAGGTAAAAGTTCACTTAGTTAAGTTATTAAGTTTATTTAAGTTAAAGTCGGCGCGTCGGCCGTTTGGTGTAGTGGTTCAGTTCAGAACTATGCCGAGAGGTCCCGGGTTCGATTCCCGGCCGGGCAGAAATGGAAATGATGAATTTTAATTTCTGTGACGGGTCTGGGTGTTACTATGTGTACTTAATATTATATGTATGTAATTATTATGTATGTATTTACAAAAAAAAGTATTTAAGTATGTTTATATCCGTTGTCTAGTGCCCATAGTACAAGCTACGCTTAGTTTGGGACTAGAACCGTAGTGTAAAATGTCCAAGGATATTTATTTTGTTATTATTATAATGAATAATTTTGATACCAATAGGGATGTTTCCTGGGTAAAAAAGCAAGAGTTTTAAATAGTCCGTCAGTTAGCTTATCAAAAAATACTCGACACCTATTTTTCACTTTTTAAAACTAATGAAAATGTAAAGATATAAAGCGTGCCAAAGTTCTAAAGAAAAGGCCCGTGACGTCAGTGAGTGCGTAAAAGTGCAGCGCTTTGTGACGTCGCGCGGAACTTCAACGCACTATAACTTTGTAACTAATTATTTGTTTGATTGACAATTAAAAATTTACGTGTCCAATATTTTTTTATATTAAAATTGACGGACTTAAAAATATTTTTTAGGAAACTAGCCTATTATACTTACTCAAATTAAAAAAAGTATTTTTTTCATAGGCTCTTGTAGAATGACCCATTTCCTAAGTGAATTAATTTATGTCATCATGACAGTATTTAAACCAGTTGTTTCGTTCAAATGTTCTATTTCTTTTTTAAACTGTGTGAAACAATGAACATATGTACAGAATATAAGCAGTGTTAAGTTGAAATCAATTTTTCCGATATGAGCACTTGGTAAGTTTTATAATATTGATTTTTATTCAGGTTAAGATATTTTGTTTTGACACATTCTCATTTTTTATAAATTTTCAGGCGCATTTTCAGTCTTTTTATTTTATGTCCAAATAAAAACTAAATACATAGTTAGCTCTTCTTCTTGTGTTCCCTAACTATTGACATTTGGTGGATTTCCAGTTCCCATAAATAGGGTCGATTTTCTTTTAAAAAATCTTTACCTAATTGGATATTTGTCTTTAATTTATAGATCTTAAGGTTTCCCTTATTGCGGAATACATCACGATCACAAAAAATGCACGATCTAACAAAAGTAAAGCCTACTGTCCAGTGAAGCGTAACGCGTTTTAATTTTACGCTTGCTTGCAGCTTACATACCTACTTAACACTGACCTGTACCTACACACACTGGACTGGCTGCTGTCATATTTTCGTGCCTATTTGAGTTTCGCCATTTTGGCGCTGTAAGCCATACTGTGGGCAGATATGTTCATGGAACTAAAATTAGTAATGTACTCCTATGGTTAATACTACTACAATCGTATTGGCGCTTCAAATTGGCACTCAAAATTAGCTGTCATTTGTATGAGAAAGCCTGTCCAGTGTATATTAGAGGTCAGTGCTACTGAAGTACAAAAAACTCAAAGGAGCATGAAACCTGCATACAGCGATGCGTAGACGGTCAGGTTTTTCTATGTTCAATTAACATCACATCAGATTATACATTTTGTAGTAAAATAGCTCTTATGGAATTGTTATAATAGCATAGTGCTTAGTTTACTGAGTTGTTATCTGTACAATCTGAAAGAACACTTTCAAATGCATTTAGGCGCAAAATGTCAAATCCATAAAAACGTAAACCTAACTGGGGTTAGCCTCCTAGTTTTGCTACGCCAGGACAGACTGTTCTGCGTTGTCGAAACATTTTTATGGACAAGGTCTATAAGTCCTTGGCCACCGTGGACCAATGTCCACTTATAGACCTTGTATGGCCTATTTACTTAATTATACTCACAGCAATGGTGGACCTATTCATTTGCTGTTCTTTAATTTAGTATATTGTTTAATTTCCAGTGGATATAACGCCACGTGCCTCGCACCAACTACCGGCACGGTGCCGCAGACGTTTGCTTCTGCAATTCAATTCTTCACAGCAGCTCAGTGTTTACTAGCAGAGACGCCACTTCCTGATGATGTTGTGGAAGGTAAGCAAAAGATTCATGAGACAATTCAGAGGTGGAATTGTGTAAAGCAATCGTAATCATTTGACAGTTCATAACGTACGATAAAGTCAGTTAAACAAAGCGTTTGACAGAATAATCGTACGTTATAAACTGTCAAATGATTACGATTGCTTTACACAATTCCACCTCAGATTAATTTTAATTACAATATTAGCTGGGAACTTTTACTAAATACTTTTGTAAGTAAATCGTATTTACAAGAAACATACAAACTTAAAATTACTTAAAAACTAAACTTTAAAAATTATGTTATTCACAAATGAAAAATTAATTAGTAAACTAATTAAAAATTACAAAATACCAAAAAATAATAGTGACTTGTATACATTCAGTGTGGGATTTTGTAATGCCACCTAGAGGGAAAGTAGGTACCTACTCTTTAAAATGTAGATAGAAAATTGTACTAAAAGAAAACATTCCTTTATTTTTGATAAGAAAGAGAACTGCATTTTTGCATTTTGTAATATCACAGATTGAAGTTCTTTTTCTTTTTCAAAAATAAAGGAATGTTTTCTTTGAGTAAAAATTTCTATCTACAGTATTAAGAGTACTTTCCCCCCTGGTGACATTACAAAATTCAACCCTGTATAGGTACATTGTGTCGATGGTAGGTAATTTTAAGAAAAACTATTTTAATAGCAAGCGTTACCTTAACATTGTGACTTTTAAAAATGTACGGCTTGTAATTAATAAGCTGTATTAATTAACAGGCCGTACATTTTTAACAGTCACAATTTTAACTTACATTACAAATACATATTAAAGTTTTATCTACATTTCAATTATTCATATTGGTTACAGATGGGTCTTCATTCGACTTTATCATAGTTGGAGGAGGTTCTGCAGGGTGTGTGTTAGCCAACCGGTTAAGTGAAGTGGAGCAATGGAAGGTACTTCTGATCGAAGCCGGACCGAGCCCACCTGTGGAGAGCGCTGTAAGATTCATAATATTTTTTTAATAATTGAGCTGAAACACTAGTATTTATTAATTTCGATTAAAGATACACATTTATACTTTCCAAAGATGTCGTTAAAAGGACTAGAAGAGATTAATATGCGAACATTAGGCTTCCTAGGCTAGCGTGGTGAAGGCCAAGGCTTCCATTTGCCTCTATTAAATTGGAGAGGATCGTGTTTCTTCAGTGTTAGCTAAATTAGTGATGATGATGATGAAAGCGATGACGTTATAACATTACATTACAACCGACATTATAACCGATAGATATTCATTAATTTCATTTGTTCCTAAGCAAGATTATTATTTATTTAGATTATGTACTATTAATTTTCAGATACCTGCAATGACCGGAGGAATCTTGCACACTTCATATGACTGGCAATATTTCACACAGGATAATGGAGTAACGAATAAAGCAACTGTCAATCATACCGTTTATTGGCCCCGTGCAAAAATGTTGGGTGGATGCAGTAATATAAACGGCATGGTGTACTTTAGAGGAAATAATTTAGATTACCAGAGATGGTACGATGCTGGCAATACAGATTGGAGTCCAGACGTTGTAAAAGAATGCTTCAAAAAAGCCGAAAATGTTCAAGACCAATCTTTATTAGAAAACCCTGATCTAGAAAGTTTCTACGGTACTCAGGGTCCATTGATCATCAATACTTTCAACAGTACTTACAGAGATCTGACGCTAAAAGTACTTCAGTCATGGGATGAAATAGGTATTGAAACGGTTGAAGACTTAAATTTTAATAACAATTTTGGATCTGGAATATTTAGAGCTACTGCAGCCAATGGACGACGCTCAAGCACTGAATATGTGTATTTAAGGCCAGCAAGAACTAGGGACAATTTGTATGTTCTTACAAATGCGATGGTTACCAAAGTCCTTATTAATGAAACCACATTGGAAGCTGAAGGTGTTGAGGTGGATGTCAATGGTACACAGTTCAGCTTTTATGCAACAACTGAAGTCATAGTGTCTGCTGGTACCGTAAACACACCACAGTTACTTATGTTATCTGGAATTGGACCAAAAGAGCACTTAGAATCGAAAAATATTAGCTGTCTAGTTGATTTGCCTGCAGTTGGAAAATACTTGCAAGACCATTTCATTGTTCCAGTTACTATATATGGCAGTGGTTCCCCTGACCCTACTCTAAGAGAAAAGAGTTTGGATACATTATTATACATTTATAACAAAACTGGTACTCTGGCCCAAAATACTTTTGCTGACGTCATGGCATTTTACGCCAGAAATGGAACTGAATACCCAGAATTTCAGAATCATCTAAAACTATTCAACAAGAATTCATCAACATTAGAAGCTTATTTAACTCGTTATGCTTATTATAAAGATGTCATGACAGAATCAGTATTGAATTTCAATAAGAACAATACCTTGTACTTGTTCTCGTTCAACCTCCTTCATCCTCAATCTACAGGGGAAATAATTTTAAACTCGTCTGATCCTCTAGATCACCCGTTGATTTACACTAACTATCTAAATAACACCGAGGATATAAATGCCACAGTTGCGGGGATACAGATGTTAACAAAGATTGTTGATACAGAATATTTTCAATCCATCAATGGATTTTTGGGACGAATGAGTTGGCCTGAGTGTGATCCTTATGAACTGGACAGCTTTGAATATTGGCAATGTATAGCTATAAATGCGGTTACTACAATATACCATCCGATTGGAACTGCAAGAATGGGTAATGATACTACAACGTCTGTAATAAGCAGTCAAATGAAAGTACATTTTGTCGATAAACTGCGAGTGGTGGATGCCAGTGCAATGATGTCACAAATCAGTGGGAACATCAATGGTGCAGTCATTATGGTTGCTGAAAGAGCAGCCAATTTAATTAAAGAATATTATGGTTTTCAAACAAATGATACGTGCAATAATTGATATTTGTAATTTTTGATTATGTTTTAAAACTTGAATGTGTATGTATACGATTATGCTGTAATAAAATATATGGCATGAAGGCAATTTGTTTTTCTTTCCTAGTTGATGGTCAAGCATATAAATGAAAATACGGTGAAATGTTATTTGCTATAATGTACCTAGATTTTGAGTATACAGTGTCCCAAAATTAGCACGTCACACTGACATCAGAGGCAAATGAGTTTAAGACGCATGTAACAAGTACATTTTAAAAAATAACTAACATAATTAAAGAAATTTTGACTTTGAATTTGACCGATTATGTACCCTGCTGACCGACAATGTTATGCATACATCTTCGGCTGCTTTCACTTTGACCTGACCGCAGAACGCATGCAATGTGGCTAGCCCTTGTGATGATTTCGGCTTCTACAGTACCTACTCAAACCCCATGAAATGAGAGGTCTAATTAGACTGGACGACTGTTTGAAAAAAAAATACACACGTTGTTATAGGCAAGTGACGTAGCCGCAGTCAGTATTATATAAAGCTATTTCAAGGTTAATAATCGTATAGTTATTAACAAACTTTTAGACATAAACACTTTTTTTATTTTATTTACCGCTACAGAAGTTATCGCCTTCAAGCGATCTTATTATCCATGGCTTTTATTGACATTTAATAAGAAACTAAAAACAAAAATAGGTACTTGAAAATATTTTTGTCCGACACAAAACGTCAACTGAGTGTTGGTAAGTTTAATTTGTTTTAGTTGTAGGTAACAAAGTGATTATTGAAGTTTTGTTTTTCTATGGGTGGTTGTGGTCCCAGAACAACTCCCATTCTTCCCGTGGAAGTCGATAAGGTTATAAGGGACAAATGTCGAAAATGAATTTGCGAATCGACCCCTTACAATTTTAACTTTCAGTTCCATAGTGCTTCAGTGTTGCTTCAGTGATTCTCTAGTTATGAAAGATGCTATTATCTAACAAAGAATATTTTCCAATTGAACCATACCTGATGTCGCATCAGTGATGTGAATGCACTCATAAATACTTATACAGCTGCTCATAAAATTATGAAATAATAAATGTGGTAATAGATAGCATCGTGTTCATTTGTATTTTATAGGGTACGATGAAATCATTTAGACATGTTTTAAATACGTTTCATTTTACGGCGAGTTAGAAAAAAATAAGGTCGTGCCATCCACGACGAAGCGCTCCACCATTCTTCCACTAATGTTACAGTGTTATCGGTACACGCTAAATTATCCATGAGTGTGCACGCACACTACACTAATGACGCTCGGATTGCTCGGATTAAACTCCCCGCACCCCGCGCTTTTCTCGACAAAAAATTGGGGGGCGCGTCTTCGTGGATGGCACGATCTATAATATATACCTTACAGTAAGTGTCTTTTACGATTTAATTTTCACTATGATTAATATTTTTTTTTACAATACTTTATCGTTTTAATCGCAGGCGGGCGGCGCAGGACCGATCTTTGTGGAGACCAATTTTTCCTTGGGCCTTTATCCAGCAGTGGACGTCATTCGGCTGAAACGAACGAACGAACGAACTCATTTTAATAATGTGGGGTAGTGCCAAGAAGAGGTAATGCAAGAAATTCAGTTACTTCTAACTCAAAGCAGACATTTTATTTATTTGTAACAGCTGATCGATCAACTAGCATGAAGAAAATGCACTATATTTTGACCTACACGGGATTCGAACCCGCAGAACTTAACTTTGTTCCGTCTTTCTAAATTTAAACCACTATAGACCATTCGATCCCCAATTGTCTTTACCTGGCTATGTTAATTAATACAATATTATTGTAGGTTTAATAACAGTGCGTGTGTGCCTACTCACATTAATATTCATAAATGATGCATAAAAAGTAAATTATTATCATTTTATCAGTCACATAGTTTTCAAACGCCACGAATCGGCACCGTGGAGCCGTGAAAGTAGTGAAAATAAAATAGGTAAGTAATCAATGTAAGATAATTTGATTTCCAAAATCATTATTTGTTACATCTCCAATATCTTGAGTTACTAGTTTGAAAGTTTCATTGTTTAATAGTTAAAATAAATTAATAATTAAATCCTATAAATTATAATAAAATTACCTTTATCCCGTGGAACCCTAATCACTCGCATGAGATCGCGGTAACAATTTTATTGTTTTCTACTATCGTGTATCGATTCGCTTGTACTTAAAGTGATACTTGATATCTATAAGTTATATGCCAGGCAAAATGGGGGTGAACCACTAGTATTTTAACATAGGCATAAAAATATTCAAAAGTAGCAGTTAGCAGCAAATGCTTATCATTTTAAAGAATTTTTACTTGTATTTAGTACGAACATTACCGATAAGTTAAATAATTAACCTGAAAATAATTGGGCTGTTTTAGCAATATAAAGTTAGCACATTTTATTGAATTAACGAGCAACTGGTTTTAGTGTCTCTTAGAGTGTCATCTAAGGCTAGTGAAAATTGCAGTTTAGAATGAGTTGGTAAGTATTCTTATTTGTTTTGTTTATTTCTTAAAAGCTTGATTTTATATTGTACGATCAGATGTCGAAACATTTAACTATACACTAATACATGAAGTTGTAATAATAGTTTTTTTTTTTTTTTTTTTTTTATCCACAACGAGGAAGCTCTTGGTCTGTATCAAGTATATTTGCGACAAATGTAGAGTCTGGTGTGCTTATCACAAATTTTCTCAAAATTATTTCAAATAATGAGGATAGAATTTAAAATGAATTAAGGAAATAGATTCGTGTGTTGACTTACTTTCTATCACTCTTGACAATTTGTAAAAATCGAAAACTATTGTCGGTGGGTCAGCGGGTTTGGTGTGTAAACTGCATTAAGAATCTAGACCCTGTATAATATTACACGAACCATTTGGAGCCACTTTCGACTCCCTCATAACTAATTTTGTTATAAATAAGTACCTAGTAATAATTTAAGTATAAAAAGTAATGATATCCCATGGTATCTTCCTCTAGTGTTTACTTACCTTCTACAGTTTTGGAGGTACACAAAATAATATACATACATTTTTATTTCAAACTCAACTCTATTACAACTGATTAAGACCCCACAATGTTTAGCTTAAAGTGCTAGCTTGCTTGACGTGCTGGCGTCTGTCCGTACTCAAAATTTTCTTTCTGATCCCATTTTTGTCTTAATTTCAGTGGTTACAATGCTTCATGCCTGTCGCCCACTACAGGCACTGCTCCCGACACTTTTGCAGCGGCGATCCAATTTTTTGCAGCATCTCAATGTCTTTTGAACGATCAAACTATTCCTGATGATGATGTTGAGGGTAATTATTCTATGATGTAACCAATTTAACTTCTTCATTTTTCTGTATAATTCTTTTGAAAAGATGATAATTTTATTGCTTATTATTGGCAATTACTTTACAAATAATATGGAAATTGTTTTTACTCTAAGCAAAGAAAACAAAATATCTACGTAATTAACGCATTCCTAAAGAAATTGTGCAGTGAACTATGGTTTGGGCGGTGCTCATCCACATCCCATTCTGGGAAATTTACTTTAAGCACAGAATAAGTAATAGTTGCTTTAAGAGACATTTTTTACAATATTAAAACATTTTATTTTGTTTCAAATTGTATTCGAACCTTTTAGTGTTTTATTCACTTAATTATTATCACCTTTTGTTGTAGTTGTTTTCAGTAATCCTCACTTTACCACCTAAAAAAATAAGTTTATTTAATTATTTTACAAAAACAAAAAGTACGTGTATTTATTTAGTTCTTTCTATTTACTTTACAACAGTATTAACATAAATACCTAACAATGTTTGTTCAGATGGAGCAACATACGACTTCGTGATAGTTGGAGGAGGCTCAGCAGGCTGTGTTCTAGCGAATAGGCTGAGTGAAGTGAAAAAATGGAAAATTCTCCTGATCGAAGCTGGACCAAGTCCACCCATAGAAGCAAGCGTAAGAATAATTTCCTGATTGATTCTTTATCATTTGCATATAACTTTGTGACAGAATCTTAAAAATCTTGTATAATTTTCAGATCCCTGGATTAGACAAAGGCATATTTTTCACTAAATACGACTGGCAATATTACACACAAAACGATGGCGTGACCAACGGAGCCAATGTTAACAACACTGTATACTGGCCACGAGGAAAAATGTTAGGTGGCTGCAGCAATATACGAGGTGTGTTCAAAAAGTAAGGTGACTTTGTATTTTTAAGAAAAAATAATTATTTATTTATCAATATTTATGTTGTCCCCTTCAAAGTAATCCCCCTCAGATACAATACACTTATGCAAACGGTTTTTCCAATCCTCAAAGCACTTCTCATAAGCACTTTTCGGTATAGCCTTTAGCTCTTCCAGCGATGCAGTCTTTATCTCCTCAATCGTTGCAAATCTCCGTCCTTTCATAGGTCTCTTTAATTTTGGGAACAAGAAAAATTCACATGGGGCCAAATCCGGTGAATATGGTGGCTGAGGCATGATTGTGGTGTTGTTTTTAGCCAAAAAATCTCTCACAAGCAAAGATGAGTGAGCAGGGGCATTATCGTGATGCAAAAGCCATGAATTGTTTTTCCAAAACGTTAGAAAAAAATTCATGGCACGAGCCAAGCGATATGCCGATATCCTCAGCAACTTCTCTGATAGTGATTCGACGATTTTCCAAAACAATTTTCTTCACTGCTTGATCGTTTTCATCAGTTGTTGACGTGCTTGGGCGTCCAGAGCGAGGCTCGTCATTGGCATCTTCCCGGCCATCTTGGAAGAGGTTGAAACATTTTTTTTTACTCAGAACAGTTTCACCGTATGCCACTGTCAACATTTCAAGTGTTTCGGAGCACTAAATTTAATTTTTTTTACACAAAATTTGATGCAAATCCTTTGATCCATATTTTTCGATAGCAAAAAATCGCCGAGCACGCAAAACACTTATAACCTTTACGCCTCTCACAACCAAACAAAATATGCTATACACTTGAAACTTGGTACAGATGTTCGGGAAGAGTGTACCAATATAACAAAATAAAAAAATCGATAATCGAAAGTACGTTGCCCGCGAAATTTGAAAAGTCACCTTACTTTTTGAACACACCTCGTAAATGCGATGCTTTACGTTAGAGGTAGCAATTCTGATTACCAAAGATGGTACGATGCTGGCAACAAGGACTGGAGTCCGAGCGTTGTAAGAAATTGCTTCAAAAAAGCTGAAAGTCTACAAGACCAGAAATTAGCCAGGGATAGAGGCATCAAAAGCTTCTATGGTAGTACAGGACCTCTGGTAATTAATACTTTTAATAGCACACTCAGACCTTTGACATTGAAAGTGCTCACGGCATGGAATGAACTTGGGATCAGGACTGAAAAAGATCTAAACTACGCTAATGTTAAGGGATCTGGTATATTCAGAGCCACAGCTTACAATGGACGTCGTGGAAGCACTGATCATGTTTATTTGAATCCAGCAAGAAGCAGAGACAATTTGCATGTTATCACAAATGCATTAGTTACAAAAGTACTCGTAAAGGGGGATGAAAAGGAAGCTTATGGAGTTGAAGTTGATTACGATGGCAACACGATTCAAATATTAGCATCTAAGGAAGTTATTCTGTCTGCTGGTACCATAAACACCCCACAACTACTTATGCTTTCTGGTATAGGATCTAAAGAACATTTAGAATCAAAGGATATTCAATGTATTGCAGACTTGCCTGCTGTTGGAAAATACCTCCAAGATCACTTAATAATTCCAGTCACTATATTAGGCGATGAACCAGAAGAACCCTCGCAAGCTGATCAAAATTTTGGGACAATACAATATTTATATAATCGTACCGGTCCCCTAGCACAAAACAGCTTTCTTGATGTAACAGCATTTTATGCGAGGAGCAGAACCGCTAAATACCCAGAATTTCAGAACCATCTCCAAGTATTTGGGAAGAATTCCCCTCGTCTTGAGAGATACTTGAAAACGATTCCGAGATACAAGGATACTGTACGAGAATCATTGATTAATCAAAATAAGAACCACTCTGTGTACTTATTTCTTTTCAATTTACTGCATCCATATTCTACTGGGCATATTTCATTGAATTCATCGGACCCTAACGAATACCCATTGATATACGCAAACTATTTAAATGATACCAGAGATATGAAAGCAGTTGTAGATGGTATTCAGATGTTGACTAAAATTGTTAATACCAGATATTTTAAGTCAATAAAGGCGCGTTTGGCTAGAATTAGTTGGCCGGAATGTGACGGTTACAAATTGGACAGTAGTGATTACTGGAAATGTATCGCAAAGAATATGGTGATTTCTGTTTATCACCCAGTGGGGACAGCAAGAATGGGTAAAGATAGCAAAACATCTGTTGTGAGCAGTAAGCTTAAAGTGCACTCTGTTAATAAACTCCGTGTGGTTGACGCTAGCGTGATGATGTCTCATGTAAGTGGGAATACTAACGGTCCTGTCATAATGATAGGCGAAAGAGGGGCGAATTTAATAAAAAGGGACCATGATGTGCCACAACCGAATGATAAATGCTACTGACATTGACAATGCAACCTACGAGGTATATTTTTTTTGGCAGCTGAAATTAATGTTCATTAATAGACCAATGATGATGGTCTAGTCAGTCAATAAAAGTTTACCAATCATTAAATGAGATTTGGTTTATAAAAAAAGTAACAAGAGCTGTTAGGTACTTTGTTCATCACTGATTTTATATTTATTCATTCTATTAGATGGAATTTTCGAAATAAAAAAAAAACATTGAACAGTTTTGTTTAATCCAGCTGCGAAAACCTATCCATTATTATTACAGCAATTAGTTTCTTTATAATGTCTGTTATTACAGACTTTTCCAAGTAAATATTGGTGTAAGAATTCTGAAGCCAGCGCGAAATTTCTTTATTCTAGGAATTTTTCCGTGGTTTTAACGTCTAAATCAAGATATTTTCCGTGATTTTGACTTCTAAATCAAAGACTAATCTAGTTAGTTATCCGTAGTTTCAATTTGATCAACCGGTTTTCCAGTCAAAGCGTTCTGGGGCTAATTGTCTAATTTCCGTGCCGCTTGGCGGACCGAGCTTAATTTGTGTAACGTTTCAGTCGTTTTCGGTAATGGCCAGAACGTAACTAAAGTGCATTCGACTCTTTGGTCTTTGATTGGGTATTATCAACAATTTGTCTTAATAAATTGCACTAACATTTATTAGGACTGTTGTTAGATATTTGTATTTTTTTATCTCGATTTTTGTATTGTTCTTGTCATGAATAATGGTGATCGAATATCTACTAACTATAGCATTGAGGTATCCCTGTTCATCTCCATAGACCTCTAGGGATATTATTATGTAATGTTTGCACGCACCTAAATAAAAAAATACTAGATTTTGCCAATAAATGAACGTTTGTATGCCAACAAAGGCGCGTGTATCGTAGGCGTCTATTAGTTACAGATACTGGAAAAATACAAAGTTATTTCAGTATCAGGTTGATAAGTAGCCATGATAGCTTTTGTAACTAACCTAAGCCTATCCAATTTGTCTCAAAAAGATACGTATTCCCCAAGTCCTGACCACTGATGCGCGGACTGACATGATTAATACGATGTAGGGACAAGTCCGTGTTTTATTGCTACCTATTAACGGAATGATATATATTCTCATTTGATTTAGTAGAGCGAATTTTACTGTCGGCCAGTCGGCCACGGGGCTGGCTTAAAGATTTTTTTTATTGGTGCCCGTTTGTTTTTTCGTGAGTATATTAAAGGTAATGTGTGAGAAAAAGTATGTGGTTTTAATTTTTTTTTCATGATGAATTCAACCTTTTAATGGGGTGATTTGTGAGAACTTCGGCGGAATACTGAAACGCCATTTAAATATTTGACGGCTTCTCAAATAGTTAAGCAGCTCCTAAACTTACATTTCGCATACTCAAAACAATATCTGAGCAGTTCTCAATTTTTAAGCACCTCTCAAATTAAGTTGCACTCAAACGCCACTTAAATGAATTTTCGCATACTGAAACGCCATTCAACGCTAAGCATTACTCAAACAACTGTCAAATCGTCTTAAGCAGCTGTTAAATTTGAGAGTGCTTGCGCGGTATCTTAAATCCTATTGTTATACCTAAAACGACCTAAATAGTGGTAAATAATGTGTGTCATCGTTATCATTTCTTTCGAGCCTCGAGGAAATACCTAAATCTAATCGCAGGAACGCAATAAGGCTGAACGCTATTGAAAAATATTATTATAATGACATGCGGCCGAATACTGAAACGCCATTTAAATATTTGACGGCTTCTCAAATAGTTAAGCAGCTCCTAAACTTACATTTCGCATACTCAAAACAATATCTGAGCAGTTCTCAATTTTTAAGCACCTCTCAAATTAAGTTGCACTCAAACGCCACTTAAATGAATTTTCGCATACTGAAACGCCATTCAACGCTAAGCATTACTCAAACAACTGTCAAATCGTCTTAAGCAGCTGTTAAATTTGAGAGTGCTTGCGCGGTATCTTAAATCCTATTGTTATACCTAAAACGACCTAAATAGTGGTAAATAATGTGTGTCATCGTTATCATTTCTTTCGAGCCTCGAGGAAATACCTAAATCTAATCGCAGGAACGCAATAAGGCTGAACGCTATTGAAAAATATTATTATAATGACATGTTCCGAGAAGCTCTTTGAAACCCCTCACCAAATGCCATACAACCAGTGGACCAAATACTTATTTATAACCCTACTGTTCTACGCAACGGGAAGTTATGAACGTGTACTAGGTGATAGGTATCTTCCACATCTAACAGCCAACTGTGCATCGTATAGTGCACGAAGTAACAACTAAAATAGCTGCTATGAAATCGCTTTACATAAACATGCCTATTTCTGAGGATTAAGGGGACATCGCATAGCAGCATTTCCAAGAGTTGTTGATTTGTCAATTTAATACTCTGTCAACAATGATAAATGTCAATTGTGGTTACGTTTCGGTCCACGATCGCCACTTAATAGATTTCAACAATAAAAAGTATCACCTTTAAAATTATTTTTTTAATTAAACAAAAATGCAAGCATTAATTTTTTTGTATGATAAAACTAGATTTATATATAATAGAAACTAAAAATAAACTGTTCTATGTTAAGTTGATTGAGTATATTTCCATAAAATACAATACATTACCAAACGATGCTGCGTGTAATGGATAAAAAACGTAAAGTTATCATTTGTGTAAATGAAAACATACTTTTTTTGGTAAATGTTGCCAGTAAATAAACATTTGAGAGCTGCTTAGCTGATCACGGCTTCAAATCCGTTGAGTGGCGTTTGAGAATACCATTTAAAATTGAAGGATACTTAAATTTAGGAGCCCGTCAGCTGAGTGACAGATTTGAGTAGTGTTTCAGTATTCGGCCGCTTTACTCTTAGATCTAACTTGAATAAATATTTTCTCTTTGGACTGATTAGCAACAGGACGTTTTGTTTCTGAGAGATTCATCGCGAAACAATGATTAACATATTTATAAACTAGCGACCCGCCCCTGCTTTGCACACGTACAAATCTTCCTCTGGAATCTCTCTATCTATTAAAAAACCGCATCAAAATCCGTTGCGTAGTTTTGAAGATTTATGCATACATAGGGACGGACAGACAGCGAAGTGACTTTATTTTATACTATGTAGGTACCTAGTGGCTTTTCCACTATTGACTAATTAATCAATATTGTCTTCTCGGTACTTAGGTACCGAGACGAAGTTTTGCCGATACAATGAATTACTTATCAGTGTTTCGACCATAGTATTTTTCCATTTCACCGAAATAACCTTCGAATTCATTTACGATTGTTTTCAAGTAAGATCACCGACTTCGTGCATAGCGCAAATGAGTTATCTGAGGGCTTAGTGTGAGTTAACATCAACGTCGTCTCAAGCGAGCGCGTTAATAAAATATATGAAGATTTTAGTTGTTGAAAGTTTCCGCTAGGGGCGCTGTACAGTTCATCATACAATTAATGTCACTTTTCAACCGACTTCAAAAAAAGGAGGAGGTTCTCAATTCGACCCGTATGTTTTTTTTTTTTTTTTTTTTTTTTTTTTTAAAAAAAAATAAAACCGACTCCAAAAAACCTACACTAAAAAGCAGAATAATAATTACTAATTACCTACTTATTTATTAGGACGAATTATTAATATTTATGTAGGTATACCATGATTGATACTTTTGGAGTCGGTGCAGGCAAACTTTACATGTTTCATATCTTGGCACCGACTCCAGAAGTATCAATCATGGTATACCTACATAAATATTAATAATTCGTCCTAATAAATAAGTAGGTAATTAGTAATTATTATTCTGCTTTTTAGTGTAGGTTTTTTGGAGTCGGTTTTATTTTTTTTACACAGTCGACATCGAATACGTTTAACGTAAACGAATTTTGTTGAGTTATCCTGGTCACAGTTCCATCTACCTATTTTAGGTTTTACTCTCGCTCTTATCAAAAGGTGATTCTTTGCGATAGAACGAGACGACATGACCGGAAATGGGCAGCTGGAAGTGAGGCCCATAGTACCTCTACAAAACCTGAACTTCAATGGCGTCTGTTGGTTTTTATCATAATGCATTAAAGCAGAACTGATAATTTCTCTTTGACCTTTTTTTGCGGGGAAAAAATGCACTGAATTGCACCTACCCTGCGGGGGTTATATGTTGGGATATATTATGTCTTACTAAGTCAGAAGTACAAGACATACTCACTAAAAAGACCCCGGTGCTCCAGTTGGAAGGAACTGTGGGATTCCGGACAAAGCCTTCACTACCACAGTAGGACTACAAATACCTAAACGTCAAGCTAAACTGTGGAAATCTTATGGAGTTGTAATAAGTACTACATTGCAATAAAAATGTATATATTCTGATGAGCTGTCATCTGTAAATCGATTCTACATCTTTCCAAACTTCATTCGAAGGCTCACAAAAGGTCTATAATGTAAATAACCTGCCACGGACAGAGGTTGCTCTCGTTTCTGTCCACACAATGGCCCTTGAAAAGGGCGTTAACACGGATATTACTTTTAGCTAACCCATAATTTTGTTATAATGAAACATAATTTCCCTGCGGCCCATCTGCGGCGGGCGTACATTGAAAGAGAAGCGCAGATAAAACGGCTAAAACAGGTTTTTTTAGATTATTTTTCCAATGAATAACGATTTATGACAATAAGTTGCTTTTTCCCGCGGCTTCACTTACGTGATTTTGTCACAGAAATACTTCATCGCGCCTTTAATAATCTGGGAAAACTATCCAATGTTTTACTTTAATCAAAAACTATTTTTTGTGTGAAACAGTAAGAAACATCCATCCATTCCACAACAGTCTACAACATATTTCCATTACTTATTGGAACGATCATTGCAAATGTTGTGATAGGGATAGAGACATGCGATTTTTGGTTTTACAAAGATAATACGATAGAAAATAATACAAAGTAATAAAAACCACCGGTTATAGGGGCATTTTTTGGAGAAATTTATAAAATAACCAAAAAAACACGAATTTTTAAGCAGATTTTTTTCAAAAAGTATCATTTTTTATTATTTTTTGGCATTTTTTGTGTATTTTATGTATTTTTTTAGTATTGCCTGTTATTTAGCATTATTACTGTTTTTATTTTATCAGGATATACCGCTTAGTTTAAAAGTTATTACGTTTTCTTTACAATAAGTAATTTGAAGAAAAAAAAATTCTATAAAAAATTAAAAAAAAATCTCAAAAATTTTTTGACCTCTTTTTTGTCGATAAAAATAGGTCTAGTTTCATCTATTTTCATATGTACACTTTAACGTGACTCACACTGTATTCCTCTTGCTAGGTCTCCGTTTCAAGCCATGTTAAATAATTTCATATTTTATGGTTTGTCCCTTTTTTAGTTTGTCGTAATGTTTTAAACTGCATGTAGAATTATGTCAATAAGGTTTCAACATAAACATAAATAATATTCAAAGAATAAGGCTGGGTTGCACCATCTTACTTTAACTTTGACAAACGTCATAAATCTGTCAAACTCTACACAAAAAGCACCGATTATCGTTTTAGTTACCGTTAAAGTTAGGTGGTGCAACTCAGCCTTAAAGTTTGTAATAGTAGTTACGGAACTATCTAAAAGCAATCTATCCACCATTCCTTTAACAAAGCCAAATGAAGCTGATTGAAGAAAACGTCTCTCCTTTTACGTACAAAGTGCAATCAATTCAGACCGTCCACAATTTGCTTCAAAGTAATATTTTTTAACTTCCCCACTACAAGGTTTGCGAAATTGCATCAGATCTAAGGATATTACGTGGGTAACGGCAAAATGCTACTACTGGATTTAAATTTAAATGTTCGCGGGAGAAATATGAAATAGAGCTCAGTTCTAAATGTGTTTGAAATGAAACTGTCGCTGTTTGTTATTGCGAATAAGTTTGCCTCTTCAGGTGTCTTGGAATTGCGGGTAGGGCTACAAAGCGAAGTTTAGCTTAAAACTGTTACATTAACTAATTTAGTAGAGTATGTCTGTAAAAAGAAATGTGGTAAGTTAGACAGGATTCCAGTCAATTTGGTTAAAAAAAAACTAAGTACTTGTTATTAATGAATGTGTTACATAATAATGAGTGCCTCTATAAATAAGCAATTGTAATCGTCGATTAGATAACTCAGTTATTACAACTATACTTTACATGACAGCTGGAATAATTTTTGCTCGTGATTTCCGGAAATTAAAAATATATATATGCTACGGTCAATTAATAATTTTGTGGCTTCCAGGATACAAACTCTCCCTTTTAAGCTAACTGTAGTAGATTCACAACAATATTGGGCTGTTGTCGAGCCTAAATTATTCGTTTAAAAATCATATTTATTACAAAAGAAGTAATATTTCATTCAGTCTAAGCCCAGCTAGCACCATGCATAAAATCAAATCTCACCTCTAGAATAACGGCGAATTACCAAAGCAAGCGGTAACCAAGCATACGCTCGCGCTTGCACTAGGTAGTAGGTACAGGTTTCCAGGGCCTCGTTAGTTATTCGACACGATGCATGGCATGGGTTGGTAGGTTGTCTCCGATTTACAATATTGTTTAGTAGAATGGTGAAGCATTGAAATATTTTGAATAATATTGCATTAAAATATCTATATTAAACAGGAAAAAATAATAGTTGATTAAAGTAATACCAACAGACAAAGACAAGGTGGGGAATAGTTTATGGTATGAAAGGTTAACAGCGAAAAGAACTAATGGTAATTAATGCCAATAATCCACTTTTATACAAAATGGTCTATAGACATCGGTAATGATAACTTATTTTATAGATTTACGCTGTTACAAATAGAAACATAATACAAATAAAATGCCACAACGTTTACTTACTTGGAAGTGCCATCATCCTTACATTCTCATTAAGAAAAATGACGTCCTAAAACGACATTCATATTGCGAAAAACGATGTGTATTTTCCTCATGAAACAAACAAGACCGAACCCCAAAACTAACAAGAAGGCCTCTCAAAACATGATGAAACGCCGTAATACCCGCCGACTGCACCGACAAATCTTAGAGACACAGCAAACGTGCTACTTTTTGCATCCGCAATCGGCTATTGATACCCCGCAGAGTTCAGACTTTAGTCATCATCATCATCATCATCATCTCAGCCATAGGACGTCCGCTGCTGAACATAGGCCTCCCCCAATGCTTTCAATGTTGCCCGGTTGGTAGCGGCCTGCGTCCAGCGCCTTCCTGCTACCTTTATGATGTCGTTGGTCCACCTTGTGGGTGGCCGGCGGACTTTAGTATGAACGTAATATAGAAGTGCGCATACTACTTCGATTTGGTATCGGTTAATTCCTCATACAATTGGAAGCCGACCAGACTATCGCCGACTAAAAGTCTGTCTGAGGCGATGACACTTTCCACACAGTACATTTAAAAACGCGAAACGCGATGATTAAGCCGGTTTTCGGAAGCTTGACGTGGCAACATCTGTCTCAACGCACGATTTAGATACCGCGTCCGAATGCACGAAGTCGCGAAATCGATAAAATCGTTAAAACGTGCGATTTCGATACCGCGTCCTAATGCATGAAGTCGCAAAGTCGCGATGCTGCATCGATGCAGTCGCAAAATCGTTGGTTGCTAAATTCATCGATGCTGAAAGTTGCATGTCTGCTGTGGCCCTTACCAACGAAATATTATAAACGTCAGCATTAAAGTTACCCGGATAAATTAGGGTAGTAGACCCAAATGTTGACCTTTTGCCGGATGGTCCGAATTCGTATAATCACGGAGATTAAATATGTCTAGAAAATTCGTTGGGATCAACATCGAGAGCCGTGAAGTAACATTTTTCGTATGAAAAGGGTACGGTGAATTTTTTGGGCGGTGGTATATGGGCGGCGTGCTTAAAATTATTTTGGATATGGAACAATGTATTGGTATACCCTTTTGACTTTGGCTATTTTCGCATGGATATATTGCTTGTGTGTGACATTCTCACATCTTTTGTGTTGATAAAATAACAAAAAATAGGCCACTACAGCCATGGTATTCACGTGTAATAAATGTTGGAAGTGATGAAAATTTTTTGTTTTAATTTTTAGAAACCATCTTATCTTTATACCTTGTACAGTGTATTTGTACCTTACATACCCTTGCTGAAATTCATGATAATGCTAGTACGCTGATTATGCAAAATTTCTAAGTCGTAAAGAAATGGTCGGTCCACGGCCTATATTCAGCAGTGGACGTCCTATGGCTGAGATGATGATGATGATGATGATGATAAAAGAAATGGTCAGTTTTCCAAAAACAGATGATTTTATGCTCTGAAAAATGTGTTATGGTAAAGTTTTTTTTTTCAACTATAGAAAGCATAGTGTCTAATAACAACAACAAGTCTTCGCATCACACATAGTGAGAGGCGAGCATTAGTTTTAAAAATTCCAAGTTAGGCGCCGTGCGATGCATTCTACACTCTAAACAAGAAAAGAAAAAATCCCAAAATAAACCGTTTTGTCGTGTAAAACGAAAACAGCCGGTTCCTCCTGTGCCATTATCACGCCCAAGACTTTAATGCGAATTCTCAAATTTTCGAGTTAATAACGAGAACGAGGGGTTTCCTATTCCCAGACCGCATTATTCGTTGACAATATTCCCAGTGGCAGACAGGATTTTTATTTTCCCGTCTTTTGCTATCTTTCCGAGGATTTGCTCGCTGAGGTAAAATTCGAACACAGTTTTCAAGTGACACTTTACTTGCGATTAAAGTTATTGGGATTCTCTCGAGATGTACCTATTTGGTGTACCTAGATCTTAAAAATAATACATGATGTTTGAATTTTATTTATTTCTCCGTTTTAGCACAATCTTTTAGGGTGGTTGGACGTGTTATTGACCAGTTAAGACCATTTTTAAGATGATAAAGCATAACCTTTGTAATAGAGTATGTCCTGATATTTATTGTTACTTATGTAGTCACTTAATTAAAAAGTGTATGTATGAATGTAAATAGTCGTATATTAGTAGACTCATAATGTTAAACGCAAATACTGAAACTCATTTCATTTTACTCCGAACTCTTTGTGTTAATTTATTTCGTTATTAGATTCTTGATTGCTTGTTCACCGTCTCCTAATAATAAACATCTAAAATAAGAGGCAATTATTGTGAAACTCATACCCATGGAAAACCTTTAAGTTCAATAATAAATTGAAGCGAAAAGTAATCAAAGACGAGTTATTATTTATAAGCTTTCTGCCCGCGGCTTCGCCCGCATTTTGTATGTCACAGAAAAACTTTTATCGGGTGGCGTCCCTGTTTCAAAAACCGGGATAAAAACTATCCTATGTCTTTTCCCGGGAGTCAAACTATCTCTATGCTAAATTTCATCAAAATAGGTTTAGTTGTGAAAGTGACACAAACAGACAGAGTTACTTTCCCAGTTATAATATCAGTATTTAAAAGTCCCCAGACGACAGGCTTTTCATCGGCGAATAGTCTGGCTTCTTATTCGTATGAGGAATCGGCCAATACAAAAGCGGTGTAATGTTTGTATTTTCACACTTGTTCTACCTTCCTACTGAAAACAGCTCGATTAAACTCGCTGACAAAGTCTGAATTCTGCGGGGACTCCAAAACTTAACTAAATAACGCCCACGAAAATTTGTTAGTTCACAGATTGAATTTTTACTTTGTTCTTTAAGGTCTAGCCAACTTAGCAAGAACACGTGTCGAATAAGTTGTAATATCAATTTCCATCTAAACGACTTCATACGAACTTGTGCCAGCCTTTTATGTGTATCTGTCTACCTATGTCACGTGGATATTTTTCTATTAGTAAGTCAACCTATATCCAATATCTCCTTGATCGTCAACATGGCTGGACTAACCATGGATGTAAGACCATTTACTACCTATTTGCTACTTTTTACTACTTGTAAAGAAATATTTGCAACGAGTACATTTGTGTTAAGAAAATAAAAAAAACCATCAAAGACCGTATTCTCTGGATGGTTTTAGCGTTGTTTTAATGTAAATATTTATTATCTATTTGCTACTTACACGTGTCCGAATCCTATATTACCATCAGGTGATCCGCCTGCTCGTTTGCCTCCTGTCACAAAAAAAAAATTACACCTATCTTTATGTAAAAAGACATGCACGATAAAAAAGGCATTTTCTATTTAGAATCCACTTAGATTTGACAAAAAGAACACAATAATAACAAGTTTGATAAAAGCTATCAATTGGATGCTTTTGTTCTTATTCATTTTCCACGAAAAATGCTTAGTAAGTGTATTCGATATTTTATTAGAATTCCCAGTATACGATAAGTAAAGAAGAAACGATTAACACTATTTTCTTGTCATTTTCTTGCGATTAACTTTAAAGTAAAGTCCACTTATCTTACAAGTAAACGTTCTACGAAACATTTAAAAAAACTAAGAACTAAATAATATGGCTTGATATACATTTGTTGATAATAACGTAACAACAAAAATAAACGTTCAAGATTAAAGTCAAAAAGGGCAGTATTTTTACTAATTCATGTTTATGTAGGCATCACATTAAGGCAAGCGTTTACTGGGAGTTTCACTTAATTAAGTATTACAAGCCACCTCAGATCATAGAAGGGAATAGATGTGAAACGGGGGCGTGGCGCGTGTCTCCGCGATATGCCCAGAAACGAACATCGGCCGCGTAGCTAGGTTAGTCGCGATTCAGTCGTACTAAGGAAATGTTCTCCGATATTTTGGATAATGCGTCGTTACGTGCAATAAAACAAGTGAAACGAAGAACTACAGGAACAATGGAGTCATTTACTACATGTAAGTATTGCAAATCCATTGGTATTTTGCTTATAAATAAAAAAAACTAAACATTTTTACGAACGAATTCAGTGCCGTAACAGTTACTGCGATATCGAAATCAGTGGTGATAAAAATTCTAACACGCTTGTACATTGACGATTTAGTTAGCAACCACTTTATGTCATGCTCAACTACTGCGCAATGTATTTAATTTCTTCCGATATCCACTGTCGTGTGAAAATACACAGTACGGCCGCATGTGCCGGTCGTAACATAGTGCCGTGCTCGTGTTCTAATGCGGTTTCCGATTATCGATAAATAGAAGTAAATCATAATTTTCTATTTTGTAATTTTAAATAAAAAAATTATGTGTTACTTGCGATTATAAGATTTTCCAAAAAAAAAAAATAACAGTATAAGTAGGTAATTAGTAACTGTCAACTATGTAATTACTATAAGAGCTAGTTGAAAGCCTAATATAGGCATTATTTTTGATAAACATATGCGGTACGCAGATCGCCGTAATTAAAAAATAAATGCGTGATAGTAGTTAATAATAACGTATAGTTAATAATAAAAAGGTTTTCATACATAAGCATTTTGTGAAACCAGTTTCGAGCCTTGCCCCTAGCGATTTAAAGTATCGATATCTTGTCGACTCCATTTTATCTTTGTTCTCTCACTAGCGTTTTCTATGTGTGCGTCACGTCACGCGGCCATTGATTGGCCAGAAGGCACGCCTTCTGGCCAATCACAGCACTTTTAAGCCGGTTGCACATGTTGTCGTAGACTCACAGTCGCTTTGTTTTTACACAGTTGAATGTGTGTGTGGGAGCTGTGGTGGGGGAAATGTGGGGACACTGGTTCTCGTTGTAGCTACGCGCGACTTCATATCTATTCTCTTTCTATGATCTGAGCAAGCCACTAATTGAGTTATTAGCAGTGATAGTGCTGAACTGCTGAGATGCATTTTAGTGCACCACAAATTTTATGACGTAAGAGCCAGCACAAAGCATTCTAAGATGAAATGCACGGTTAACAGGTTTAATTATGTTTTGAAGCATTTGGCACCTGGGGTCTCACACATAAAGTACCTATATTAATTTAAAGTAGTCCGAGCGGCAAGCGGCAAATTCCACAACAACCTAGCATTTGGTGATTCAGTAATGCCACTCGGTACAAGTGATGTCCCGATTAGAAATCGAAACTATGGATTACATACCCATTTCAGACCGGGACCCCGCGGGGAGCCCACTGCAGGACAACACTGGGACCCTAAACAGGTCCACAATTTCGGTTTGGCATTGCTGAATCACCAAATGCAACGTTGTAGCGTTCGGAGTTTTTATATAAGATGTGGTTGCAGTCAAGTGCCTACCTTTTGCCAAATAAATATCTAAAAATTCAGGGCCATTCTCGTCTCGTTTGGAACTTTAAGCTGCCGACTCATTGGAAGGCAACAAAAACCCACTGGTCAAAGTCACATAAAATTCTTCTCGGCTCTGATCCACCCCGAAAATTTCTTTATTTTTTCATCTCCACATAAGTATTTAAACACACAGCGGAGTCGTCACTCAGGCACAATGGAATGCTCATTTCCGCGGCAGCGTGATAAATTAAAGGTCTAATCCAGCGTTAGTCACCGGAACTCATCTCTTGCCCGGTGAACCAGTTGATTGTTCGGTACATTTTATATTCTCTAAGGGTGTGTGGGAAACGAACAATAAAATTTTGAATGCGTATTTTTTGGGAATTACGCGCCGTTCATTTTTTAACGGGCTTTCTAACTTATTTCCATTTTGAAATATTTTTTTTTTATAACTTCACCACAAAGTTCATAAGTGGCCAGTAACAAAACTTTTTTAATTTATTATTTTTGGGCGGCTGTTCTAGTTTAATGGGTCTTACATGGAGAACAAAAGGCTATTTCTCATCGCCACGGTTCTCATCGTCACCTTCGTGGCGAATTTTATTTCTAACTTATTTCAACTTATTGTAAACAAAAATTGTAGCGCTTGATGTGAAGATTGTATTCTCAGTAAATCAGGCAAATAGTGAGTCTCGTTTGGAAGCTTTAACGTTTTGAATTTTTTGATGCCACGAAAGTGATTCTGTACATCACAGCAATAATTTTTTCAAACTTTACTACTGTAAATGACTCTTAAGTGTTTATAAAACATATATTTTGTCTTATTTTCATAGATAAATAGTAATAACATAATATAAATAGGTACCTACTTAAATACGAGATAAAATTTTAACGATTACGCCACCTACTAAGTTACAAGATTCTACGCAATTGGTTTTAAGGGTGACACTGGTGGCATTCTGAAATGCTAAAGAAGCAAAAAACGGATTATCAGTACCTCAATAAAAAAGAACTCTAACTGATTATCAGTCCCTCAACAAAAATATATTTTTTATTTAGGCCAGAGGGCCTCGTATTTTTGTTATACAACTTTTAAGTCAAACTTCAGATTAAATTTATCTTACAAACAGATACACACACAGTCACATATACAGACATGCATACAGTCACACAGACAAACAGACAACAAAAACGAGGCCCTTATTTATTTATTGATGTACTGATCTCTACTTACCACGTATAATTTATTAGTTATTAAAATATTGTAAAAACATAAACACCAGTCACTATATTTTAAAATAAACCAAAGCAAGAAATCACTTTCGTGGCCTAAAATCACCTTCGTGTATAAAACACCACGAAGGTGATGCCACGAACGTGACGAAAATTTTAGTTTTTTATGAATTATCCTTAAATTTGAATTTAACGGTTCAAGTTGAATACTACACAAATAAGTCTAACATGTTAAGTTTTCAATGGCAAAGTTTCAATTAAATTGTTTAAATTTTAGAGGTAGAAAATATTGTTCAAGCAAGCGACGGTATGTCTATGGATAATCACAAAAAGTTACGTATTTTTTTCGCGGAGCGACGATCGACCTATCTCACCTCCCCAATGGTCGAAGCGCGACTTACGTTAACCGAATAGAACGCTGTGATTGGTTGCTGGTGTTCGGTTTAACGGCAATCTTGTATTATAACTCAAAATTTTAGGTACCTAAAATCGTGTGACCAACGTATTTCGCTTTCCCAATTCAAAATAATTATAAGAAGATATTTTTTTGACTATTGTGTGGAAAGCATATTTAATTACGATGATTTTAGTATATGCTGCACACAAATTGAATGAAAATTGTGAATGCAGTAACCAAATGTTTCATTGCAACCGAAGGTGTGACACGATGAGAACGCGAAAAATGACCCCGTTTTTTATCGTTTCATGTGATTTTTTCGTATTATTTTTGCTTCTATTACGATAAAATTTATTTTGTATGTAGCTAAATAGATATTTTATCATCTGATTTCAAAGTTATTGTTCTAACTTATACCGTTTATGAACTATTATTGTGTGACCATCAAATTTGAGTGTAAATGAGAAGTACCCAAAAACGTTTAGTAATGGTTTTTTTTAATCTGGGCAAGTTAAACTATTCCCATTTTTAAAAACATTAATAATTGTTTTTTTTTTACCGCTGAAATTAAACCAAATTATTTCACCGATAATGTGCATTTTTTTCGCTAATACCATTTTATCGTAGAAATAAAACCTTCAATGCTCAAAAAGTACAAGTATTTAACATCTCAAACGCTAGCTAGTAACAAACCTTTATGAAAATGTCGGACAACATAAATAAACGACATCCTTTTGATGCCAATGACATAGTAACGCGGCGCGCGTGGAACTAACATCATAAAAAAACGTGTAGAGAGGAAAAACACGTGTAGTTTAGGGTTGACAGGTTCTACAGAAAACCTGGTCTGTGGAGTAATTTTTCATCTTTTAACATTTCTCTCTAAACACTGCTAACTTTTTTTAAATTAATTTTCTGCCAGCCAGTGTTTTGTATTCAACAGGCTGAGTTGCACCACCTAATTTTGGCCGTAACTATAACGATAACCGGTGCTTTTTGTATGGCGTTTGACAGATTTTTGACGTTGGTCAAAGTTAAAGTAAGATGGTGCAACCCAGCCTTAGTGTTCTAGGAAAAACAATTAGGAAAATAGGTACCTAAGAGTACGAGTAATCTATGGAAATGTGTTTTCTTTTGCATGAAAATATACTCGTAATTTATAAGTTAATTAAGATTTAGACAGAATATCAACAGATTATCATTTTCGATATTCGTCAGTGGGTCACGCGAATCCATTTGAATATTTGATCGGACATGACCCAGACTGACCTAATTCTTGAGGTTCTACTCGATAATCGATTTTGATTTCGATATTAGCTGTCTCTCTCGCTTACTCACGTAGTGAATGAGAGAGACGTATAGAATTGAATGTGATGAAATTGGTTTGCGTAGTGCCGCCTCAGGTTAGTTGGTGAGACACAATAATAGAGCAGTTTGAACTTTAAGAACAGTTTTAGAGAGTTATTTTGTAAGAGATATATTTTCATACTTAAAGGTTAGCGCTCAAAGCTTCATTTATTTTTAGTATAATAATATTACGGAGTATTGAGAGGTAAATGTTTGAAATTACTTAGTATTTTAGTGAAAAAATTGGTTTCTTTGAACTTACTTACTTTTACAGTGAGTAAAAACACGTTAAAGGTTGGTAGAATATTGATAAACTTTATTGAACACCACACAATACTAACAAAATGAAAATAAAAAATACAAAATAAAAACGACACAATTTACTACATTCTCCTCAAAAGAGATCTCTACCAAACAGCCTATAAATATAAATCTTTTACAACCCACATTTTCCTTGGCAGTGTACTTATTAATATTCAATGAAAATATCCAAGACCAGGTGTACCTTTAACAAGCACGAGTTAGCAAATATTTGCGTCCGTTCAGTAATAAATCTATCAGGAACGGTCCAGCTATTTAGAATCCCGTAAGTATATTTTCCCGCTGCTGCACTACACAATGAAGTCGTTACGGGGACACAAAGGAACCCTGTTCCCTGGCGTTGTTGTTCCCGGGAAGGGTTACCATGAATTTGTGGAAAATCCCGACAAAACAGGACTTTTTTACAAAATTTCCTGATTAATTCACAACAATGAGATGGAGTTCATTTTTATGCAGTCTACACACTAAACCTACCGATCTGCTGACATGAGTCAAGTTGTCAAAAGGCATAGAATGTACTAGACGTCGACATGATTATTTTGAAACAAAGTCGCTGACACCAAGCCGTTAGGCTTGTAGAATCCTTTAGATAGACATTTCTTTCAATTTCTTCTGCTTTTATCGAAATATGCCGAAAGGCTGGCTGGCTGAAGTCTTTCAAAGTTTGGATATAAGGCCAAAAGGCTGACTGGCTGGGCAAAAAATACCAGAAAATTTCAGACTTTCCCGGAGAAATCTGAACGTGTGGACACCCTATTCTCGTGGCCGAGTAATAAATTAAGGGTCCTAATCCAGCACTTGTCACGGGACTCTTCTTGCTCGGTGAGTCAGTTTGTCTCTTTTTTAATTCTAAATGGGTCAGATTCAGACAAAATAGCAGTTAGTAGGAGTTAAGGTAAAGTACATCTAACGCTACGTCAAGTAAAACCTATGGCATTGTATGTGAGTTGAGTTATTTTACAACAAAAATGTGGTCTCACGTTCAGTTGTCTGTACAACAAAGACTAAAATTCTCTTTAATAACATTTGTTTTTCATATTAAAACACACTTAGGTACAGAAGATGGCACATCAAGCTGGTACTGCACTGCACTTCCACAATAAACTATTTCCATATCAATAATATGCGTACTAATTTGATTACTTTGCGAAAATAGACAACGTGGTTAGTTCTTTGAATAATTGAATAATCACAAGAAGAACAGCGCGCGTACTCGTACTCCCTTACCTTAGGATTAATCTATAACCAGATTAACCCTAAAACAAATTAGTCTACAAGATCTGAAAAATGCCTGGACTTTTCAATTGGATTTGCCTCTCAGAATTTTAGTTTCATGAATAAATCCCACGTATTCGTAATATTAGCCAACCATTTTGTATTCTGGCTATAAACGAGAAACTTTACTAGCGAACCAGAGCAATAGTTAACGTTAACATAAATAACGCAGGTTTTTGCTTGATTTGAAATGCAAACCATAGTTGGAGGTAGTCCAGCATTGCTGTCGTCCACAAGCTGAGATATCCTTTGGCTGGAATTTAGAAGAATACGGGCGTAAATTGAAGAATACGGGAGTGAGAGAGTCAGTGACCTTTCGCTTTTATAAATATAGTTTTGAGGTGACGTTGAATTTTTATTCTTATCAATTCAGCATCACTAGCGAAATTGATGCAGTTATCCAAGTTATGACGTCATTGAATCGCCCATACTCAAAATTTACGCGGTCCATTGCGACCATTTTTACGCACGATCAAATGAACGCAATAAAGTAGGCGCGAGCTACGTTTGCACTATTCGCGCTATACTCAAACTACATAATATTATTGAAGTTTCCTTTGATATTCCTATTTATAAATAAAAAAAATACACAAACTTCTGTCAAAAACAAAAACCTGTCGTTGAAAAGTTTCACTGGAGACCAAACTGTAGTTCCTGGCTAAACAGGAGTTGCAGTGGTGGGACAGAGAGGTGGGATAAGTCCCATTCTCTGTCGTTTTAATCTTGGTAGAGCGATCAGAAGTAGGTAGAGTCACAGTTCTCCGTATCATCTCCTATAGGTCTTAGGATGCGCATTATGATAAACGTTTATTGCGGCGTTTATAGACTTTACGCGATAAGCCATTTGACGTCTGAAATCTATATTAAAAGCGAAAGGTCACTGACTGACTCACTGACTCATCACAAAATCTCTGAAACTACAAGTGCTAGGAGTCTGAAGTTCCTTTTAGAGCGTAGGTGCTAAGGGGGTAAAACGAGATCCACACGTACGCAGTCGCGGGCGGCCGCTAGTCATCAGTAAAATCACGGCGCGCATTCTAGCCCAGCTGATGTTTATCTCCAAAATGTATTTTATTTATTTATTTAAAGACTTTATTGCACACACATAAGAATGTTCAAATGTAAAAGGCGAGCTTAATGCCATAAGGCATTCTTTACCAGCTGAGCTCAAAATTCAAAGTTATACAGGTTAATATGCTAATAAGAAGGTTACAAGGAAATGGCACGACCACAGCGTCAATTCGCCCCCGCAATGGGCATATTTGCATCCATTTAGAGAGACAAATGGCAAAGTGGTTATCATAGACAAAAAGTGCCCATGTTTAGGGCTTTTATCTCGCCAATAGCCCTGCGGTTCATTGTTCACGGGTCGAGCCCTGTAAATAGGGTTGGCAAAATATAATATTGCAGAATTATTACTGAAAATGAGAATGGAATATGGAGGCCACGTACCGGAAAACGCAGCGTGGGACGTCCACCCACAAGGTGGACCGACGACCTGATAAAGTAGCGGGAAGGCGCTGGATGCAGGCCGCTACCAACCGTGCGATGTGGAAGTCATTGGGGGAGGCCTATGTTCAGCAGTGGACGTCCTGTGGCTGAAATGATGATGATGATGATTACTGAAAATATAACAACAATATTTAAAAAACAGTTATAGAAGGCAGGAAGCTTGTATCGTGGGTATCAGACAAAGGATATTATAAATTATTGTTAAATTGATAGATACCATTGTTAGTCAGTTAATATTTAAAATATCGACTTATTATACAGAGAAAAATCCCAGACACACACACAAAATACAAAAATGGTAGCACTAACGCATAACGTTCTAAATCGGTCATTGACAATTTAATCTGACTCATAATCCAGATGTTTAGAAGTTTTACCAATATACCGATCATATAGCACCCAACCTTTTTATCTAACGTCAAAGGCTATTTAAAGAACTCAACGACATTTAAATACTTAATAACGCAACAAAATAGCCGTCCTTCCTGATCCCTCCCATTATCCTGGGAAGGGCCGTCAAAAAACGTTTCTATTTATGGTGAGCTTTTAAATTGTGTGTTCGAATTTCAAAAGCTGTTAAAACAAAGGATTACAACTTTGGCAACCCTACTTGTATGATTAATATTGCTAAACAGTGGAAAGGTCCAACTCTATATTTAGGAGTGGGTGTTTGAACCTTTCCTGGTTTTGACGTCTATGAACACGCTTAAAACAAAGTGCAAGCACTTTTAGGTCCGCCATACACGGACAGCTCGAGCAGTTAGTCAGTGATCAACATACACGGACCACTCTTGTAGTCAAGAGTCAACAGCTTGAAGCTGCCAGTTGGTATTAATTGCTCAACAAATCACAAGCGCGCACGCCGTGGAATGAAGAAAGTGGGCGGAGGTAACTGCGCGAGAGCTGTCGACAGCTCGAGCAGTCAGTGTATGGCTGGCGACTGCTTGGCCGCACGATGAAAATTCACCATGCTGTCGACCGCCCGAATCAGTTGCAACCGCTCGAGCGGTTCGTATTATGTGCGTCCATAGAACTCTGCAGTTCACTGTGCAGTCGCAGCTTGAAGCTGTCAACCGTGACTGCTTCAAGCGGTCCGTATATTGCCGGCCTTTTAATCGGTTCTCAACAGGTGCTACTGTCTGAAGTTTTTAATCGTGGTCTTGTTTCAGCTGTTTTATAGCAACAACTCCTTCGTAGTCGAAAGAGTTGAGGTTTGAATCTCTAATCTCTATGATCTTGATTCAGATGTTTTATCGCAACAACACCTTCGTAGTCGAAAGACAAGAGTTGAGGCTTGAATCTCTATACCTCTATATAAAGTGACATTATTTTGTGTGAAATAAGCTATTTACACAAAACGCAGAATTAAAGCTATTTCGTAATTGAAATTGTCACATACTATGTGTAGAGGAGAGAGGTCGTGATTTTATGTGCGTGCGACATCCACCCACAAGGTGGACCGTCGACATCATAAAGGTAGCAGGAAGGCGCTGGACGCAGGCCGCTAATAACCGGTCAACATGGAAATCATTGGGAGAGGCCTATGTGAACATAGGCCTCCCCAAATACTGCTGAAGCAGTGGACGTCCTATGGCTGAAATGATAATGATGATGATGAGAAGTGATTTTGTGATTGGAATAGCTATGAGTGATTTTAACTCGATTCGATATTCGAGATAGTTAAAATAAGTGCTCTTCTCGACAAGGAGAATATTACAAAGATGAAGGTTTCAGAACAAAGAAATCATAGTCCGTATTAGTGCGAGCAAATAGTCTTAATTCACGCTAAGCGCAAGAAAAATAACGTCCTACTATTCTTACAACAAAAATGGAACCGATTTGTAAGTATTTAGAAAATGTACCTATGAAAAACAATCACACATCTAGGTTAGGCAACAATCATCAAACTACTTAACGTATCATAATGATATACCTAATGCCCACAAAATGATATAGAAATTCCTTTTTACAGAAGTCAGATGAGAAATAATGAGCATTTAATACCGCCGCATGGGAAATCTGGCACCCTTGGACTCGGAAACAAATTATATCAAAGGAAGTAAGGAAATTTTATCCAGTTTTTCCTTCTGGAAAATATAATGAAATTAATTTCGCCGATTTATCTCTCAATGAAGATTATCAAGTACAGGAAAACGGACGGAATTCAAACATTTACGTGTTCTATGATTAATTTATTCAGAAAGATCTCAATTTTATGACATTTTAAATTTAAGTTAGATTCGCTTAAAATATTGGACATCATTTTGACAGACGATTGAAAAGATTTCAAAACCAGAATTGTAAAAAAAATCTTTGAGCAGATAAGGTAAAGAAATCTTTTAGGCTCTTAATGCAAGAAAAAGTATCATAAGAGTTTAGCTCTGACCATTCGTACCTACTTCAATGCGTTCTGCAAGTTTGCAATTTACAATTGAAGTAACGTGGTCCGAACAATATATCATTTAATAACTCGCATTCACGGTAACAGACAAATTAGCATCTATAGTCTAGACTGACAATATTGACAATCAATTTTTAGTTCTAGTAATGTGGACTGATAGTGTGAAGAAGTGGGGAAGGAACTTTCGCAAGGAAAGAAAACAATTTAATATAAAATTAATTAAATAATGTTTTTTCTAAACGTAATATACAAATAGCTATCGAAAATTACCGCAGTGGATTTTGGCAGAGAATGTGCCCCGTTGGAAGATATGAAGAAACTTTAAAAAAATGAAAGATATAACAAAAAAGTTATTTTTTCAAAAGATAAGATCTTACATAATATTTAAAAAATAAAGTTAAATAGATGACAATTTGAAAGTTGGAACACGAAAAGGATTTAATGTTACATCTAGTCAGGAAATTGGTATGTATTGTGTGTTATCGCAAAAAGGCTTCAGTAAAGTGTGAGACATAACTCAGCTTGTGGTAAATTCAACGGCGTATGTTAAATTAAGTACTCTGTTTGCAATGCTACTTGGAAATATGAAAGAAACTTATATAGATTTTTGCTATAAAGAACTGCTTTTGAGTCTTCTATCATTATTAGGTAACTGATTTAAGTTCCTAAGTAATGTAATACTCATCATGATGTTGATGAATTTTTTTTTTATGTGACAGGAGGCAAACGAGCAGACGGAGACCAGACCAGACCAGACCAGAGTTAAAAATAAAGTGCACACGGCGATGCGCTTTTGTAGCGATTATATACCTACGTAAGTTTCTAGAGTTTTAGAAAAAAAGCACGCCGTCGACAACCAACCGCGTCAACAACGTGGTGTGCACAAGCACTTACAAGTAAAACAAGAGCTGTATTTTAACCGTCCCGGTTCCCAGAAAATTTCTTCACCTCCTGAAACTGGGAGAGGTGTTGCTTCTTTAGAAATACGACCGGGATATTTTGTTCTAGGAATGGTTCAGTTTAGGATTCTTGTATTTGTGACATTTATAATTTAACAATTGAAAATAATGACTGCCTTAAGTACAGCGCCAAGGGAATCATGTCCCTTAGATATAACATTGTTTTTCTATCCCCTATCTATGTTTTCCATTTTAATGCGTTTATTTTCTGTTTTTTAGGTGTAAGTACCATACAAAATCACTTAATACTCCTTTATTATCCGATACAAGAATCTCAATTTCCCAACACGATAAAGTTCCGCAAGTTCGCAACACCGTTCTCTTTGTCCATCCATCACCTGATAAATTCAATATCGACTTAAAACGGCTTGATAAACGTCCGTGAATGGCGAATCAACGGGAACCGTTGCCCATTTCGGCGGTGTTTGGAAAATTGAAAAATAAAACAGGATAACGCACAGGGGTGCCGAAAACGGTTTAGCTAAAGAGCTATTTATAAAAGTGACCGGTTCCGTTTGCTGAGCGTTTTCTTTGACAGCAGCTCACAAAGGGAGCGGAGCGAGCGGAGCGCTTTGTGCGCTCGCTTGAAACAACGCTTGGTGTCGTTTTAGTGAACATGCTGTGTTATGTTCAAGTGATAATTGCTTCACGACCTTGTTGTGGTACTTCTAACTTTATGGCAGAGCTGGTGCTAATTATTAAACATAAATTTGAATAACCTTATTAATTCATTTTATCGGCTTCATCTTACGTAAAATTATCACTAAAATGCAATGAAATTAAAAACTTTTTGCTTATTAATCTAAACACAATGGTGTCTATAAAAATATCTAGTCCATATTTTTTGCCTAATAAATATTATTTAGTAAGTTAAATTGATTTTGCTACATAAAGAGTATTGCGAATTCAGATTTTACCCTTAAAATACCCAGTTTGGGTCCTGCTTTGATCTAAGATCGCGGAGCTCACCTTATTAAAGAACTGATGAACTGTTAATATAAATCCGTCTCGAGTTTAATAAAGTAAGAAACGTTACCTCCAATACAGAGGGATTGCCAATTTCCTCAGCAATTACTCAATCGGATCTTAACTTATGAGATAAATAATTTATGGGATTACCAGCAGTCGAAGCTTGGGCTTGATTTTGCCCTCAGCTAATTCAGTTGTCAGTTGTCAGACGTCAAACATTGATTAATAAAATATACACACTTTAGGTACTTTATAAAATACCTGCTGGGTATTTTTAACTTTCCTTTTTTTTCTAAAAGCAGAATAAAGTTCACTTAGATTATGGTTTTATTTGCCCAAAATACCTATCTTTGCATATATTTTTATTGTTTTCAATCATAATATTAGCATAAAAAAGTTCACATTTGAAAAATTCTATTATTAGGTACATCTATTTTAGCCTTAATATTATCTTCATAATTTTTTTAACAATTTACAGTCTCTCGCTCTTTCAACATAAATTTTCATCTTCATTTATGTATTTGTCTAAAAATCCACAATAGTGCACGAAATTATAATTTTGAATCGTTGTAGACACTTTTTCGTTATCTCTCTTAAAGGTACTTAGCAAATACGTCACTCCCCCGTTTTTACCACAATTTTATTCACATTGTCTTTTCCTTATATTTATCGAAATTTTCTCGGTGGCCTGGACATTCTCCGCCCCACACTCCTTGATTTACAACAATCTCTTTTATAATGCGTAATAAAACCAAATTTATGCTGCGGAAAAACTGTTCTTTTGGCTATAAGAGTAGGGGATGAAATGGCATGAGCTTTATCAAGAAAGAAACAAGACATTAGTATTTCAAGTGAGATTTAAAGTATTTGCTTTGTTATCTGTGACTGTATTATGTAGGAAGTTAACGAAATAATTAAGGAGTAATTACTTCTATTCGTACATCAATACAATTTTTACAAAAAGGTTGTTGAAATGGCCCATAAAGGAATATAATTTGCTTATTATCGGGGAGATGGTTGAAGGCTGGGTTGTACCATCTTACTTTAGCTTTAATAAACGTTAAAAATCTGTTAAGCTCCATATAAAAAGCACCGGTTATTGTTATAGTTACGGTCAAAGTTAGATGGTGCAACTCAGCTTAAGTGTGTTGTAACCTTGTTCAGTTTTTTTTTCTTATGCAACTGAGTGTACTCCTTATTCGGGAATGTAATTTATTTATAGAAACCAACAGCGATACATTGAAAATGTTAGTTATAAGATTAATTATAATTGAAAATGTTAGTAAAACAGTATTTTCCGGGCCGGGATATAAATCTAACTAACGTGAACAAACAACTATACTAAACGTAGACTAGGTAGTTGATAATAATAATTATGTAAATAGGTAGGTACATCAAAAAGTCGTGAGGTTGCTGATAAATCACGGACGAAGACGAACAAAAATAAACCAATGGAACAGGAATAAAAAAACATAAATGGTAAAAGTTACTAAAAAGCTCGATATTTTTTATTCAAATCAGCAAACGGACTGTTATATTTCTCGTAATATCTCTTCACGGGTCTATCTCCAACTTGTTTCTTCATCACAAGGGTCTCCAATTCTTCTACTAACACTATTGTCGCTGGGCTGGAAGATAAAGAACTTTATAATATCTCTAAGATAGAACTTAGCACTCATCAATTCAAGTACCTAGCTAAAGATCTGTCGCGCCATCAAAGTAGGCCTTATGTAAGTATAATTAGTGCAGACTTTGATCTCAAAACCAGTGTTTATTTCTTTATAGTATTATGGTATTTGTTTTTGACATTAAAAAGGAATTAGATTTGTTAATCTATTCCTTTTTACCGAACCAAATAACACTGGTATTAGTTTCTGGTATTAGAAAGAAATAATGTAGATTAAAACCAGATTCAAACTAAATTCTTCACATTAATTTCAGATTGGTTTTGTTCAATCCTTAGATCAAGAACAGGTTTGAAACTTGTGTAGAATGTAGATTCATACTTAATCAATAGAAATTCAAATAGGAACAGAATTCATACTATGCTAGAATTTGGAGCGTCACTCTTTACATGTATGAAAGTTACTATAGTCTAACGCAGTGCGCATCGTGAAATTACACTTTTGATTAATGTGATCTGGACCCAAAATTATATAATTTGAAACTGCATCTCGAGCGTATAATCAATTTCGCATACCAGTTGTTTAATATCTCTGGAATTGTTTTCAACGAGATTGTTTTCTAAATTGCCTTCTACTGTGGCAAACAAATCCTGAGAGATCACAAATATATCCGAAAATATTTCAACTGTGAAAGATTCGACGCAAAAAGGTTGCCTGATAAAAGAACGGTTTTCGTGAAGATTTGAAAACCTTTCTTTCAAAACAAAAGTAATTTGAAATACGAAATAATACTTCTTTGTGAATAGATTGATTAAATTTTAATTGTAGAGCTCACTTTAGACTTTAATCTATTGAATTACTAGGCTCGTATTTCAAAAGATCGCTCAAAATTTATTCAATTTCGAGTCTTATAGTTCTAAAGTAAATACAATATAAATATTTAATTTTGTCCTAAACAGATTCAACAAATGAGAACTGAGAATTATTTTTTAGTGTGGCTCTGTACAGTCCGCGTCAAATAGTTCGTAACACCCAAAGTAGCCTAAAGTTCGCAACACGTCTTTGTTACAATTGGAATAAGGTTGTGTAGTCAACTTTTGGCCACTTTGGGTAAGTATCACGAAATATTTGACGCTGACTGTACACATACCTGTGTAAAGGTTAAAAGATAGTAACTATAATAATTTCAGACGAATATTTAAATGTGTGAAAGCGCTTTTCAAAAGCCTTTTTGCAGAGAAAATAAATGACCTTTATAACTTTTATGACTAACCTTATTCGCACCATGTTCATGTGGTCTAAGAAAGTAATGGTGTCATTAAATGTCGCTAAAATACTCGGAAACAGGATCTGAAATGAATAAATACCTTATGTGATAAACTTCATATAAATTAAACATAACCCTCCTTCTGGCGTAGTTGGGTTAAAATATTATCTGGGACTAGCTTGATGGTTTACATAATAAAACAATAAGGAATAGGTATACAATTGTAGTTGTATAATTATCGAAAGACTAACGAAAAGTAAGCAGGTAATCATTAAAATAAATGAAAATCTAATTTTACTTGGAATGATTCACTTTTAACACTTTAAACTACAAGTTAAGTAACTAAATAATCTGTTTGATACTTATTTACGACATATCTGACTTTCTTAGAAAGAGTCGGTGTTGAAAGTTTCACGAAAAAACCATAGAAGTAATATTTTAGACAAAATTCACAGGATATAATCTCTCAAACCATCGAAGTAGGTATGTTATTGCAATAAAATAAGTAGATGTACGAGTACTTCAATTCAACACGTAGGCACATACCTTTTAACTTACTTTTTTATCTTTATCGCTATTAGATGTCTAAATTAGTTTAAGATAAGTTTAATAACAACTTTATATGAGACTGTTTTATCCGATCTGCCTCCGTTTGGACTTACTGATATTATTTAGCAATACATTGATTGACTCTAACATGTTTGAAAAGGCTCTCACCCGATTAAAGTTACTATTCGTTCGTTAGTTCTTTCGTTTCAGCCGAAAGACGTCTACTGCTGGACAAAGGCCTCCTCCAAGGTTTTTTATAGACCGGTCCTGCGCCGCGCGCATCCAGGCAACTCCTGCGACCTTCACTAGATCGTTGGTTCACAGCTCTACGAGCTATGTGCCCCGCCCACTGCCACTTGATTTTAGCGATTCTGCGAGCTATGTCAGTCACTTTGGTTCTCCTGCGGATCTCCTCATTTCTGATTCGATCACGCAGTGAAACTCCGAGCATAGCACGCTCCATCGCCCTTTGGGTAAACTTGAGCCTTCTTATGAGGCCCATAGTAAGCGAAAGACTGAATTCATTGCAGGAGTTTTATTTTCCTATGCTTTTTCCTTTACCAGTGAAAGTTACAGAGTACACTGTGCGAAGCTAATACTATCCGATGTCGACCGCCTCACTTAACGTCATGAAAATGTACGTGCACTATTCGCGGTTAAAATATCAGAAAAATACCATGTAGAGAACCAACGCCGTTTCCACAGAAACTGTTTTCTTCATCGTACGTGCCGTACTGTTTTATTTCTGATGTTAATCCGATTTTATTTGTGTTTTACGACCTCATAGTTGCCATTTTAACGATACCAAAACCTGGCTTCTGAAATAACTTTATTATGCCATTGACTTATTTTAAACGAACGCGGATAATTCCTGAGCGTTCGCGTTTTATTGCGCAGTTACTGAGACAATTGCATCGTTGCACAAAGTTTCATAATTGGTTATGTTACGGTTAAAATTAGATCAGTTTTTTTAGCATTCATTACCAAGTTCTGTATGTTTCCACCTTAGGGAATTAGATTTTTTCAAGTTATTTAAAATTCTGTATGCTGTTTGGAAAGATTACAGCTCATAGCATACTTGCCAACTCGGAAAGGGATCAACATACTCGTAGTTTCGTCTTTTGCGCATTGTCAATAATTGCGAGGCGAGGCGTTTACGTTACTACGGTGCGTATTTAATAATAAATAAATAAAATAAAAAATTGTTTATTTGGCACAACACATTAAAATTACAAATTAAAACTTAAAACTAAAAATAAAATTGAACCAAACAGGTCCTCGCTCAGCATATGCCAAGGCACGAAGTACCTCGACGCTGATATTCTGCGAGCACCGTTTAAAGAGAGGGCGTCCAGCCAGCCTTACAAAATACAATGAAAAGACAAACTTTATAAATACGTAAAAAACACACTCATATCGGTTTGCTCCAACATGCCATTGTTTCTTTTTATTTAATAATAAATTCAACAAATAATATAACTACTATATTAAATAACCTTATAATTTATACTATATTAAAGGAACATATTTTCTAATTATTTATTATCAGTCCCTGTGCTATGACATATTATCACATAATTATAATTGCACAATATTATATACCAAATAAATACATAAATACCTAATTATTTTATTAGGATTTTTGCGTCTGCACCAGATATCTTTTGTATTTGATCTTGAATGATCCAATATGCGTGCAATCTCTGATGGGTGGAGAGATGTTATTCCAACACTTTGATGCCGAATACCTAAAACTGCCCCGAAACGCCGCTGTACTGTACGTTGGGCACATTAGTCTATCATTCATGCGAGATTTTCGTTTAGTGAACTGTAATTTTTTAAACAAATATGATGGGTTCCCCTCTTTTATAACACCAAAAAGCAAAGTTGCAAAATGTAGACGTCGTGTTTCCATCTTCATCAAATTATTGCTGTTTAGATACGGCGTTATGTGATTTACGGCGTTGTGTATTTACTTATTAGGCTGGGTTGCACCATCTTACTTTTACTTTTACAATCGTCAAAAATCTGTCAAACTCCATAAAAAAAACATCGGTTATCGTTATAGTTACCGGCAAAGTTAGGTGGTGTAACTCAGCCTAAGTGTGCGTTGCAGTATGGAGTTTCACACAAAGAAATAAGAATACTGACCGCGTCGAATTGATACGGTATACGCTAAAAAACTAATTACTGAATTAATTGTTTAGTTGAAAAGACAAAAAATATGCGACTTTTACTTACTGATCTCTTGAAGTCGGGGTCTCTAATATTACTATAATTATTACACATTACTATGTTTATGTAACAAATTGTATTCAAAATCTATACTAGTTTGGCATACCTTACATTACAACCTTGGCTTTCTCACTCACTGGGAAGTGAACTGCTTATTTGCACCTATCACGTTAACAATGGTGTTAGAGTTACAGAGTCGGTATTGGGTTACACTTGACCATTGTTGTGTGACAAAGCCAGGGAAACTTATGTCTTGGACAGGATTGGAGGTAACCTGTTACCTGACTAAACAAAACATTCCTATAATTCGTTTCAAGTGCTGTTACACGTAAGTACCTACCAGGTCCTGATAACTAATATCTAATAACAAATATGCAATAGAGTAGTTGAACATCACTAGACATTGACATATTTATTTAATGAGCTGTCAAAATATGACTCAATTGATAGCTAAGCATTTGGAGTTACTGATTAATGATCTCAACCAGTTTACCGATTGATACAGCCCATTTTAATCATAATCCATGGCACAATACAAAATAGTTTTTCGTTTTTTCACTCGACTGTATTTATAATAGGAGCATTTATTGTCAAGAAACCGATGTATATTATTTAGTGTTCACCCAACCTCGAGTACAATAGCTCAGTCAGTTTTGGTCTAGATACTGTCCTTACATAATACGAAATAAGAGCAATTTTTGCAGTGTAGTTGTATAACTTGATATGCCGTCGGGTGTACTTTTACCTGGCAGACGCTTCGCTTCTTGGCAGCTAACTCACCCCAATAGAAAACCTGGCTGTAGACTGACTGATATTATCCCCAAGTGGATTTCAAGTGGTGAAGTGAAAATCTGTATCTAATAATTAAAAAATTTGAAACGAGTGGTCCGAGGAACCCGGATTCGATCCCCGTTGCCGCTTACATCAAGGAGTTAACGGGATTAAAAAATATATTAGAGAGCACATTTAAAGTAATTTTGTATTTTTATCAAAGTACCTCATTAGCTTTAGGTTTGTTTGTTAAACCTTAACACTGTACTACAGGTATGTCACGGAATTAAAAGGTTCGTCAGTTTTCAAATTGATTCCTTCAACGAATCGCGAGCACATATTACCTTTTGAAACTATGTTACAGAATAATCTCGAGTTAGAGAAAATAATCTTTAACTGTTCGTCAGTAAAGTTCAAAATTATCCAGATCAAAGTTGTTTGACGATTTATCTTGTCAAAAAGATTATTATGATTGATAAACTAAAACCTTCTTGTTGGTTCAACCTGCCATTATTATTTCTATTAAATAAAAAAATCTATTGTCAATTGGTCAATTAAATGTCATCATTGCATTGCACTGATGGGATACAAAAATAAACAAGCAAAACCTTATTTGTTAGCAAACGTCATATTTATTTAAATGTTAGCAGCACTGTTTCTTGCACTGTTATGTTGGCAGGTTTGACTCTTACAGTACCTAGTGCATGCGAAAACCGACACTAAGGTGACGAAACTTTTCATTCTGCGACTGTACTTGTAGTATTTTTTATAAAACACCTCAGAATATCTTAAACGAAACTACACCCGTATTATCTGGGGAGAAATATATTTTCTCCCTGTATTTCGCTGACAGCTGACACCTGCGCCGTCCAGACATGTCCCGGCACTTAAATCCCGGCAAATACAAACATGTCCCGGGAGTGCACCTGCGAAATCACTATGAAGGGGTATTGACTGCGAAAACCAAATCTATTAGCTTAAAGTAAAGATAACAGATGAAGCTAAACATTGTGGCATCTTATCTAGTAAGATAACATAATTATGATACTGTAAGTTATATCGATTATGTCAACGTAAAATCGTGGACTCCGTTAGTTTATAAATTAACGCGTGAGATTGTAAACTAATTTAGAGAATCATGATTGAAAAGTGGGTTGAATCCTAATTTGTTGTTGATTTTAGACGAAAGCTTTTTGTCGTAGGTACTGAAATGTAAAAAATAAATTTTAAATTTTTGTCAATTTTATCGAAGCCGATTGAGCTTAAAGAAATGTCAAATATACCAATACCTATTTAATTTTTTGTCAAGGCACTTTATTGCAACATATTTTTGCAAAAATGAATTTAATAGAAAGCAGGCACAGACTTCGTATTCATAGAAAAAAAAGAAGAATGATCCGTTAAAAAGGAGGTTTAGTTTCGTAAGTACCTAAAGGTGTATTTTGAACCACTAGAATTAGATCGCATACGCAATTACACAAAGCTTATTGAAATTCGTACGAATTCTCTAGTGAATTTGAATTTTAACGCTTTCAAAATATGTCTCCGGGCCTAAAACGTGATGACGTGTTGATCCGGGGGATTGGACACCATTCGGTGACTATGGCTGAATAAACCCATGACCTAAATAAAATGGCCGGCCTTTTTACGAGTCTGTTTGTTTTTCTGTAAAAAAGGAAGTAGGAATAGAATGTTAGTGCCTCGATAATTTCGAGCGAGAGAAATCGGAATGAATTTGATAATATCAAAAAAATATCAGGATTACTGTATTAGGATAATATTATTTTCTTAGACCATCATTCATTCATTTCCAAAATTCTAAGCTGTCAAATTCATGAGTAAAAACTAGTAATGGTGTATTTCAATAAGTAAGTTACTTAAGTAAAGTTTTTTAGCTCTCTATTGATACACTGATTACTTTCATCATAATCATCACCAGGTGATTTAGTGCCCACTGTAGGAGGAATGGCTCTCTTTAATTTTAAATGGAGGTATTTCAGCCTATACTCACCGAGCTAGCCACCTGTGTGAAATGATGGGGAACCTATTGTTTTAAAAATCTGAATTTTGAATCTTAGGTCTCGATATTCATTACTTCATCGTGGCTCTAATATCAAAGCGCGCTTTCAAAGAAATCCGCGCTCGACTAAGAACTTCATATTGGGAACTATAGAGACATTTCGCACCCTTAATAATACAGGGGCACAACTCAAAATTTTTGGTTTTTTACTTTTTGTCCTAGAGAGGCACATTTTCGTCAGTTCTACAAGATGGCTTTCACAGAAATCGAAAACAATGATCAGATAAAAGAGTTCTACATTTTGTGCCCCTTCCATACTATCGTCTATCTTCCCGCTAGAAGGGCTGAATCAGAGACATGCCGATATTTGTCGAATCCGGCCCGCGCGACTGTGGTCCAATTTGGAGTTGTGCCTTTGTGTGACAAACTTTTAAGTAAGTGTTAGTGAGCTAAGACTAATTAATTCCATATATTTCTAATAATATGTTACATTTTCATTTTTATTACAATGATAAAGTCCCGTAAATCATAGAAAATTATAAAATAAAACTTTAACTTTAGTTAGGCGGACCATGGATGGGTGTTTGTAGTTAAATTTACAACTCTCATATAAAAGTAATTTGCTTCTTGGTATTAATTTTCATAGCTATTGGTTGATTAGGAGCCTATAGAATGTTTTATCGCGATGCTAAGAAATAAAGCGGTGGTTATGAAATACTTCCCGACAAATTAATAAACTAATGATTAATAAAATAAGAGACATACCTACGTGTTAAGGCTATTAACGTTCGCTCGGGGCTCGGGTTGGCTTTTTTCTTTGTTTATTTTATGAATAAACGCACTAGTCAGCCAAAAGGTGAATTACTTTAATATGATAGTGTTATAATTTTTATTTATATTATTCATTAATTTATTACGGTCACATAAATTGATGCTAATTAATCACTCAGATTCTGAGGACTGAGGATACATCGAATTTATTTTAAAATTATCTTTTCACGTATTAAGTTACTACAATTTTACTGATCAGCTATTAGACCTTGAAATTTTCAGTTTGTGTAAATTTAAGTTCTAAAGTGCTTTTTGTCTTAAAAAATATGAGTTTGTAATGAAATCTTGTGTTAACACCATTAACAGTTTTTATTAATATGTGGCAAATAGTTTACACAAAAGCAAAGAAAAAAGATCACGGAGTTTGTGATAACAAACCAAGCATACTTTGGGATAAAAATTGTACAAAATAATAAATATTGGGTGTCCAATATCGTCGTAAACCTTGTGTACCTACACTCTTTGCAATACTGAAGTCAAGCCGGACGTAAAGGGCTTCTATTTGGAGGGCCAAAGATATGTGTGTGTATCTAAAGCAAAATGATTATGAGTACGGAAAAATTAAAAGCAGCTATCTTCGATGGACTGCAAATCCGTGCTCTTATAAAAGACTGTATTTGTAAACCATATAACACAAATTGAATCTGAAGCATGGCTAAGGTGTTTTAGTAGTAAAATATTTTGGGGAATGTTAGAACACCAGAATGGATATTCTTGTGTTCAAAATTGGTTGCTAAAATCCTTCAAAAATTACACACGCCAATTTGAGTATTAAATTGTATTTTTTACAATAGCCATTTGAACTGATTCCCACATAATGTGGGTGATTATGTAAGGGACAAGGAGAACGGTTTCTTCCACCAGGACAGCAGGATAGTGGAAAAAAGATACCAAGGTACTGGCTGTTGGACTTTAATAAGTGATTATCTTGAACAAATCCATAACAGAAAACCTTACAGAAAAAGTTTTTGTAGGTTTTTTCTTTATTTGATGAAAAGCATATTTTTTATAGGGTAAGAGTCTCTATCTATCTAAGTAAAAATATTTTGAATGCATAAAATTAGTATTTTCATGTCGGTTTTCGCAGAGAAATAGCTAATAGTCTTTATTTTAATCTAATTCGACATATCTAATAATTTTCTAGTATTCAGCACCCTACACTTATACTGAATTGGCTATAAGCTACTATACCGCACAATAACTGTCCCCAATATTATCGGGCGTAAATCAATATAAAAATCGAATAATACACTTATTTTTAAATATTAGAGAGCAATATTAGGGAATATGCCATATAAAACAATTCAGCCTAAGGATTAGATGGGCACAAGTACAAGTAATACCCAAAATCACAACAACAGAAATAGTAAAATAAAGGCCTAACTTTAAAATATTTTTTTAAACAATTTTTTTAAATACTCATAATCAATATTTTCAAAAATGTCTTATGTCAAATTATATAACAGATACCAGTGATGAAGTATGCTTAATTTGAAAGTTGTAGCTGATAAAATAAAGATTTTAGAGCCAATTATGTAAAAAACCGCGATCCGCCAATTGGTTTTTTGGCTTTTCCCAAAAAACTGAATTTTGGAGTTGTGCCCATTCATTATTAAGGGTGCGATTTGCAACTTCGGAATTCCCCAAGACGACGGCAAATCAACCTTGCACTGTGACATCTTATACAATTGCAATAGCTGCTATTTTGCAACAAAAGTGTATACTCCGATGTGCTCGACTTTAGGTACGTATTATTTGAATTGCGAGTGATTATCTCCAGAACTCCAATAATAACAATATAGGGGTATAGTCACCAATAAGTTTGGGATATCTCTCCTTACAGACGTTGTAATGAGAGCTAACTTGAAGTTTATAGGTACTGAAAGTTCTAGAATTCTAGAACTTGGTGCTACAATTCGGTTGGTCTTGAGAGATATAGCTAAAGGATATGACATGAAATTTTAGGAATTCCTACATGGAATTTCCATTCGGAGCTTAATATTATTCACAGATAAGTCTCGTGAATGGCATATTAAATAGCACTCAACTATTCATTTGACGTGATGTTACAATACAGTGTGCTGCCCCTTATGGGGCATCATTTGAACCCGATCCAGTTTGAACTGTTATCAGTTACATGACTTGCTAGCTCACATACTGGACTTAAACTCCCGCTGTGATATCGGGTTCAAATCCTGCTGGGAGCAAAACTGTAATTTATGGAGTAGGTACGAGCAATTCAATCATACTTACTCGTTGCATTTTATGTGTGTTCAACAAATAACCCTCATTGCTGCAGTCAGTCAAAATTCACTGCGTATTGCATTAAAATATGCCCATTATTTTTCAAAAGGATAAAAGTTCTTCAATAGACCATTTCAGCCCAAGTCATTATCATTTTAAATATCGGGAGTTCTACAAAACCCAACTGAAAATCATAGTGCATTTCTGCGGAAGAAAGAGCATCATTAAAAGCTGCCGGCGCACAATAATGACGATCATCAGATGTATATTGAAGCCATAGTGTCTACCTCTATAGCTTTATACTGACGGGGTTGAAACTTGAGGATTCGTATTAAATTTTATTTATAGCAAGTTTGTTGAAGGCCATCTTCAAACACAAGACATTCATTGGGTTCTATGTTCGAAATTTTTGGATCCTATTCTTTCATTAAGCCTGTTTTAAAAAAAACCGACAATTTCAGGACGATTTGAGACCTTCGACCTTTCGCTTGCTGGGTGACTATTCCTACCTGACTGCTCAACAACGACAGTATTTTGGCCTATTTTTATTTATGCATTAGGTAGGTAGGTAGGTACTAAGTAGGTATACTTAGTAGATTTGAATTTGATATCCGAATAGCACTTGTAATCGAAATGCAAAATCGAGGAAGTCTGATGGTATCTAAAACTCAGGTCAATATTTTACTTTAAATAAAGTCAAGTTAATAATGTTTAGTTTAGAGTAAAAATTAGTAGTACCTACCTACTATTAAAAGGTGTCCGTAATTTACACTTAAAATATTTACAACTGTGAAATAGAACGTTTGCAGCTACGTTAAAATTTTACGTAAATTAACCAGGTCTGATGCATCCAAGCAAAATATACACGAATGGAAATTCAGCTCGTGTCATGCCTGCAGGCCAGAAATCCTCAACATTTGGGTCGCACTCCAATTTACTGAAGTACAAATCGAAGCAAATCTTATCATTGGTTTCGATTTGTACACGGGGTTGAACGTATCTTGAAAAAAGTCGCACGTTTACACTAACTAGATTGATGGAGAAGTAAGTACCTACTAGTATTTATTTCTACATACTCGTACATACTTATTTTACTCATACGAATTTGATGAGGAGTGTGTACGGTAGACATCATGCCGCAATGTCGCATATCCTTAAGACCTTCAACTTAGTGTAGGTAGACCTCCCGTTTGATGGACAGATGATCTGGTAAACGCGGGAATCATCTAGAACTGGATGCATGTAGCGTAGGATCGGTCGTTGTAGAAATGTTTAGGAGAGGATTTTGATCAGAGTGGACGTCTTTTGGATCAAACGAACGAACTGTTTGTATTTTAACCTTATCAATTACTGTATTTAAGACGTCTATTGGTTGAAACATAGGAACATAGTGGACAACAAACCTATATAGTGTGAGCCCAAAACTCCGCTACAAGAGTGGCGTTGTCAGTAGTATGCATCAAATCTTCCTGTGTGCAGTTATTTGGGCACGCAGGGCACGACATCATGTGCTTCATCGACTGGGGAACAAAACTACACTTGCACTCCAAGAAACCCCACCTGAACAGATTGTTATGTAATGTTTTGATAACACACATTTTGAGAACCAATGACAAACTGGAGAATACCAGGACTAATTTCGATCAGTAGAGCGTGAAGCACATAAGTCTTGGTTAGTGTCACCGCTTTTGCCGAACTTGGTTATGTTTATATACCCACCCCGACAGTTAGTTGCATTATCCTCATGCATGTAATTGAAACGCATTCTCGAGGAGGAAGTGTGTTTAATTCAAGAAATGCCACTTTGGAGACTATGTCGCTTGCTTGCTAGTACAGACGACATTAGGTAAACACTGGCATCTATGTCCTTGTAATAGCAGCTATTTTGTAACAAACATATAGTCTGATGTGCGGGTGACTGTACAAATAATTTATGGGCTGGGAGTGTAGGCGGATTCTGTTTGGTATGAAACCTATCAGAGTAAGTTTTGTTAAAGTTTGTGACGTGTGACGAAATCTTCTTAGACAATTGGTTTAGGTATAGAATTACTTTCTTCATTGATAAAGTTGATCATTGTTATCGTACTAGCGAGGTAAAGGTTTAATTAATTAATCTATACTGATATCTATACTAATATTATAAATGCGAAAGTAACTCTGTATCTCTGTCTCGCTTACGCCTAAACCACTGAACCGATGTTGATGAAATTTAGCATAGAGTTAGTTTGAGTCCCGGGAAAGGACACAGGGTAATTTTTTTTGAAACAGGGACGCGCGCGGTAAAGTTTTTTTGTGACATTGTGGATAAAAAAAACATACAAAATTCCACACGGGCGAAGCCGCGGGCGGAAAGCTAGTTATTTTATATGGAAGTACCGAATGAACATAAAACTAGTAACTTCGAATCCTATTTTATTGATGCATTTCAATAAAAGAAAAAAACATGCTCTTTGCAATATCGGACAAAAAAGTAGAATCTTTCCATTTCCTGCGCATAATGCACGGTTATTTTATTTTGAAAACCACGTCATTTCCTCGGAAGTCAGTCTGTTCCTGTGGGTTCGATGCGTGTATCAGGCATCCGGTCTTTTTCATTCTGTCAGTGACGTCACATGCTATCTAAAACGCGTTCCGTTCAAAAATCGAACACGTCCGTTCTAACGGCACATTGATTCAATTTCGGTATTGATACTTGTTTGTGAATTTTAGCGCTTCGTTTTGGTCAACGCAATTTCATCGGTGTTTTTATTTCATTAGAGTTCAAATAAAACGAGCAAACACGAATCAGCCCGCTTTGAAAGTTTTGTTTTCTTTATGCGTGACGTAAAGGATCAATATTGTAGTTTTTTCTGTCATCACGTTTTATGTTTGTGGATGGGAACGTTTCTATCGGGATTAGGGGTCTGACATTTATGTTTAAACAATTTATAGATTACATAGATACGTTTTGGAAGATCTAATTAACAAAGACTCGCATGCGAAATATTTTACATGGTTTACTATTTTTTTATAGAGCAATCGATAAATAATATATTATGTTTGAGTTTAGATAAATGGGCAGTCGTAATTTTTGTCTGTTTTATGATTCCTTGAAAATCGATTAGGTTTTGGATCTAAGTAGTTACAATAATTCCGTAAATCAATATGAGATGCATATTTAATTTTCAGGTGATTTTATTATGTATTTGAATTTAGGTAATAATTTATGGGCTTGTTCCATAAGTTTATGAATATTGCAAAGCAGGCATCAAGCGTTTAAATGATTGATTTCGAAACTGCTATCGAAAATCGTCCGTTCTAACAAAATAATCTTAAATCTATTCTTACGTCTTACAAGTTAAGTAAAAGGACATAAGCTTCCACAAAACCGCAGCCTACAAACCAATACACACTCGAGCGAGTTCCCTCCCTTAGCCTTAAGCAGTGCTATTAAGATAGCAGGGGTCCATCCACGGCGATACCAAATAACGTTCTAAGTGATTGTAGGAGCGTGCGGGGTAAGGTTCGGCCGAACCAACGCGTGCAGCCGGCGTACGATGACGATGGCGATGGCGATCAGACTTAAACGACGTATTCCATTTTGGGGTTTGTGGTTCATAGAGCACCTGGCCTATTCCACTTAGAACACCCATCCATATTTTGGGCAGGTGCTCTAACGCATTCAAAATTGTGGATATTTAATCTAAAACTGAATTTATTTTGACAGTTGAAATCCGGATTTGGACAAGGATTGAATATGGGTAACGGGCGTAAGTAGAATTAAATTTATTATTACGACGTATTCACTTAGAGCACCTAAAACACATCACCCTAGTGCTGGCTGCCAACGTGATGTAATGGCTGATAGACAGGTCATGTTCCATTGACTTGGCCAGGTGCTATTCGTGCAGGTGATACTTGGGTGGGTACTCAAAGTGGAATTCGTCAATAAAAATGAAACTCAATAAAACTCATTTATTTCTGTAAATAGGTTTAAAAAAAACACTTTTACTTAAACTTAAACGCTTAACGCTAACACTTAAACGCATTAATCGCCATCGCCATCGCGGTCGCGATTTCCACGCGTTGGTTTGGCTGAACCTTTACGGACTTCGGCAAATCCCGTTTAGTATTCGGGACAGATATACCGCTTAAACTATTTGCGAAACGACGATCATGAGGCTAATTCTGAGTAACGTTTATCGGTGACGTAATTTGTGTTGTGATCCTGGGTCTAACTATGGATAAAGATTTGTATTATTCTTAGGGCTGGTTTTTCAGTCGTCGCATAACTTTTAACTGAAAAATAAGTTTGGCACATTGACAGTTTTAGCATGGGAAATATGTCAAAATGAAAAGGTTATTTGTCAGTTAAAAAATATCTGACGGTTGAAAAATCAGCCCTTAAATATTTATGAAAGAATACAGTTTTCAAATCACTACTAATATTATAAATGCAAAAGTAACTGTCTTTCTTTTAGGCTTTTACGCCTAAACCACTGAACCGATTGTGATAAAATTTGGAAGAGCAGTCGCCCGGCAAGCGGAAGGTCGTGGGTTCAATTCCCGTCTTTGTTTTTCTATTGATTGTATTTTACATAATATGATGCCACGTAAATAGCGTATTTAAAAAATTATTCCAGGAATTAAACATGTGAAAGAGAATCAGAAACTAATCTATCAACTTACCACAAAAGTATTTTGAAAATAATACGTCGCAAAGTGCAAACTCTTTTAGAAAACTTTGCTGTATTATATAAATTACATATTGATCTGTTCCTTTATAATAGAAAGCTGCTTTATGGTATTAAAAACCACTTTACGACTTAGTCCGTAGAAAATAATATGACTAAAAGAAAAATGTAAAGACAACAAACCTCTAAAAGTAACGTGAAATACTGCTCTATAATAAGAAAAGCTCACCTAATTTACTCTGGCATTAAGGGTGACTTTCCCCAAAAAAATAAAGGTGAAACGTTGAAATATGTCGTAATTTATCGAGTGGGCCCAAATCCGTCGACTTTTCCCGTTCCTTATTCATTGCAGTAAATAAAATTATACAACATGTCATTTCATTACAACATTTGCGAAAAATGGGTGGATAATATTTCCATTTGTGAGTGGGGTAATAGCAGAATTGGGGCCCTTGATTCTTTTAAAATTACAGTTGGGATTTTGTGTCTGTGGAATGGTGATTGTGTTTTGTTCGATGTGAAAGGGTTTATGAAGAGAAAAGGGGGGAAAGGGAAGTATGGAAGATTATAGTATGAATTAAAATTGACTACTTTTTTTCCGGCGCCTGATAGCGTAAAATAATTTATGGGATATCGTAATGTACACGGCCACACTGTTAACTATCTATTTCCGTTTTTGCTCTCGCTCTCATCAAATGGTGATTATTTGCGATAGAACGAGACGACATGACCGGCAATGGGTAGTTAACAGTGTTGTCGATAGTACCAATAGTACGTTTAAAAGGGATTTAGCATAAAAACCGTTTTTTCAAAAGGGAAAATGACTTATTACTTTATTCCGTAATAACTAATTTAATTAGCTAAACATACTCTATTGATGTCAAATAAAGTGATAACAATTAAATTACTATTTGACAATTTAATTAAGTATGAGTTTCTTCAATGGCAATATTACTATCGATAATATAAAATTAACATTAACGACAGAATGATAAAAGTTGTATAGGAAAAGTTGTTTATATAAAGTTAATCAAAAAAGTATTTATGATCAAAGCGACTAGACTCCCCTAAACATCTAAACGTGCCCAAAACAAACTGTACTAGAAAGTTCGTAAATATCGTCGAAAAAGTATAAAATTAATTTCGAATTCAGCCTGCGACCGTTCTCAGTATCGAGGGTTCGAATAAAAAACGAGAGAGGCTTCATATCACATATTTGTTCTATCGGAAAACAGCCTACAGGTGAACTGATTTTCTTAGTAAGGGTCTATTCACAATGTCTAGAATATACGTCGAGTCCGAAACAAATTATGGTAAATTCTACCAATAACATTTCCTTTTCGCTTCGCCGTAGAGTAGGCGCACACCGTTGATTTTTCGTAGGCCGATAGTTTAGTCGGGCAGTTGATCAGTATCAGCATGTATGGGAGTGCGCACACTACGCTGATTCGATTTGGCCGATTCTTCATACAATTTAAAATCGGGCACAACTATCGGCCAACTAAAAATCAACGGTGTGCGCCTACTCTTAGTCGGGTAAAAAGTTTGCCTAAGAACTGGACACTAACTTTTTTCTCTGGTCATGAATTATTTCAATCCTTTCGCAATTGCGGGATAGTAGTTTTGGCACCGTAGTGAAACAAAAGTTAATCCAAGACCGTAAAAAGGGAAGATCTTAAAGGACGTAGCACATTATTTTATCAATTCGGACAGGGATCGTAACCGTATCAACTTGAGGCGGTCTTTCGAGGCGGTCAGCATCCTTTGTATGAAACTCCATACAGCAACGCACAATCATCCGAACCGTAACGTAAAAGCCTCGCTTCGCGATTGACAGCGTGCGAAAGGCGATGATAGCTAGCAAAAGGCGATAGTCTTGATCCCTTTCCGAGTTGATAAGTCTGCTATAACCTTTGTTCTGATGTTCACAGTGGACTTGCTAAAGCCCCGAGAGGCATCATCATTTGATTTTGACTGCAAAACTTTCCCTTATTTACAAAAGTCAAAATTAAATGAAGGATTTAGTCTGCACTCCTCACGCTGGCCACTTAAGGTGGGGAGGCTTGATGTTCGCATATTGTCCCTTAGACATTAATGATTTAATTGTATAAAGGCCATATCACACCTATCAACCCGTAAAGGGATCAACATCGTATCGCTTTTCGCCGCGCTGTCAACCGCAAGACGGAGCTTTTACGTTATGGTGCCGATAAGTGAGCGTTGCAGTATGGAATTTCATAGAAATAATTCTGACTACCTCGAGTTGACTCGATCCGTTTCCATGGTGATAAGTGTGCTTCGTCATTAAAGCTAATATGTAGAGTTGTAAAATAATTGCATTTTCAATCTGTATTATTTCACAATTGATATAAAAACTCGACTTTGAATCTTAATTTCTGTTCCGTTAGGTAGTTTACTGTGTAAACAATAAATAATGCATCGCCCTCAGCTAAGTAACGACTTGTGTAGCGCAGACAGCGTCGGTCTGCGGGTACGAAGTCAATTATTTAGATTAAGGTAATTTGCTGAATTGGAGATGTACAGTACACGAATTCCAGTTTTATTTGCTGTACGTAGAGTTGATTAGACAATGTTTTGTTTCGAATTCGCTCGAACGTGTTACAATTATTTTGTCTTTTAAATAAGACGTGATTGTATTGTCTCGCTCAAGGCAAAAAGAAAAAAAACTCAGAATTCATATTTTGGTTTTATAACTAAGTAGAGCTATTACTAGAGACTTCTGTACGGGGATTTGCCCGCTTGGATTTCGGATTTTACGATTTTCTTGATATTTTTCTTACTTTTTCTTCTCCACGGCTTTTAAATGGTTTTCTGAATAAATAAAAATAAAACAAATAAAGAACATTTGAAACAATAGTTTTGTCAAAATCCGCTTTCGAATTTTGTCAAACGTCCATGTCACAAATACTTAGTATTTTTATTTAAAATTTTCTCAACACCATAGCCCCAGTAGGTATGCATGACCCTTTACTCTTTCTGAATAACTTTTCAAACCAAACCAATATTGACTTAGCTGATTTTTCCGAATATCTTCAATTCTGTTTATATCTTTGTCTATAACAACATGTTTACTTTGTATCTCACAAGCAAGATACATTTCAACCGGTTTCGATTAATAAATATAAATAGATACAAATCGAGCAAATCAAAGTAAGTAGCTTTCCATTTAATCATTTTAGATAAATAGTTATAAGAATATTTCCGAAAGTATATTATTGCAGCCTACATTTCTTGAACTAATCAGCGTGTAATACGTAGATCATAACTACAAACAAACCAACATGTTATATGATTAGGTACTTGTTATTTCGTATTAAGCTTGAAAAAATAAAATTTCCCACACAAGCTTTCATACTAGTGTTATTGTTAGAAAAAAATAGTACCCCAGTTTCAAGATCTCAACTCTCTAGATTTTAATTGATTACGATAACTACATATTTAAATACTAAGGCTGAGTTGCACCATCTAACTATAACGGTAACAATGACCGGTGCGATTTGTATGAAGTTTGACAGATTTTTGACGTTTGTCAAAGTTAAAGTAAGATGATGCAAGCTCGTAGATACGATGGCCGTTGGGACAGAAAAGTTCTCAAGTGGCGACCACGGGCTGGAAGACGTAGCGTGGGCAGGTCGTACTAGGTGAACCGACGATCTGGTAAAGGTCGCGGGAAGAGCCTGGATGCGGGCAGCGCAGGACCGTTCATTGTGGAAAACCTTGGAGGAGGCCTTTGTCCAGCAGGGGACGTCATTTGGCTGAAACGAACGAACGATGCAACCCAGCTTAAAATGTCAAAATAAATAGTTTTTTTTTTATAATACCTAGTTAGCTAACCAAAGTTAAGTTATACTTCCCAAAATGAATTTCGTATACCCGTGTACATTAATTACAGCGTGATTGCAATTTCGTTATTTGTATAAATCTCATCGTGTTTGCCTCGGAATGGATTTCGATAAGTAAATACAGTTTTAAATCGTTCCCCATTAACATGGTAAAAATAAAACGGTCTGTCAATATGTAAAGCTGCTTAGTGTTCAAGTTCGGTTGTTTTACTTATTTACGATAAGAATGTCTCGTCTCTTTTGTTTTATTTGTGCCATTTTCGTTGCTATTTCAAACTCGCTACGTATTTTTGCCTAGTTACCAGTATCAGCAGTGTATCCAATGAAGAAAGTAAGATAGAGAGCACTGAAGTACGTGTCTGTCAAAGCCAGTGTTCTAATTATTTATACAATCATACTTACTTAAGTAAGTACTTGCAATTTGGCATAGAGATCCATCTTAGTGGTCCGAATATGGACGTGTAATAAGTAATTGAAATAGGACTTATTCACTGAGCATGTTCCTAGTTACAAATAAGTAGGTTACTACTTTGATGAACCGATGACGGCTTACTACAGCCTACAGCGTAAGATGCACAATGACATGATGGTGGATTACAAGTCTACGAACCGTAGCTCAATCAGTTTTTTTGAAAATAAAACGTGATCATTTTTATACTCTTTGCTGAATGAGCTGTCTGTTTTTGTCTTACTGTGCCAATATTGACAGAGTCGCGTCGCACAATTTGCTAATTGTTGGACGGATGACTTAATTAAGGCCGTTAAACACGATCATTTCGCTGCTTGATGAAGCCGAACAGCCTTCCATATTGTCACAATCACGGTTATATGTATAATTTAAAAATGCCTTGATTTTTAAATTAAACATTTTTTAAATAAGTATACACAATTTTTTTCAAATATTTTCTCATTGGAACTGGTTTCCAAAATGCTGGATACAGCATAATTATCACTACAGTACTTTATTACAAAATTAAATCGTTTTTACTGAAAACGCCTTAAATTGTGATGGTTTTCAAAACAAGGACCATAAAGATGGGCGAAAAATATTGTATTTTATAGGTGTTAGAAACATTTAAAATACTCAAAATAATGTTGTCGTTAAATAACTAAAAAGGACAGAATAATCTTTGGAAAAGCCCGTATTATAAAATTAACAAAATACTATAAAATAGTAAGATGTACCTACATAATCTTTTTAGAAAAATGGGAACAATTTATATAAAATAGGTTAAAAAAATGTTAGAAAAAGTTTCTAGAAAATTCCTAAACTATTCGAAGCTGAAAAACCTTTTAGTTGTTCTAGCAGAACGTTTTTCCGCATTCTCCTGTGCAATTTATTTCTCCTGTCTAACCGCATTTTTTCCTAGGCCAATGGTATTTTTAGGCATTTCTGTGTCTAAAATATAGGTAAACCTGTAATTTTTTACACGCGAAACTTACTTTTAGAGTTCCGTCCGTGCCTAAAGTGTAACCCTATATCATATTAGTTACCAAAATGTAACTTTAAATATACCTCAATCTTATGACCAGAAGGTAGGTAAACAGTTGAAATTTCCCAGAATTTATTTTGCATGTCTTAAAAAATATATTATGAAACCCAAACTTGTAGATTTACTGATTTCGAGAATGTGTTTTGACCATCATCTTTCCTAAAGCGGCATTTTAAAGGAAATCAAATAGAACCCATTACAGAAACGTTTCGAATTTAATCTGTTTATCCCCTAGCTGGTTAGGCAAACAATCCTGCAATCACTACACCTGGCTTATAGCCAGACGAACTTCTCAGAGTCTTAGAGCCAAAGCACACGATTCGTTGCGGCGTGACGATGCGGTGTCGCTGCGTCGTCTTAAGGTGGCGGTTCGCATTGCGACAGAGACAAGAGACCGAGACAACAGACTGAGATAGGAGATCGCGACCGTTACTTGACTAGGCAGAGACCTGTCTGTCTCTGTCTCGCTTGCGAACTGTCGCTTTATACATTGTCTAAAGTCAAGTAACGTTCGCGGTCTCCCGTCTCGGTCTCGCGTCTCGGTCTCCTGTCTCTGTCGCGATGCGAACCGCCACCTGTACATAGAAATATCTGTGTCGAGCACAAGCGGTACGGCTGCCACCCTGCGAGATACGGCGAAATATTTGCGGTGCGGCGCCGCAACGCATCGTGTGCTTTGGCCCTTAGCATATAGGCCCAAATCAATGAAATTTCACAAACAGTCACACTTAAAATTTAAACCTTACCTTCCGTCTTATAGAGCTCAAATCGTAAAAACTTCGAGGCAAGTTCTTATTCATTTCGACGACAAAATTTATTTATGATGCAGTTATGACTGAAACTCAGAGTGGGTTTAATATTTATTAGCGATACAATAGCATGAACGTGACATAGTTACTGCAAAATATGTACTGCAGGCGATAAAGTAATCACATTTTTATGGTTATAAAACATTTAAATTGAGTCAAAATAATAAGGCTCTCTTTCGGAATTGACCATCTTAGCTCTTAATGTTATAATAACAATTTATTTAGTACCAATAAAAATAACATTAAGTACAAAACAAAATCTTAAAAAATATTCCTGCACCAAAATAGTCTTATTTCAGTATGAGGCCTTGACGCAGGGACGTATTAAGAGTGTGAAATTTAGTTTGTCACAGATCGTCATAAATTATCGCCTATACATTATTCTGAGTTATTAACAATAATACTGTAGGTAAGGTTTCATCAAAATCTGACCAGTAGTTTTTGCGTGAAACAGTAACAAACATCCAGACATCCAAACTTTTGCATTTACGAGTATAATATTAGATATTAGAATATTGTGCTCAAAAACAGCTGTTTTGAAATTATAGACGTTTCACTCCGTAATTTGATTTTCTTACTAATTAGACTTTAACAAAATTAAAATCACACAAAAACCTCTTCAAAAGACATCTGTTTTTTTAAAAACAAAAACGAAAATAAGCCAAAGAGGATCCAGTTCCCAGCTGCAACAGTTGTATTCCTTTTTGCAATTTGCGTTGGAACAAAAGCAATGTCTCAATTTTTGGTTTGTTTTATTCGTTTTGGCGTTAAGGCGTGTCGGTTACGCCGTAATTACTTAAAACGGCGTATCCCTTACTAAGGATTTTAGTAATCCGTTTTAAATGCAGTCGTACGATATTTTTCGTGTAAATTGGATTCGGTTGTGTTACGTTACCTAAATCAGTGTTCGGGGTATTGAATTAATTGGATGTAGGATGTAGGTTGTACAGTAAAATTTTCATCTTTTTCAGGCACGTAATAAACTTTTTTCAAAATAAAAATACGAAACATGGCAAAAATATTCGCGTGGAAGTGTTATCTAACTTGTGGAACCTTAAATGGTCACATGAGACCGCGGTAACAATTAATCTCTATTGTCTCGATTCATTGGTACTTAAAGGCAGAGTAAATACAAATGAGTAGGTCTTCTTCATAGAAACGCACCGAGCGCGGCTTGTATGTGAGCGCGCCGCATACGTATTGGCGCGCTCACATACAAACCTACAAGCCATCTATCAAGAAATTAAAATTAAAAAATTATTTTTTCTACTAAGTAGTTATTTTTATTTAGTATTCATACTAAATATGAGTTCCGCTTATCTGTACTTCTGCAGGGTTAGTTAAGCTGAATGCACTGAATTATTGAGTCCACATTGGGATTAACTATTAAACTTTGTATCCAAATAATTTGGATGGATTTGCAGGAATAATACAGGATGATTGAATGAATTATCAATAGCGTGAGCTGCATTAGAGGAAATTAAGCAGTGCCGCGTTGCCCGACTTAAATAATTGGATTGCACGAGTATTATTGAAAATCAATGGCATGAAATTTGCAGGATTACTGATTTAACTAGTCATGTCACTGTGGGTGGACTAGAGTCATCAATGACAAATAATAACATACGTTTTCTGTTAATTTCAGGCCCGTATCTGTTCGAGACTTAGGCTGGGTTGCACCATCTTACTTTAACTTTGACAAACATCAAAAATCTATCAAACTCCATATAATATCGTCGTAGTTACGGTCAATTTCTTGCTTAGAGTCTGTCTTGCGATTTGATTCTACGATTAATAGCATAGGCAGCTTTAGCTGGACTCAAGAATGAACTCAAATACTTTCAGGCTAAAAATTTTAATTTAGCAACCGTATTGAATAAATAGGTAGTATTGTTTTGTAATACTATAGGTTGTAATAGGTATAGTAATAGGTAGAATACTTGTACTAAAAATTTTTTGTAAGAACCTTATAACCTGTATTCTGGCAAATAAACGCTTCTTATTCTTATTCTTATTCTAATAATTGGACCTTAGAATATAGACAATAGCACATCAACCTGTAATAAAAAGTGCACCTTTTGTAAATGTAATAGTTGCGATTTTTCCATAACAATGTGCTGTCGGCTCTACAATAGTAGAGGCTGCATTTTCTTAATTACGTGCTGAAAGTCCGTCGGTGTGAATCATGCCGTGTGGCCTGTCTCGTTAGCGGCTTCAAATTTGCCAAGAATTATTTTCTCATTATCAAAATCAACAGCTAGCAAAAGTTATATTAAGTTTTTTTTAGAAAAGTCAACATTTGGAAACAGTTTTGTGGAGGTTCTTGTTTGATTTACATGCAGATTTTCAGGATTTCTTCAATTCATTGTTTAGGAATATGCAAATTTGTATTATATTAAGAGTTTAAATTCCAAACGGCGGACATTATTTAGTTAAACAAACTTAGACATAAATTAGCATACTAACCTTCAGATGTAGATTTTTTAAATCCCCTAACTTCAAAGCTTATCTAACGACTATTGTAAAAGTGCAATTTGTTTTTTTGGAAGTTTAATTGTTGCCTTTAGACGCAAGAAATACTGAACGGACTTTGATGAAACCTTACTGTATAATACAGTTCATCATCACCATCATCATTTCAGCCATAGAACGTCCACTGCTGAACAGCAGCCTGCGTCCAGCGCTTCCCTGCTACCTTTATGATGTCGTCTGTCTGTATATCCTACATCAATATAACAAAATTAAAGACTTTAATTTATTAAAGCTGTAGGCAAAAGCTAGTACCTACTATTTGGTAACAGAATTAGTGTATCAAATTCGTTTCAAGTCCGTGAGGTCTAAATGGTCTTCCTAAAATAACTTTTGCCGTGGAGTTGAAGCAACAGAATTGTGCTTGGCAATCAAGTCGCTAAATAGGTAGGAATCGGACCGCAGATTCTTTCAAAATATTTCGTTTAGGATATTGGAACTTTTCACCCATCTATTGGTAGAAGACAAGTAGGAAACGAGCCATCATAAAAACTGACAAGTTAGGTAATAAAAGCAATAAAAAGATAAAATTCTTCTTACATAAGAAAACATCAAAATGGGAGTTTCTCGAAGTCTCTAGCCTGAAAAATTGATATGCAAATATACTTAATACTTAGGAAAAATCCAATTTGAGCCATAATCGGCAAAATTGAAAGACCAAAAAAATTTTGTGTGTTACTTTTTTGAAACATTACGTTTGCGATTTTTATTCTTCGTATTTAGAGCCTTTAATTTGATACGTAAAAAATGAAATTCATCGTCTTGAACCTTTCTTTCATCTCAACAAATTTCAAAATATGGGCAACCACACAACCTGCTGAATTATTTGCTTCAAAAGGCCAGACTTTACAGCAAACATTCTGCGAATGTCATATGAGTACGGTTTCCGAGAAATAGGTACAGTCACATAGCATATTACACCCGTATTCACAAACGATGCTTGCTTAAGTGAAGCAGCAAATCGAACTTACAGCCTATAATAGAGCTCTGTGATTGGTTCGTGTGCGTCCACGCGCACTGTGAGACCTCATATAATGTTTGTGAATACGGGCGTTAGAGTTATACATTTTCGTAGTAAAATGGCTCATAATACAACTAGTTTGTTCTAGTAGTAATACGTACTTGTGAGTTTTAGTGGTTTGTATAAAACAAGTATCTTTGTAACTATAAGAAAGAGCTGGGCCTCCTAGCACAGGTATTATACTTAAAAGGAGACCCCAGCCACTTGCAACAATATGCAAACTTTAAAGATAGGTTCGTTCGTTTCAGCCGAAAGACGTCCACTGCTGGACAAAGGCCTCCCCCAAGGATTTCCACAAAGACCGGTCCTGCGCCGCTTGCATCCAGGTACTTCCCGCGACCTTCACCAGATCGTCGGTCCACCTAGTGGGAGGCCTGCCCACGCTACGTCTTCCAGCTCGTGGTCGCCACTCAAGAACTTTCCTGCCCCAGCGGCCATCAGCTCTTCGAGCTATGTGCNCCAGAGGTCGTCGGAGTTGGTAGCCTGTCGGTACCCGGTGATTCTTAGCACCCCTCGCCCCACCGTTACCGTGACCGCTACCGTGGCCCGGGATAGTGGGGCCGCCGGGGACTAGGGGCCGTGTTTTTTTGTTCCTCTCCATGGGGGGGATTTGCCTTAATCGCCACGCTTGGCAGGCGGGTTGGCGATCGCAGTTTTTTATAAGGTTTCGCACGCAGACGCTGCTGCCCGTCCGGTGCTGCAGGGATTTTGTCGCCTCTTACGACACGCCTCCTGTTGGCGGTGGGGAAGAGTATTCTTTATGGCCGTCCCCACACGGCTAAAAGATAGGTACTGAATAAATATTTTTTCATTTTCATTTTTTCATTTTGAAGTAGGTACATAAGAGCCATAGTGTTCGTCTATACATCGCAACTTGTAACCACGGTTAGTTAACTAGTTTTCGCTTTAAAGTGAATCCTCTGGCCTGTATTTTGTTGGACTCTTCCAAATGTCCTAGAAAAATCTCTTTGTTAGTAAGCCCTAACTTACAGTATTTACTTTAAACTTGACTGCAATTCTAATTTATAAACATACTAGCGGCCGCCCGCGACTTCGTACGCGTGGATCCCGTTTACCACCCTAAAGGTTGAATTTTCTAAAATCCCGTATTAGTGAGCACCTACGTTCTAAAAGGAACCCCCATGCAAAATTTGAGACTCCTAGCACTTGTAGTTTCTGAGATTTCGTGATGAGTGAGTCAGTGACCTTTCGCTTTGTTGATTTACGTAAAAGCAAGTTCAAGTCAAAATTAACGAGCTCGAACATGATTTAATTTTACTGTCATTGAGGAGTTGGGTGTTCTGCAGGTGGCCATGCTAGAAGGATCAGGTATATCGCAACATAATTATTATTTTATTGTCATTAGGTTTATTCATGAGTGTAAGCCTTTTCTAGCTACAGGAACTGGTAAAAAAATAATTTGCAAAAAATTTACTGATCATGAGTTTTAGGCCAAGAGCTTCCTTGTTGAGGTTAAAAAAAATTTGAAACTCGTAATAAAAAATATACTCTATCTCGTACCTCTATAACAACGTTATTTATAAGTTACGTTTAAAAATTGTTTCTTAAAGCCCGTAAAATCCCTCTTCAATGTTAATGCTAAGATACCGTGTCCCGATGCTATCAAGTGATATTGTAATTTCTTTACGCTTCTTTTATTAAAAATTGGGCGCCTTTTGAAGGCTTTATTGTGGCTCTTACATTTTATGCACGTCTTTATTGCTTTAATGATTTACAAAATGTATATATTTATGTTTATAAGAACGTAATTATTACGTTATTGACTAATGTACAGTTATATAGAGTAAATCAGACTTTACATTTTTGTAAAAAGATCTATGTCACATATTTAAACGTAAAAACCAATAACGTAACGTAATTACGCAACATAAGCCTTTCTTCTGTTTTATAGCAGCATTCCTTGCGTCTATCGTACTTATCAAATTAACTTTAATAATGCTCGCATTAAGTAATAATTTCCTCGTACGTGTGAAAAAATAATTTCTTCGCAAATAGACATACAAATAGCCATAGTGCAGGATAAATAGAAAGGACGCAAATGACTGGCCCCTGCCAAGGCAGTTTCATCTTACGAACTCCAATAATAAAAAAGTTATGAGCCGTGAACTATTGACAAGGGATAGAATGAGCGATGCCTCGCCCTGTCTTCGGCAGAATGCCAAATTTTAATGGTGAAGGAAATGCCACACTGGATGCGGTCTGCGGTCAGGACAAAGAACGCAGCCCGCATCATCTATGAACAACATTGATGGTCTCTATACATTTTGTATTGATGCTATCTGACAGTGCGGGCACGAGCAAAGAACGCAAACCGTACAAATCCTCGACCGCTATCTTGCTGAGCGCATCGGGACAACCGAACGGTAGAATTAGGGCGGCTCCACCGTCACCACCGTAACACTGTGTGTGATAGACCGATGAAATATTGTTTTACCCGAACCGCTGACCACTGATCGACAATGTTTTTCATACATGATGCGGGCTGCGTTCACTTTAACCTGTTAAAAAAATAATGAAGATTTTAGTTCTTGAAAGTAGGGACTAGGGACGCTGTACAATCTAAATACATTTAATGATATCAGTCACTATCGATGACTTTTGATGCAGGAGGTTGAAGGCGTAAAGACGCCTTCCTTGGTTTGGGGCTGCGCACTAAGCGAGCCGAATGCCGAGCAGGGAACGCCAACGAATGCTTGAGGCTTAACGCCGATAGTGATGGCCCGCGTTCCCGACTCATATGGCTACCGAGGGCAACGTCAGGTTTTTAGTGGGTAGGCCCTGCCCTTCTGGCAGGGAGAACCCCACGTAACCAGCTGTCTCCACGTCTGGTGGGTATACAAATCAATGTATTTTCCTGACGAAAAAAAAGAAAAAAAAACCCGCATCATGTATGAACAACATTGTCAGTCAGGGCAACGGTCAGCGGTCTGGGCAACACAATCTGTAAGACTCAGCGGTCGTGACTAGGCAATCTGAGGTGGAATTGTGTAAGGGGCCGTCCATATATTACGTCATTCTAAATTAGGGGGGGGGGGGGGGATATACCGCTTAGTTTAAAAGTTATTACGTTTTCTTTACAATAAGTAATTGGAAAAAAAAATGTATAAAAAATTAAAAAAAAAGATGTCAAAAATTTTTTGACCTCTTTTTTGTCGATAAAAATAGGTCTAGTTTCGTCTATTTTCATATGTACACTTTAACGTGACTCACACTGTATAAACCTTCCTTAAGAATCACTCTATCTATTAAAAAAATGTTTTAATTTCGTGAAACTGGTAATGACGTCAATTTTGGGAGAGGGGGGGGGTCATTAAGAAATGACGATAGGATGATTGTAGGGGGGGGGGGTCTAAAATCTGAAAAAATCGATGACGTAATTTATGGACGGCCCCTAAAGCAATCGTAATCATTTGACAGTTCATAACGTACGATTATTCTGTCAAACGCTTTGTTTAATTGACTTTATCGTACTTCATGAACTGTTAAATGATTACGATTGCTTTACACAATTCTACCCCTGTCAGCGGTGCAGTTTGCTTTCATTGCTCGTGCTCGCACTGTCAGATCGCACGTACAAAATCTGCATCATGACCGTAGCCTGCAGAACGCATTCAGTGTGGCAAAGCCTTTAATGGTGTAGGCCCAGAAATTATTTGCCTATAACTGCCGCCCTTGACTCCACTCGTTCTGCCTGAACGACCTGCCTTGCTAACTTTTAGACCTCTTAGCTTTAACTTCAGTCGTAATATGAATTCAGTTTAATTTGCCAAGTTTGCCGGCTTTTGTCGGTGGGAGACTGTTTTAAACGTGAATGGCGGATGAGTTTTAAAATTTTAACGACCCAATGCCATACTTCAATCTGCACTATTTTCAATATTAAGCTTATAATTAAAAGTTCTAAATCTAACTTATAATTAAAAGAAGGTTTCGTATCTGTTTGTTTGTTATGTTTTCACGTCTAAATTACTACAAATACTTTTATGTTTGGATCAGTGAGTGAATAAAGATTTAATGCATATTATTTTTATAGAAAGTATATACTTACCTAAGCTGTTTTTTTTGCCTAAGAGAGTAATTAATATAGATAAAACAAAACTACAAATTAAATATTGGCCATTGGTACTAACTCTAAAATAAAAGTGAGTATATTTATATCAACAAAAAACAATTATAATGAAAATACCTATTTTAAATTTTTAAAGGTATTTTTGTAAGTTACGTGTTTTGTTGCGTACTAAGAAGGGCTATAGAGATACAATCAACAACATGTCACGTCACCTCCAACAAAGTATATCTTCATTGCGCTCAGGAACCAATTTGCGTCTCTCATACCTAATAAAAATGACAGCAATATCCGAGGGCAAACAATAGTGAAATATTTGGCTGAGCTTTTATTTTATTATGGCGCCATTGATTGATAGGTCAAAGCCAGAGCAAGCGTTTCGTGGGTCTTCTGCGTTCTTTGAATTATTCTTGTTTTGTGCTCAATGATTTGTTATTTTGTAGCACGTGGTGAATTGAGAGAACAACGCAAAGGTCGTAACTCTTTCTCAGTTTGTTCATAAACATAAAGAGTTGTTTGTTAGAAGGTTGATAGCATGGTGAAGAGAGTTCAAAAGACCAGGACTGTGACAAACAAAAGCTATGGCACCCTTCATCTTACAGTATGAGACGTATTTCAGAAGCGTAATATTATAAATTCACAGTGCTGATTTATACGCATATTAGAATTCTAATGCTTAAAAAACACGTTAGCTGTTCACGATGAACTTGAGTTTGAATGAACGACATATTTTGCAATAACTTGCGTTGTTTTACATCAAATTAACCGGAACTTTAGGCCTTTGGTCCATGTCCTCAACTATTTTTCTTTATTTGTTATGAAAGAAGAATTATTTTTATTCACTTTTTGGCGGGTGAGTGGTAAGCGAGAGAGAGGGCGAAAAAATAGTGAGTGAACGATGAATGAATGAACATAATAGTGACTGACGCGTGGACCCCGTTTTACCCCCTTCGTTCGTTCGTTTCAGCCGAAAGACGTCCACTGCTGGACAAAGGCCACCCCCTTAGAGGTTAAATTTTGCAAAATCCCGTCTTAGTGAGTACTACCTACGTTCTAAAAGGTGTAATTTCTGAGATTTTGTGATGAGTGAGTCAGTGAGATTTCGTGATGAGTGAGTCAGTAACCATAAATAGATAGATACTTAATGTAATCTGTCATCTCATATGTCATAGACACTTCTAAATCCATAATCTAACAAGCTGGCTGTCCAAAGCTACTCCATTTCAGTATTAATAAACAAGTTAATTCATTATCATCAGTGACATAACCATAAGACAAACGCTTTAGTAATTGCGTACTGATACGAAATTCATATGTCTCTAGAGATGCTCCGAATACAAAATATTAATTTCCCCTCTTGTATTGGCTGCACGTGTTTTGTCAAGGCGCCTACAGGGTAGGTACGTGACGAAATTATATTTATGTTCTTTGGTATTGCGACAGAATTTTCTCGATTAAAAATCACTTGTATTGTGCTGAGTGTAAGGGAGTTTAATCTTAAATTGTGAACTTAGCGCGAATAGTAGTAAGTTGCTTGACATGGTAGTTCGTATACCCTGATGCTAGAGGATGCAGGTTTTTCACATGCACGTGATGTTTTTGCTGTTTGAATTGCCGACTTATCTCATACGCCCTTTGAAATGCGATGTTTAGACGGCTTTTTACAGCAAAAAATTATACCGAGCCTGATGTAACTAACATTTTGATGTACCATGTTATCTATATTAATAATGTCGTCAAGGGGTACGGTAGACTGGATCGAAACCTTATATGAATAACAAAGCATAAAAAAATATCGATTTTGAGTCGACAACATATATCCGCAAAATTCGGATAATGGAGAATTTCGTTAAATTCCGATGGCACTGACAAACAATTTCAAACAAACCGCTGTCGCCATCTTTAGTAGTTCACTATCCACTCACTATGCGATCAGCGCCAAAACCTTACNAGGTAGCGGTCATCTTTGTAGGAGAAAACGGTGAACCTCCATTAAATATAGACTTCTCTGTACAAGAATATTCTCAACATTTAACTACACTTCAAATCAACCAGTCCCAATATTGACCCTTTAACCTTTCCTCTACTTTTTCCTAATGGAGAACTCGGATGGCATGAAAATCTTCAACACAGAGAAGAGAGTCGAACTGCTCGAAGCCGTCTTACAATGTTACAATTTTATCAGTATAGACTTCCTGTTCGTAAAAATTTTAGCCCATTATTTTACGCTGAAAAACGTGATTTTCATATAAAAAAATCACGCGTGCGGACGCGTTGTCAGTGTGAAGTGCCGCGCGTGTTTTCTATACAAACTGAGGTACTTGCATACAATGATTAAATCTGTCGCCCCGCGCTCCGCGGCGGAGCGCGGCGCAGTGTGATAACCGCCTTAATAAGAGTTATTTACATAACCTATATTAACGATTGAATTTGATTGTTTTGTTAACCTCTCCTATGCTTTGTCTCAGATCTGTGCAACCTCCGTCAACTGCTATGTCTCAGATCTAAGACAAGACTACTTTGTCATTTTGAAACATCATTTGAAAACCGTAGCAGTTGGCGGGTGCAGTTTTGCGCGGCTCAATAGCACGCCAAAGGTTAATTTGTCTTAGTTTATTTTGACTGGTGATTTAAAATAAAAATAATTTGTGTAAAAACTTTTGCAGTTTTTATTTACCATATTTATTAAACACAACTAACGAAGCTATATGAATCTATATTTAATATTCTTTGAGAACCGATGACTACAGAAACATCTATCTACATTTTGCACCTAGAATTGTGTATTATGAGTCAAATTTCACCCGAGCGAAGCCGGGTTTTCATCTAGTATGTTTAATAAGCAACACAGTCATGCGTAGGTGGTATCCATCATAATACAGTACCGTTTTATTTAAATAAATCTACCAATAATAAAATAAGCCTTTTCATACAATAGCGAAGCCCAACCTAGTTTCTGGAATTGAGTGCCTTAAAATATAAAGCCTTAAACGAATTCAGAGAAAAAGTCAGAGCCTTGTCACTTTTTGGTTTCAATGAAAGTAAAATAAAATCAAGTAGGCATTACTTTTGTTTTGTTTAATTTGTGTTCAACAAACAGACATAAGTCACGTTCAGAACTTAGAGGTTTTGCAACGTTTGGCATGCAAAGCTGTAAACAAGAGCTATACGTGTCTACTAATTTGAGTTTCAGTACAACCACGACTGTTATCTCGAATAGCTTTGTTAGTTTAGGAATTAAATAGACTATAGGATTATTTCACATAGAAGCTATAAAAGTAATATTATGAAAATGTAACAAATACAAAAAGAAAATAAAAACAGAAAAAACATAATTTAATAGAAAGAAAAAATAATTGAATTATTTTCTCTTGGGGTAAGCCAAAATAGAAATAATAAGTCTAGGAAAGACCTCAAAAAACTTACTCGTTACACTACTAAGCTTTCTTTATTACAATGATTTGATTATTTAATACAGCGATTTTTCAAAAAATTCTCTTTTATAGTAACTCACTAACTCATTAAAATCACTCACTCACTGTTTTTGATAGAGTTGAAGAAAGTCGGTATAGTTCAGAATCAGATTGGGAGCTAAGTGAAGGAGCCAAAGTGAAGAATGGAACTATGAACTATAACAGTGCCTAGGATTGTGAAAGTTTAAGGAGTAGCCAGAAGGGAACCGAAGATCGCATAAATTTTCCATGGCCGAAACCAAACAAGACAAGGTACTAGCAAACTCCGACCTATTAAAACATCTTCTACCCAACTACCTCTTACTACGAATCATTATTCCGACCTCGCTGTTGGTAAATTCTTTACCGATACTAGCTCAATTTATACTTTAGAAATTCTCGAGCGGTGTTTACCTTCTGCAGAACAAACTTCAGTATACACGTAACAGAAATACATTCAGTAGAACTAGTTTAGTTAGATGAAAGTAACACTCAACAAGGTCCCACCTATTGACTCCTAACTTGAATTTTTTAAATTTTCTCTTTCTTAAATTAGATAAAACTTTATTGTAAATATATTTATTACTTTGAAGGACCAATAAATAGTTAAATACTGTTATACTTCTTAGTATCATTAGTAGAGAGCTTACTGTATTTAATTTTGCTGTAATTTGTACAAGAAGTCCAGCTGCGTGTTACTGTAAAAAGTTACTTAGTTTTAAACCTTCTAGCGCTGCAATAAGACTGCTTATTGTATTAATTGCGAAGTTACGTAGAGAGCAGTTTGTAATTAAAAGCAGAGAGTTGAGGAAATGCGAAAAGAAAATCCTGAACAAATCGGTATTGTATCGATACAAAAAAGATCGTCTAGAGAGTATAATAATAAAAAAATGGTTTTTTTTTCAATGCTTTTCCTTATTGCCAACGCAGTAGCTGGCATTTATATAGATACATACGACATAGCATTAGACTAAACACAGTATAGATCGTTTCACCCACGAAGACGCGCCCCACCATTCTTCCGCCAATGTTTGAGTCAGCCACGATAGCCGAATGGTGAAACGGGTCGGACTGACCGACTCGTGATCCGGGGAACGCGGGTTCAGTCCCCGCCGCCGCTCGACTATTGTGGTGAGCTCACTCGTGATACAAGCATGTTTAGCTTAGTACGAGGGGCTAACGGGAGTATTAGTAATTTGTGTAATAACAAATTACTAATAATCTTAAAAAAAAATTGAACTTCTCTGAGTCAACGCCCAAAGCGCAAAAAACGATTAAATTAATATGAAAAATTATCATGAATTTTTAATTAGCTCACAACTATTTCAATTTATGTTTGAGACTTTTATAGGTCTTATTATGACAGAAGTACAGTCACCAGCATTAACAGACTACTAAAAATTGTTTTAAACACACGCTTTAAACCTTCTATAGCTACGATGCTAATGAGATTATCTCGATTTGTCGTGTACAAAGCCATACAATATTAGTGAGGATTACATTCCATGCAAATTGTACGTTAGTAAAGCACGCAATTCCCAGTTATTGTTTAGCAAACATCCCCGACGGGAGAACAAAGTACAGTCGGATACATAATCTTGTTTAGAAATTCAGTAAATCATATGAAAATGATTGTTTGGTATTTGTCTAGACTAGACAGTAATTAGAAACTAGACATTTTTATTGCTCGTTTAAATAAATACATAACTTATTTTTACAAATTGTGTGTAAATAGTTAAGTGTTTGCAAAAAAACGATTTATATATCTGTCTTATTATTGACTAGTAGGAGTATACCTTAACCTAATTTTCATTTCCGTAATAATCCTTCCGACTGTACTCAAACTGTTCGCAACATTCTTCCTGGAGCTCGTATATTTTGCGAACTTTCTCTTTGTACAAAGGAAAATTGTATTTGGGACGTAATTTAATTTTCACTACACTGAATGGCGAAAGTGATCGTAAGAAACTATGCTGGGGAAAATTAAGACTAGCCTTGGGCCGCTGCTCTGTTTGAAATATTTTCTTGAAAGAAATAAGTATAGAAAGAAGAATTTGGTATTTCTTTCTTCGATTTTTCTTTCTTTTGATCAAATTAAAAATTTGATTTTATTACTATGTATGCCCTTATTAGGCACGTCCAAATTGGCTTGCCCTGCCATCACCTCGGGACAACATACAGGCTGGTGCCAAGAAGAAGAGGCGGAAGAAACTCAGTAATAATATAAGGTTTATCCCCTAAAACATTATTCCTTTCATACATTACACTGCTTCATGTGACACCAATTATTTCAACCGTCCACTAGTGCAGCTGTTTGATTTGACCAGTGGCGGCGTAGCATGGGTTGGCACCCGGGGCGATCACCGTCATAGGTAAGTCCAAAGGCACCCCCTGGTACGCTTATTGAAAGATAATCGCATATCATGGTATCATGACATAGACCGCAGATTTGCCATGCAAATGCGCCAGTGAGTACTAATCTGCGCGACTTGTGTCACCCCCTGATGCTTGGCACCCGGGGCGGACCGTTTTACTTGTGTTGTCTATCCAATACCTTATTTACAGAATATTTATTAACTTTAGTAGGACAACCGTCGCAACATTGCAGACCATTTCAGCAAAGTACGAGTAAGTCAATTCGTAGAATATTATTCGACATTTTTTCCTCATATTAGCTGACGCGACAGCTGTCGGAAGATATCTCCACAGTAATCAATATCCCATAGAAAAAAGGCCGTAGGTACAGTTTTTTCCAAATTGGGAATGTACCTAACTGGGAAACTTTGATTTCTTTGATACCTACTCGAATTCTTTGAAAAAAAAATACAGTTGTAATTTTTTTGAAAGAAATCTTTTAAACTAAAGCATCGTAAGTTAATTACTTTAGCACAATTTCAAATCGAGCAGATAGATAGAGCTAGTGAACTTTAAATTATCCCAAATAATTAAAGTTAATATTTATTGCTCAATCGTGTATACGACGCGGCGGATTTGGATATTTGCCTTAATATTGGTCGATCAGATCCTGAATATGGGCTTTTATTTTGAGTTAATACATCGTTTTCGTTGTTTACGCCTTTCTTTAGTTTATTTTAAAATATACAGGATGTAGAAATTGGTTGGCAAACTTTTGTACAGCAGTCCGTATTTTCGCGTAAATGTTTACATCTTTGTCGCAACCAGAATATTGTAGAATATTGTAACAACAGTTTTATCGTTTTTACGCAATAACAATGCAAAATAAAATACGTACGTTCAACTATAACCTATTAAAAACGATTACCTAATATTGACCTTAGAATACATTCTAAAACATAATATTGTGAAAATAAAAAATAGCTTGTTGTTAATTACAAGATAAATCTAACATCCTGTTTAGTAAGTTTTATAGCTAGCGGTTAGGAGGCGTTTGGTCGCGACCCGAATTGATATTGCTTGTTTTATCTCTCTTTGAAAGATTTTTACTGTTTTACTGGACTGTACAGGCGACGGAGAATCAAGCTATAGATATGGCACATTATGTATAGTTGTAATAGGAGCGATTTTCCAACTAAAATTTAGTCTGATTTCCTAAGCAATATTCCATTCGGGATACAGCATGAAACCTCCACTCTATTGTAACTTCATGTAGTACAAACGCAAACTGAAGCACCGAGGCGGTGACTTGCCAAATGGGAACGTTCAATTCATTTACAGGTAACACGCGAGTTTACAAACACGTGCTTTATTTTCTACGTGTGACAGTCTAATATTGATTGGAGTAGGAGGAGGGCAATTCTTTATTTACATCGGTGATCGAGTGTCAGGATCGTGTTTCCTCGTATTTTCATTGAAACATCCGACGGTTGATTTTAGAGTTCAAACATCGAGGTCTGTGGTAGATATTTTCTTTTTTTTCATCACACAAAAAGTCTTAAAATGTATGAAATAATAATAATAATATCTAAATAATTATGAATGATACGAATCTTAAAGACGTGTTCTGAGAGTAAAATCATAAATCAGCACTTAGCTCACAGTGCATTTCAGTTTTTAGTGGGAATTTTCATGTCAGATTTCCCGAATGATTAAAATGTATTTCGCCATCTGGCATTAAGCTCGAATTTTTGTACAGATCACTCTAATGTGTGTGCAATAAAGTCTTTAAATAAATAAATATTGTGAGTAGGTATTTTATTTTCAGCTGTTAGGCACAAGGCAGAAGATAAAACCTGAACTTTGACTCTCGGAGAGCGAAAGGGTTCGATTTCATATTTCTATTTATAAGGTTTCAGGCAAACTTCTGACTAGCTCCGATATCTAGTTGGGTCTGATGCTGACGTCATAGAAAAATGACTATGGCGCAGTTACACTATGCGAGAAATTGATTGAGACATTAGTGTAAACATGCACTTCAGTTAGTTTTGCCGTGCGTCACCCATATTGCAGTGTGCGTGTTCGCGCGTCTGTTCTACAGTGTAACTGAGCCATTAGAAATACAACTAATTATTCAAACCTAAAAACTAGAGGTCTGGTAATAAAATAGGAAAATGTTTGTGATAAAAGTTCGGGATTTCTTATTTCTTTCTATGAACGAACCCAAAAAGGGTCAGACTTATTTTAATAGGATATTGACACCTGGATTTGGGTCTATGTTGGCTTTTAGATCCGTCACGTAGTAGTAGATTGGGCTGAAATGTATTTTCTAAGAATATTTATAAGGTTCTTGTACTACTTGGAAATAATTTAGGGCGCTAAAATACAGGGTGTACAGTAGGGTGGTCCTTATTCCTACGAAAAAAAACGTAATTTGAATATATACCATATGAAAGTCTTTCATTATTATTTTTTTTAATTTTTAAAAGACATTTAGGGGTCGCTCCCAAGGTTTGAATTTTAAGTAAAAACAAAATCTGTATTTGTTAGATTCATTTATTTTTAAAGCCAAAGCCAAATAAAAATATTATAAAATTATTGTTGTTGCTATGAACTAAGATATTATGTACAATGTACATATTTGAATCAATTATTTTTAAGATATAAGAGTTTACTTGTTAGTATCTCGACGCGTCGGTACCATGGTCGGCATAGAAGAGGGGTTGAGGGGAGAAGGGGACAAGAAGCGATTGTCTATTCTATCTATGCGATGTTCATTTGCACGTAAAATGTGATATAAACACTTAAATAAAATATTTATGAAACCATGATTTAAGATTTTCAAAGCTTTTGCAAATATTTTGACAGCTGGTAGCGACCTCTAAATCTTAACTAAAAAAAAAAACAAAAAAAGCTAATTTCATATTTAGAGGTAGGTATATAATCGAATGAGAAAGTGCCCCGGGGATAATTCAAAAGTCGAAAAATAAGGACCACCCTAGTGTACAGGTTCTCCTAATCTCCTAAACTAAGCAAAATTGTAGAACATACATGGGGGTGATTTAGATACACCTTGATGTAAGGAATCAAAATTTTAGCTTTGAACGATAACTCAAGGAGTTGCCACCCTGTATTATGTCTATCTGAAAACAAACGGTGGTCTAGTCGTTCACAAAGTATGTAGGTATACTGTAAGTCTGTACCTACTCTTATGTTTATCGGTTAAGTCTTATATTATTTTTATGAAGCTCCGTTTAACCATTTGAAACTTGCTTATTTCTTACCAGCTTTTGCCCGCGGCTTCACCCGCGTGAAATTTAGTGCCACAGATTGGCATAAATTATTATAGCCTATACAGGGTGGAAACGTTAAGTGATCTCACTCGATTATTTCGAAATTAGACAAGATATCGAAAAACTGATTACTGATTCTGAAAGTGCTTTACGAGCTCTTTCAAACGATATCAGTAATAGGTTACAGAATTAACTGGATCTATCCGAAAATTCAATGTTTTCAGCCTCCATACTAAATGTATGCCACTATGCCAGCCACACAATATTAGAAGTGTTAATTTTTTTTATTTTAAATAATAAACACTTAAAATTAATTCGTGAATAGCATTCTTATTTAAAATTATTCACGGAAAACATTGGTTTTAGGCTTTACTTGCTATAATATTATCAAGACATGAGTGCTATGATTGTGGCAGTATTAAATGTATGGAAGCTGAAAACATTGAATTTGCGAATAGATCCAGTTTATTTTATAACTTTTTATTGGTACCATTGGATAGAGCTCGTGAAGTACTTTCAGGATCAGTTACCAGTTTTTGGATATCTTGTATAGTTTTTAATATTATGAGGTTTTACTAAATGTATGGAGGCTGGAAACATTGAATTTTCAGATAGATCCAATTTATTATGTAACCTATTATTGGTACCGTTGGATAGAGCTCATGAAGTACTTTTAGGATCAGTAAGCAGTTTTTGGATATCTTGTATAGTTTAGAAATAATCGAGTGAGATCACTTATCGTTTCCACCCTGTATGTTAATCTGGGTTACAAGTAATAATACTGTAAAGTTTCAACAAAATCCGTTCAGTAGTTTTTGCGTGAAAGAGTAACAAACATCCACACATACTTTCACCTTTATAATAATATTAGTAGGATAAGAAAATTTTGGCATAATTAATTATCATTAAAATTTGTAAATGATAAGACAGGACCAATTTGGTACCTAATATTTTGTTCTTTTAATTACTTACAGAGTCGCTAGTCGAATAGATAAAGAAAAAATGTCACAAATTCTGAGAAAGATTAGATTTCCAGACTAGACAGATCTTTCAAACTATTTTTATCCATCACGTACTAAGTACAAACGGGCTTTTAAATCTTTGAACTTCAAACTGTACTTATTATTTTTATGATACCTAAATAAATGGCACGTACCAAATAATAGCACCTACAGACAACGGCACGTCAAGACAAACACTGGGGTCTTGGGTAGTTGTCATAAGAGCTAGTTTGCAACAAAATAAACAAAAACAAAACAATTTCAAAGGGAGGATAACTCTATAATACAATCTCAATAGACCGATTTGGCGATGCGGAAAAACTGGCGCGTCCCTCGACACCGCAAATATAGAGAAAAATGAGGTGAAGTGTGTTTTATGAGTACAGTCAGCAGCATATTGACGTGCAATAAGGCTAATTCGTCACAATCAAGTTAGAATTGCATTAGGAATATCACCTGATACACTTTATACCTGAATGGATTTAATAAGATAAAAACCTATGCCAAAAATAAAGAATTTGTTAAAAAATAATCTATAAAAAGAAATTTTGAGTATGTAGTAGAGCTAGAGTATGTAGAGAAAATAAATTATGTATTGCCAAAAATAAAAAAAATGTCCTTTTAAAGGTTTTAGGCTCGGTTATTTTGCTTCTCACAATCGCATCGGTTCATTACTCGTAAATTGACGACACTGTATTTGTTAATTTTAAAACGTGATTTTCCCTTAAAATATGACAAAAGCTGTTCTTATGACGTGCTTTTTTTTTAAATCATACCCATTTTCGTCTTTCTAACCTCGCTAAAGTAGAATTGGTCCCTGCAGACTAAAAATAGATCGTTCACGCATCGATTATCCGCTCATTCGATTTGACCATTACTCGATTTTATGACTCATTAATCGCTTTAAATAGTTGAAATAAGTTCGACGTCAGCTAAGACCACAGTTATAAATAAATGTGATGTATTTTGCGTCAGTGAGTTTAATAGGCATTTAGCAAAATATTTTTTTCATCGATAATTACGTACTTTATAAACTTATTTGGGGTTTTTTTTAAATAACTGTTTATGCATTAATGTCGTTGAAATCCATGCGGGTAAATCTATGAGCAGAAGGTTTTACTCGTAGCTGTTAACTTTCAAAATTAATGAAAAAAGTTATTACCGCAAAACAATACCTTTCAAAGAAATATTAGGACACTCGATGCTTAGCACTTGTATTCACAAACGATGTTTGCTTAAGTGAAGCAAATCGAACGCACAGCGTTGAATAGGGCTCTGTGATTGGTTCGTGTGTGACCCTGTGCGTCCACGCGACTGTGAGACTTCATAGTAATGTTTGTGAATACGGGCGTAGGTCACGTCGCACCCTGTATTCTTATAAAAGAAACAAATCTATCCTGTGTCCCCGTATTGCCAGTAAATCAAGGGATTAGACCAGGTGCACTAAATGTAATTTAGGTCGCTAGTGCTTACAGAAGCAGCATTAGAATCGTGCCACAAGAATCCCAAAGTCCAGTTTAGTGAGAACTAAAATAAACTAAATGCAAAAGGACAACTGAAATAAATGATTTTACGTGAGCTGGCTAACGCCCGTATTCACAAACGATTCTTGCTTAAGTGAAGCAGCAAATCAAACGCACAGCGTTGATAGAGCTCTGTGATTGGTTCATGTGTCACCCTCTGCGTCCAAGCGCACTGTTAGACCTCATAGTAAAGTTTGTAAATACGGGCGTAAGTCTTGCGTTTTTTTTTCATGTCATTGATATTTTATTTATCATTTTCATATCAAACTTAACCCTATATTTATCTCATGAAAATGTGGTCCCTAATATTGCGCTTATATTGACTGTGAGTGGTACTTATTTTATACTCGCTTTTACCAAATATTTTTTTTACCTAAATAAATTACAAAAATATACTATGACCCTTTCATATCCACTTTGTTATGTGAATCAGCATTTAAATACAATTAAAATGAGAGCAGAGCTCTCTCTAATGCACTAGAAAGAGACAAAATTTGGCCTACACTCTCTCAACTTTGTATTTTATTTCTTTCAATAAAACCAACACATGTTCTTTTAAAATCAATTTCCAAGTTTATAAAGTTGTATCCCTTTTGCATTGCAGGATTTTTTAGTCAGGGCGGTGCCCTGCAGTCTATGCGGTGTCTAGATAGTCTGTTTTCTTAGCTACGAAACTGCATTTGTATGATTTGCTTGTGTTGTGGATATATTCAGTACGTGAGTAAGAACTAACACTGTCTGGGAGTGCGTTTGTATTTGATGCTCTACTTTAGACTTTATTGTCTTCGATATAAAGTTGAGAATCGGTTGTGCTACATTCCATTATCAATACGTGTCATTGTGTACACGTCTTAACCTTCTAGTCTGATTAGTGCATTAGTGGTGAAGCGTGAGAGCTTGTCCTATTCATGCTGAACTACTCACACTAAGTAGACATTCTTATTTTTATTAAATAATTAAAAATGCAACATCAAGATACCTACTTACTGAAAACAATTTCAGAGGTATCTAATCATATGGTTATGGATATGATTTCCAGAATAATAGGTAATGTACAGTTAGGAGCTCCATACTTGTTTTATACAGTTGAAATTATTATTAATTATTCTGTTTTTCACAGTAAATTTTCACAACATTAGTGGCCAGTTCCAAAATGAATGACTAACAAAAAAACAAAAACGTAAATAAAAACTATACATTACGAAAAAGGCTATAAATGAAAACTGATTACCTACTCGCTTCTCATTTTACCGATCCAAATAAATGCCTATTTCCTAATGCACACGTTTCATTTTACGCAAATACGGAAATTGGATGGCCTACATTCCAGTAAATTGTTAGTTTATTGGGTTTCAGTTGACTAATCAATTTAGTAATTGATTCCTGTGTCGATCAAATACTCATCAATTAACAAGTCCAACACTTTTAGTAGGTATTTAATTTGACACTATACTAAACACTAATCATATTGCCACAGTTTTGATGGTTTTAATCATCTATCAAACAGTAGGTATTTCTCTACAGAAAAACCTAATAAAAGTTGCCTTCTTACGTGTTGTACCTACAGTGGTTCATAGTGCGTAATAAATATAATTTTTAAAATGTAACTTTTTATTCTTAGGGGTATCTAAAGTTGGATGTAGGCAACTACCAACCGGCTAATGTGGGATACATTAGGGGAGGCCTGTAATATGTCCAGCAGTGGTCATCTAGTGACTGAAATGATAATGATGATCATAATTTGAATATTTACTTTCATATAGGATAGTGACGGCACCTTTTTTAAGTGAACTGAGAAAAATACTATGTATGGATTTTGCGTTCACAATTTTGAGATAATTTAAGTAGCTTAAATGTAAATAAAATGTTTAGGCTGAGTTGCACCAATATATTTTAACCATAACTTTTACAATAAACGGTGTTTTTTGTATGGAGTTTGACAGATTTTAGACGTTTGTTAAAGTTAAAGTAAGATGGTGCAACTCAGTCATAGAGTTTAGACCACGATTTCCAAGAAGGGAATAGAATTTATTTGCCGAATTACGTTGTATCTCAGATATTAATTGTAGGAAAATTACAATTCCTCGTACTTACCTTATGATCAAGAGTATTCAACTTAATAATGTCAGTTCGGTTATTAGTTACGAGATATTATTAATGAACTGTTTCTATCCCTATTAACTTCACATATTCTGCTTCTATTAGTGACTTGAAGAATCTGGGGCCTCTATAACGAAGCTGCTACGTTTTTTCTATATTTTTTGTCCTCGTTCATACAGTGTAATAGCTAGGGACAAGTACATATAATGAATTGGATTAAAACCTTAAGTTACCTATCACAAAGCTCAAAATTATGGTAGCAACGATACAGTTTTGTACTACTAGGTAAGTTAAGTCACAAAATCAAATGAATTTTATAGAATAGAATAGAATAATCTTTATTGCCAATATATACCCACACTATATCATAGTTATTATCACTACACCTACATAGTTGTTGCAATTCACGAAGGCGAGTGAACTTTACATTTGTGTGGTGGCTCGCTATTGTTCGTTTTTCAAAAGTTTTGATAGACATTACACTATCGTTATGTGCATGTACACGTACACACACAGGTAAAGCTCACTCACCTTTGTGAGTTGCAAGAACTATAATCTAAATTGATGGCATTTCCAAACAAACTTTCAAGCATTTCAATTCTCCGCATTTGAGACGATATGCAAAGAAAACTAAGCTTTAAGACCAGCCCGAGGTTGCAGGAGAATGCTCCTTGGAAATATTATAATGCCATCCTTGAATAACTCAAATTGAAGATATAAACAGTAAATTAAAACATAAATTGTGGAAATGGCTGAATGCATGCTGAGAAGATGTTCGTATCGTGCTCATGACTATAAAACCGTTATGGTTACGCATTGCAGGTTTTGAATTAAGCATTTTTATTTTAGCATATATTTAACCAGTGATTTTATAGGTTTAAAAGTTAGATCTTTAGAGTAATTTTCTAGGGAAATTGTACATGAAGAAAATGGGATTTTCACATTCTAGTGTTAAAATAGAGTGATTGGTTTCTCGTGAATCTTTATTCGTAAAACAACTATCGCCTTTTTCGCGGAAACTTATATTCGTGGAATGATAACACCTTGTTTGCCACCTTCAAGCTTCAGAATAATATAGCTCACAGGACAGGAAACATCCTGTAATACAAATTGTTATTTCCATTATTTCTTTTTCTATTTAGAGACGTACACTATATTATCAACGTAATTTGTTGCCCCTTTTAGCAAACAAGGATAAATTCAAAAACAATTAAAGACCTCAACAATTAAGTAAATATTTAACTATTCTACCCACGTCAACTTCTAAGACTAAATAAATAAATAATATTACCAGAACAAAGTTCTATATGTTCTAAAATAGGACAACACTAATCGCAAATAAAAAAACGTCTTTCTACATGAATCAAACTGGAGGAATAGAGACGTAAACGTTAACATTCGGAAAATGTCGACTCGACGCCGGGGTGCATTCCGCTTGCACGCGCTTGTATAAACTACATGCATCACTGTTTATGTGACTAACGGGGTACAAAGACATTTTTATAGCTGAAGTCACACTGATCTCAACGACCATAAGTCAACTTGTTTGTCTTATAATCTACAACTACGGCTAAGAGACATACTAGGCTGAGGTGCACCTAACTTTGACCGAAACTATAACGATAACCGGTATTTTTGTATGGAGTTTGTCAGATTTTCGACGTTTCTCAAAGTTAAAGTAAGATGATACAACCCAGCCTTAATAAATACCTCACTTATAAACTGACAGTATGATTTTACATTGCATTCAAGATTTTAGATGATGATACAGAAAATTATGGAGAAAGACTTTAGCATTAAGGCCAATATAATGGAAACATATATAAATCTACCGGCAGCTACAGCTACCACTATATCATGGACATTCCACGTCGTAGAGACAGCTCCTCAATCTCCCTTAGGAAGTCTCCAATTCAATTCTCCCTCCTTAGGAACCAAATAGTGTAATAAAAATACAGTGAGAATTACCCGAAATCATAGTCGCGATTATCTATTAACATAGTCAACTGTGTAAAAAATAGTGGTTATAGGTCAATTTTTTGAATGAGAAAAACTGTAGGTGAGAAAAACGCATCGAGTACACAGTGACCAGCACAGCGCCTAAGCTCGACGAAACCCGGTGAGATCTTTCCTTATCTTTCTTTCCTTATAAATATTTGGTGTCAATTATTTCGCCAAAAAGCACCAAAGCGAACGCATAATTATGATCTAGTATTTTCATTTAAAAATATGTAACATAAATCGTATAGTTTGTCAAACGAAAAGCTCTAACTATTGGTCTATAAACTCTAACATAAACTATACTTTTTTATTAACATTTTTGATACATACAGATTCTACATGTACTCTACATGTCTACATGTATTCTACTTCCTGCAAGTCATTATAGTAGGTATAAATAATATTGATAACAAAGAAAGATCCCTACAAACTTTCACCAACACATTCTATAAATTAAAAGACAATTGTACAAAATTTCAAAGCGCATACCCAAGAAAGGTTAACATCTGGTCGCCATAAAAAGTTTCCAAAAGCAATAAAACTTAACTTCAATATTGCACTAACATTTGTAGATGGACACTTTAAACACATTTGCCACAAAATACAAAAAAATTGAAACAACAGAGATCCTTTGCTTGACAAAAAAAAACTAATAGTCACAGCTGCATGTCGTAAACCATTCAAAAGAACAACCCATTTAAAAAAGGTGCCATCACTAACATTTTGCTGAAAGTAGGTATATTTAAAACAAAAGACATTTGACGCTTTGACAATACAAAATCCAATTAACACCGTAGTCGTACTAATTCACTAACCCTCTAGTTATAAGTCCCTTTCCACAGCTAAAAAACTAAGGCATACACTTTCAAAATACCTTGCGATGGATGATATCTACTTTGAGAAAGAGCTCACCAAATCAATGAACCTATGTATCTCAATCTTGATCCAAAAGCAGCCAGACAAGATCTTATAATTATATTTGAACAAGAGAATACATAGTAGCGGATGAAACGAGTGATGTGAATCACCACTCAAAAACTAGACTAGGTACTTACTTACCTGGAACCATCAAAAAAAGCTTGAGCCTATAAGAATCAGGATTACTACCTTATTTACAAATGCGCAGAGAAATACCATCAACAGAACATCAGCAGGTACCGGAATCGGAAAATTGAAATAGTAACCAAAGCGTAGTACAGTTTTAAGAGACTCCAATGCACTGAGAAGGTCAAACAATTTTGCATAAAGGGTCTTCATCAAAGACAGAAGAGCGACACCCCGCCTGAAAAACTCATTTAAATGCAAGAACTTCTAGAAACTGGAACCAAAGAACCAAGAACAGCCAAAGTCATCTCATCAAAGGCCAGACCGCCCATCTCATCGCATCAACGCTCAGTCCTATCAACGATAACCCGTCTTTACCTATTTTCCTAGACCAGGCTCAGGATGCATATCTACTTGGTTGTGGTCGACCGGTTGCGGTTTAAAAGACGCAGCGGCTAGTCGGCCGTCCTCTCCCATCCCAGAGCGTGTCTTTCCTTAAAATCGTGCCCCCTGGTATACCGGTTTGACCGGGACAGGCCTCGTCCTGGCTGGGTCGGCACTATCGTATCGTATCGTATCGAGTGAACAAACCAAAAAACTTTTTCATTTTATTCATGTTCAGTTACAACCTCTGGGACTATCCTACATGCTAGCATTTGTTTAATCAGGACTTCTAGTATTAGAACACCAAGCACCAATCTGCGAGGCTACAAGATTTAGATAAAGCATCTCTTTCACTCAAATCAAGATATCGGTATGAGTGACAGTGACAGACATAGCCGAAAATTTGGAAGTGGTTAGGAAGTTAGTAGCTAACCCGTCAAGCCACGCTCGGGTAGCCCCAAGGGAAAGCTTCTAGGCTAGAACTTAGAAAACTAATCAGAAATAAACATAATGTGTACAATCATCCTTTCAAAACATAACAGTATTATGTATTGTTTTATGTTACATAAACTTCGGTAAATATTATAGTTAGGCCCTTGCGTAGGCTTGATGAAAGGTCCAATTAGTGTTTATTAACGGATATTAGATCATTCAAAAATGTCATGAAAGACACTGAAGTTTAAACCTATTTATTTAAGAATCTGTATGGACAGGTTTTTTGAATATCAGGCCCAAAATAATTTTAAAATGTCCTCAATCTCTTAGATTCTGAAATCGAAAACTTGTGTGTAAACGGCGATCTTTAGCTTGCCAGACGAGAGCTCTTACTGACCTTAAAATACATATATGTAGGTTCAAGTATACATTTTAGCGGTGAATCCGTGGATGTTAGAAAGTGAAAAATCATGTTCTACATTTTCTTGCTTAATAAGAGATTCGTTTCGAAAATAGAGCCCAGGCTTTGTTTCAGAGACTTATAAGCAAAGTAATTATCAATAAATCATCAATCATGAATCAAAAATATTCATGTCCTTTTACTAGAACACAGACACAGATAAAACAGGGAGGGTGTTTTTGTGACGGTCAAACGTCAGCAAGACTTCAGATTTGTATAGTCTGTGTCAAGGACAGGATTTAAAAAGAAATTATCAAACAAAAAATAAATATGTCACTTTCGAACAAACGAAACGCAATACGGTTTTTCATTCTTGCTCTCTTTGTATTATAACGAATTAAGAAGAGGATCAGTCTGTCATGTCTTAATAATAATAAAATAATAGGTCAATATCACCACTCCCATACCTCAAGAACTCAACCTCAGTTAAGCGTTATACCTTTAATATTCCACTGCATTTTCCAGAGTACGAGTATACTTTACAAACCGCACTCGATTTCAAATTCTGTTTTCGCACATTTCTCAAAACTGGAGAGAGCCAATCGGTAGCAACTGTCTCCTGCCAGTTCTGAATGTTGACTTGCATTTTATCTCGCGTTTCCTAAGACTCCGGTGATTTATTATTTTCGATTTAGTCTTTGACAGCTCTTGTCGCCCAAAATAATTGAAGATTGTTCAGTAAGACCACGATAAGCATACGTAGAAACTTGCACAGAACTCAAGATGCTTAACTAATATAATAGGAGCGATATTTTAACGTACATACCTTAACCATTTAATTTTGTAACATCAAGTCACCATTGTTCTACTTAATCTTGTTTGTAAGGGAGAGTCCGGTAATTTGGACCAGTTTTTTTCAATCCCATTTTACACATAGTTTTCTTTTGTTTTTGCTAATGTTCATGGTATATAATTAAAGAGAAATTATTCAACTTACTATTTCATAGGTATTAATCAACCTTATTGTTGTATATGCATGCAAAAAAATCATACAATATTGGCTAAAAAATAAAACCTATGACGAAACTGAAAACCTGTTACAGATTTTAACTTAATTTAGATCAAGGTAAAAATAATGCTTAGTAATTAAGAATAGAAATGTATTTATATTTAGTTACACACTGTTATTGTGATAATGTTTAGTATGCACTAACCTACTTTTAATAAAATACCTAAGACACAGGCAAACAATTTTGCTTAGTTTAGGTATTAATAATTTTACCTTCGCACACTAACCTTAATTTAAGTAAGTGAAATCAAATGTATCTAGGCTAAGTTTTATTAAGTAATAAATTTATTCTTATTCTTATATTTAGCACAAATCAACAAAATACGAGTTCAGAGCTTCGGTCCAATTTAGCCAACCGGTTCGATAATTTGTACCACAGGGTTACTAAATTGGATTTCAATAAATTTCAAGCCTATAAAAAAACTATGGCAAAATATTATACGATACATTCTTAACAAATTAGGTAACGAAAAGGAACAGTAGTTAATAACATAGACAATCGATATTGTTTTACACGTTATCACGATTTTGAGTAAAAGTTTTGTAATTCCAATTATCGTAACGCACACTTGTACCTAATCTACTTTGTCAGTCTTGTGCTTTCATTTATTGTTAGTCAAACATAACTACGCTATTATAACTTTAAAATATGATTTACTAAAAAAAATTTCAAAATCCTTTGGTAAAGTTCCATACAACTTGATGTGGTACAATTTATCCAACTAGGTGATAGTGCTTTTAAAAAATCGGTAATAAATATAGCTTATAAATACCGAAAAATGTTTCAAATAATTGTATTCCACACTAATTTACGCTTCTAAATAATATATTAGAAACACCCTGTGATTAAATTTAACATTATTACAAACTAAACATGCATTGTCAAAAGTTACTTGAAAACAATGAAAAAATACTTTTCAAAATAAAACACACGTGTTCGTTGTCACAGCAAAAACCACATATTGCCGATATTAATTGAATTTAGTTGTGCATCGCTAAGTGTTGCAATTACAGACATTAAATAAATACTTTACGAAATACGAGGGTGGTACGATTTACCCGGCGGTACAATATACCGAACTCTCCCCTAATTATTTTTGCAATATACGATATTTAAGCGCCATGTTTATCTACCAACAAGCGAGGTCTTTAGGAATTTTAATGAAAATTTATTAATTTTACATTAATTATATTACGACCACCATTTCCGATAACACAGTGAAGTAAAGAATGTCTGCATTTTAAATATTTGGCATTTTGAAAATCGCGTATATTTATTTTTGGTCGATTAATGTAAATCGATGCTTTAAAACATGATATTTTTTGCTAGTGCTTTTTAAAAATTGTCAGTTAGCAATAAAACATTTTAAATCAGTGTTCAATGCGCGTTTAACTTTTTTGTAATAAGTAAAGCTCATGTTATCTTAATGAAAATTAATTTTTGAGGTTGATATTTTTTTAGACAGTGGGGTTTCTGCACCTTCACCTTACTTGTGCCTTAGGCGCTTCCAACTTCAACACGTAATCCCTGGACGTTGAACCCCAATTTCTTTTGTTTTCGAGAAAATTTGGCATTTATAGCTGCTTTAGCCAACGCCATAACAATCTGCAGGACAGTGAGGAAATAAGACAAAGAGAGTGACGTGTCAGTGAAGATTGTGATTGACTTTGTTCTTTTGTTTCAAACCTTTTTCCTGATAAATAAGGTAAGGTTTCACACGTGTTAGGTGACATGAAAGAGCATTATGATTTTCTCCAGAATGTATGCTGCTGTTATAGAAAGTTACAGTTGGATTTTTTCAAGTTTTAAAAAAAATAAGGACGCAAAAATTTCTTAATAAATAAAAGTTATAGCGGTCGAATTTCATCAGTAAAATATAAATACTGTTATTATCTAAATTAGGTACGTATAACCTTGTTAACGTAAGTAGTAACTAACTTTATAAACGGGATTTTCCTGTTCAGTTAACTAATTGCTTATTTATCCGTTACCCTAATAACACCATTATTAATTTCATACGATACGATAGCTAAGTTTTCATCTCATATGTACTTAATTTCATAAACGCGAAAGGTTGAACGGAAAGATAGGTAGGTAAATTTTGCCTATTAATTCATGCAAAAATGACTTGAGTAAAATGCTATGTCAAATCAAATTGGCTATTTATTGAAATTAATGACAGAAGCTGCATGCAGAATCTCGTTAACCATACCATACATCAATGCTTTCAAATTGCTGCCCGTGTACTCACATTTTCAGCTTACTCTGTTTAAAAGGACATCTTAAACTCATTTTCTCGGAATCGATACTTCACGTCAGGGAGGCACGCGATATGCGCGGAATGCTAACGGCTGAGCCGTCGTTTGTTTTTCTACAAGTTGACATTATTGTAAAGATGGGTAATTTTAGAGTATGAATGGTCTTTAGCAAGATAAATTGTTTTACTAACCCTTTACAGAAAAAAGTGTCTTAAGATACATCAATGCTAAACAGCAGTTGTCGTTTGTTTTGCTACAGTATTGTAGATGGGTAATTTTAGAGTAGGTAGGTCTTTTGCGAGATTAATGTGCTGTTTGGCTGTTAATCTTTTAACCCTTGTCAGAAAAATGAAAATGACAAAATTTATTACAATTCCTGATCATTCTGTTACTAATTTATTTTTCATATTTTAGAGTGTATCTGTTTTCCTCCAATAGGTAGTTATAAAATCCATACAGCAGATCCAATTTCAGGCCTTTTAAAACATTTGCTAATTATAAACATTGAGCAAATGCATGAAACAAAATAAAAATAATAGAAGTGGATTAATTAAAGCTAAAATAAAATCACAAAACTGTAAATATCATGGGAGCGCTGATCCTACACACTTTTAACGTTTGAAAATCTGTATTGCACACTGTTTAAATTGTTAACATTCTTTTTGTTTGTTCTGTATGATTGCATTCAAAACCACATTGGCTAATAAAACAAAGTTTGTTAAACTATTACTTGCTTCGCCCGCATGGAATTTTGTCTGTCACAGAAAAACTTTATCGCGCACGTCCCTGTTTCAAAAACCGGGATAAAAACTATCCTATGTCCTTTCCCGGGACTCAAACTATCTCTATGCCAAATTTCATCAAAATCGGTTCAGTGGTTTAGGCGTGAAAGCGAGACAGACAGACAGACAAACAGACATACAGAATTACTTTCGCATTTATAATATTAATATAGATTTTGTGCCTACTTGACGATCCCCAAAAGATTTCCCTAACAAATAGTACTGTTTTGCAGGAAAATATTTCTACCTCGTTATTTTTGAGCTTTGAAGAGTTAGGAAGTAGCTGCAGGGTTTGTACGGACATGGCACACCAAGCTACATTTTAGCATCTTATGCAATTACAATAGGGTCTATTTTGCAAGAAAAATATGTAATCAAGCTGTCCACTGTACAGTTAGCTGCGCGAGAACGCTATACTTCGTTCAAAGATATTGGACTTTAATAGAAGGGATAAAGGTTTAATATCTAGTGGGATGTGTCATCTTTGTGAAGTCGTTTGCCCTCAAATCGGAACCAAGTTACTTTCGAAGTAGTGTCTATCTACAGACGATAAGAAGAAGAATTTCGGAATAAATGATTAAATTATTTTCTTCCTTCTTCCTCCTATGAATATTCCTATCTTTTCATAATTATTAAGAGCGTTTACGCCGATTGGCGCAAAAACACTACTTTTTCAACTCGTTACAATCATTAACCAGTAATAGTACAAATATGTTATAGGCATAAATAGTTAGGCAATTTTGTCGTCTAAATAGTTAATTGAGAAAATATTGCGATTAGTTTAGTATTTAAGAATTCTATCAAGATAAGTCCACACAGGTTTTGTAAATTTCCACTTTAGCGTCAGTTTACAAGCTGAATTTTTTATAAAAATACTGTTAAAACGATTTAACAAATATTTATATCCTATAGCATAGATCCTTGGGCAAATGTTTATCTGAGAAATTTTTTAGATTTAAGCATTTTACAATAAGAAATCACAAATGAAAAAAACGTGAAATACCCAAAAATCAAAGTGATTTTTAACACCATTATTCTTCTTTAATTCAACACAAAAATAGCTTAATATAATAAAATAACATCTTCTTTAAAATATTTACTTTGAAAAGATATATAATTCATTGTTATTGTTTTGCTATAAACATTTGGAAACTATTAAAAAACGCCGCGCGCGAATCATTTCCAATGATGCCCCTTGAAACGCCGCGCTTCGCGTAAACGCTCTTAAGGCGATTAGTGTCCTCAATCCGCGCTANTACGCCTGAGTTAAATGACACCGACATCAAGGTTCATCAATTTAAGTTTAAAATAATAGGCAGTAATGTATGAAGAAAGAGCTTCTATTCTGTATCTACCTATGCCCGTGTATTTTTGATCGGTGTCAAATCGGAGTTTTTGGTGCGGGGTACGCGGGTGTTGCTCGCGGCGTGAAGGTCAAACGCCCAAGGTCATTGAGGACTCTAATCGCCTTAATAAGAAAACATTGGGGGAAAGCATTGGGAGAGGCCTATGTTCAGCAGTGGACGTCCTATGGCTGAGATAATGATGATGATGATGAATAAGAAAACATGTAGGTACCTAAGTAAGAATCATAAAATTGTAAACGGAGGTAAATTCAATTTAAGTTTTGACACTCGCTTTTATGGGTACTTACTTGCTCTACCTTCAGTGTGCTTACCATGAGTTTACGTTACGTGTGCTCGCTAGCGACTGCGTAAAAAAATTACATTAATTGTATGACATATTGTGCAGCGCCCCTAGCGGCTACTTTCAAGGAACAAAATCTCCATAGAGATTTTTGACGTTTTCGCTAGCGAGCACACCTAACGTAAACTCATGGTAGGTACACAGAAGTATTTCATTTTAGTCAGTTATGTTTCTGTTATTTGTCATCATTGTTTCAATTTACTTTAGTATTACTTTATTTGGAGAAAAGTGGCATTCTTAACCCATTATAGACTGAGTTTTCTTAAAGTGTCAGATTTTTGTTTTTTTGAAATGTGTTCATAATTATGGTCTACATAATGCTATACAAGCATTAAAAAAAATATTCGACCTGTAATCTGGAAAAAAAATGCTGGTACCATATGGTACCGCTAGCCTCTTACCGTGTCAGTTGGTTAAAACATAAATTTATCATGGACTTTATAAAAATTGGGTAAATTATATATTTTATTATTATTATAATATGTATTAATATACAAGCAAATAACAGGAGTCATATTAAATGTAAAAAAGCTGTAAATTGGGTCAGCAATATTCATTTTTATCTTTGAATATTCAAAAATTTGGAATGGAGCTTGGCATTGCACGCTGCACATAGCCCCACGTTACATTTTCTATACTCTGATATTGTTCGAGAGTTGCAATTATCTTGAGTTCATCCTATAAATTTCTGCTTCGTCTTGGGACCTTCATCGTCCTCCAAAACTGCCAATGTTTGTGAAAGTTACATCTAAAATAAATAAAAACCCATGGTTTTGTAAAGTATAGGAAACTATTTTACTTTATCTTCCTGTATACCATAAATACCATTAAATATATCACATACTTCCCAATAAATACAGTAAAAACTAAAAATCATAAAGTAATTAAAAAGACACGGTAAGCGGCTAGCGGTACCGTACGGTACCAGTAATTTTGACATACAATATTTCCCATTATTATTACCTATCAACGTAATTTTACACCATTTCACAATAAAAGCATTTATGGAGAATACAAGATTGTAACAAAATCAGTATTTCACTATCACACAAAAAAAATATGATCACTTACTTTTATGGCGCGTCAATTTTTAAGAGAAAATTTTGATGCGCTCACTTCAATCATCAATTACACACAACTGATAAGAATAACTGTAAATTTTTTTTCCTATAAGCATAGACCATATCTATTGGCTACGATTTGCATCAATCAGAGCACTGCATCTTTTCACGTGTTAATGTATAGAGCCAAATTAAAACACACAAAAAAGTGGTACCATATGGGACCGCTAGTCTATAATGGGTTAAGTGAATTCAATAAAACATAGCCTCTATTGTAATCACATGAAGCTGTATTTATGGCCTTGTTTATTTTTATTTTTTATTATTATTTTTTTTTTAAAAAGATTATTAGTAATTTGTTATTACACAAATTACTAATACTCACGTTAGCCCCTCGTACTAAGCTAAATATGCTTGTGTCACGAGTGAGCTGAGTGAGTGAGTGAGTGAGTGTTTGATATGCCATCAGCTGTATAGTTTGGATTTAGGCAATTGATTGTTGGAAATATACATTATATATTGTGTACACTCACGTAGGACGATACTAAGCGGACATTTATTTATGGAACTGAAAATGTAAGGGCGCCAAGTCTACCTATTAATTTTGTTCAAAATCAGTCCTAAGGTAACAAATGGTACAATACAGGTAAAATTAACAACATTTTGGTTCGCGAAAGGGTAAACACAAGAACATTCACAGAGCATTAAATGTCTTTACCTCTAATGAAAACACATACATACACAACTTACCACAATATTCACATAGTCCTCCGTCAATAATCTTTAAACCAACCATCTTCGTTTACCTGCCATTTACCTAGATTAATGTCTGACCTACACCACGCTTAGCTGAATATCTACAAAACCGCTAGTTCCCTTTAACTGAATACTTACCGCAATTTGTTTGAGACGGAGGGTTAAGCGGGTTTGTGTGGTTGTATCAGCCTTCAAAGGTTGACCGTTTATAGGATAGGGCCAAAGCTCGGAATCATTAGTTAGTTTACCACTGGAGTGCTACTTGTAGGTATACTGTTTATATTATGCGCCTGTTTTTGTCGTTAATTCGTCACAACGTCCATTCAAAACAGAAAGGGTTTGAATTAGTCACATTTTGTACAATTATTCATAAAAGTTTTACGGGAACTTGTTTACGTTTCTGACGAAAAGTAAATTAAGCTTACAAAAGTATGACGAATTGGGTTTGTGGTAAATTAACAATAGCCCTGCAACTTTAACTGACTGTAGTAAAATAAAAATAAGATAGTAAAGTTGATTAAATAAACAATCGGTAAACATTTTTCCAGTGAATATAAATGAAATCCATATACACATGACGTAGTAGTAGTAGAATGGCTCTACCAATTTCTTTAATGTCATATCATAACAAAATTAAGACAATATTTTGAGTAGGTAAAAGACAATTTTGACATAGGACAAGCCTGACATTAAATAGTGTTTTTGTAATCACCGAATGTAAATAGTAAAATAACGGTAACATTATCATCATCATCATTTCAGCCATAGGACGTCCACTGACTGCTGAACATATAGGCCTCCGCCAATGATTTCCGTGTTGATCGATTGGTAGCGGCCTGCGTGCAGCGCCTGCCTGCTACCTTTAAGATATCGTCGGTCCACCTTGTGGGTGGACGTCCCACGCTGCGTTTGCCGGTAACAGTAATATTGTAGGTAAAAGACCGAAATCTCTGGGCGATGTAGGAAAACACTATTATCTTTCATTTCGCGATTAGGAAGAAAAATGCGGTTGGATATTTGGGATAATTATCGAGTTTGCGTAAAGACTGGATTTGGCAGGGTGCCATTATTATAGGGGTCCCATTATTATGGCAGAGGCGCTAATGACCGCCACTTGTTTAGGCATACGAAGACAAAAGGTTAATAGCTAAGATTGGGCGAAATACTCCTTGATATCGGAAAAGTTTTAGCGTGGGCAGGCCTCCTACTAGGTAGACCGACGATCTGGTCGCGGGAAGAACCTGGATGCGGGCAGCGCGGGACTAGTCGTTATGGAAAGCCTTGGGCGAGGCCTTTATCCAGCAGTAGACATCATTTGGCTGAAACAAACGAACGAACGAAAAGATGAAATAAAAATAAAATTATGTTTGCTCTAAGTTATTATATTTATTACTCAAATCCACAAATATTTATTCAATTTGTGTAGTAAAAGGATGAAGACGTTGACAGGCGAAAGATACATCTAACAAATAACAATAGGATCTTTTTAAAAAACTTTTCAGTTATATTTTAAGACCTTTCTAAAATACCTCCATAAATAATAATAAATCCATACATTAAAGAACCCTCGTAACAAAACCATGAAGTGTGAAAGCCACTTCCATTTTAGCCAGTCGGCAGTCCATTTTAACGAAAACATAGTTTCATAAATTTTTCTGTAATGTTTTAAGACTTTTCTAAAATTTCCATACAATTTACTCACAACCCTCGTAACAAAACCATAAAGTGCGAAAATCACTATTTTTTCAGCAGTTCGTTTTTCGAGAAAACATTTTACCCATACAGTTCAGAAGCAGGCACATCGCCAACTATTCCCGAAGAAGTATCTCCTTACACTGGACACTTCGCATAATAGCTCGCGGCAAACTGGTCTGACCGGGAAATGCCCGAAAATTAAAAACTGTAACATGGCACCTGTAAATGACCGCGGTAAAATTTCATCTGCTTTTACCGCAGTTACAATGGTTAAAAAATTTGGCCTTAATATTACTTACCTACTAAAGTTTTTTACTGGATTGTTTGATCTCTATAAGAAACATTTTAATCATTAATTAAATGAAAGTGAAAGAAGTTGTTTAATTATGTTTTTATATGAGTAATTCGGTGCGTTAATGCGAGTAATTGACATTACCTTTTATTTTTTGTTAAAGTGATGTAAAGTTATTTTAGGTAACGGCCGCGCTTTGATACAACTATAATTTGAGAGTTTTTTTTAATCTCTGGCTGAATTACCGGAGTTCGGGTTTTGAAAGATAATTTAAATTGAATAATTAGACAATAATAATTACTCGATAATGTAACGAGCAAACTTGAAGACTATACGTTAAAATGTACGTTGGTTTAAATTGAGAGCTTAAGAAATATACAGGGTGGAATTTTGTAATGCCACCTGGAGGGAAGGTGGCATTACAAAATTACATCCTGTATATTACAAGTTTGTCTTGTTACACACATAGAAGTTATTGAAGATCTAGACAGTCGATTAATTCAAGTCTGTAACTCTGATCGACTAGAAATAATCACATTGAATTTCATTATTTAATCCAAATTAATATGTTGTCTTACACGCATTAATTGCTAAGTTCGAAGCTCAACTAGCTCCAACTAAGCCTAAAGGCAGGCCTGGTTTAGACTACCCTCATTATGGATTCACTCACTCCTAATGAAACTTTAGAACTTGGCTATGTGGGCGTCTTCAAATCACTGTTCTGGCACTAAGTTTTGCTTTGTATAAGGCTAATAATTAAGACCTTTTGTTCTGGGGTAAATTAAGCAATAAAGTGCCTTTATAGTGCGGAAGACTTTGTAAACAAAATGAAATGGCACTCGAAGTATCTGACAAACTAAGCACAGTTTGTCAGATTAAGTACAACGCGATTGAGCTAACTGCGTATCTCGCTGGAATGCAACTCTCCTTCACACTCTCCCGCACAATTCCCCGCGTTCGCCCCATCCGTAACAGAGCGTCGATGTGACGTCACAGCTGCCAGGTGCGCAGTTAACTTGATCTTGATACATTTACCTATCAAACCAGGTATAAATGATTTCGCCCCCAGCAAGATTTTGAATCTGAACGAGGAACATACCAAGGTAGATTGTTTCCGAGATGAAGACAATACCTTTCCCTACTTATTTCCTTAATTCCAATATGATAAGAAAACTTCACAAAGCGTTTAAGTCACGACAGTTTCAATTCCTTAAAGTATTTGACGATGAATAAGTGAACTTAGAACAGCGACCAGCGATATTTCTCCCAGAGCGCAGGTCAGTTCCCGAATCATGAATAAAATATTGGCTCGCCGAACGCGCGGAGTGCGCAAGAATCTCAAGAACTACCCATATGCGAAAACGCTCGAGGCATTCCGGAATGGTTTTGGTTTTCTGCTTGAAACTTTAAACAACATTTAGGCTGAGTTGCACCACCTAACTTTGACCGTTACTATAACGATAACCGGTGTATTTTGTATGGAGTTTGACAGATTTTTGACGTTTGTTAAAGTCAAATTAGATTGGTGTAACCCAGCCTTAGACTTATTGTTACGTACAATAAGTACGTTGAAGCGTTACTGTGCTATACGTTTGAATTAATGAAAAATGAATTATTTTATAACTGGCGCTATTTTTCTTTTGTAGGAAATCCACAGAATCACAGATCCTAGATCATTAAATCTCCCGGTTACATTAATACAGATTTTTTTTAAAATTATTATATCCTTGAAATGCAAAAATATTTACAAAATTTTCACTCTCATTACAGTATTGTGGGTTCGATTCCCGCCTTAAGCAGTTAGATTTTTTCAAGTTATTTATAATGTAGTAACCTACAAGATACATATTATTTCTCTCTGAATTAATACAGAAACCAGAGACAAACAGCTTCAGTACAGTATAGTACAGTACCATTACTTGATATGTCCAATTAGAACAATTAAGCGAATCGCCCAACCGTGTGTTACTAACTAATGTCAGATATGATCGCGTAATAGAATCTGCACTTTGCAACAGGCTAGAACTTCCACACTCTCAAATGGCCTCCGAGTTCATAATTCAGTTAATTGCTCAGTGGCATACACGTCACCAAGCGAGATGGAAAGCTCGATGCTCAGGATTTCGTTAGAGATAATCGAAATGACGTCATTCGGCAGAACATCAAAATAATGGACGTTTCCCAAAATCTGTCTGTCTCAGAATCGATAAAAGATAGTGAATGAGATCTCTAATAGAGATCACGACTTAAAAGGCCCTCGCCCACGGCGACTTTTTGTAGCGATGCAGACGCGCTGCTGTAGCGCGTTAGTAGCGCGTTGGCATCACTTCTTTAGTGCATTGCAAAGCGCGTTATTAGCGATTCTGTCGCCGTGGGCGAGGGCCCTTAGTGAACGTATTGTTGTAGGATGACCTCCCCTCATACACGTTACGTATTTTTGATTGATTTACCTAAGTAAGAGTAAGTCACGTCACAGAACCATAGCTATAAAAATACGATTAAAACCTCATACTAATTTTGGCTTAGAAACAAGAATTTTCATTTTATTTTGCGACTCGAAACATACCTATTACGGAGACCTTGAAAGCTTACGCCAATGAATCCTGAAAAACATCAATAAAGTTTTCACAAACAATGTTTTTCCACAATTTCCCCACCTTCAACACAAAAAGTTTGCGATTCTCACTTTATTAATATTTATAAGGATTTCGTGACAAAAATTGGAGGACACCATTTATTTTTCACTAAACTGGAAGTATGAAATATTCATGAAAACTTTTAGTATTTTGTCATTCTATTACGGCCTAAAATATATTATTTGATGTGATAATTTTTATTTACGCTGATGTTTAATTTGTTTTGGCTACTACGTCTAAATTTAAAGCTGTTATGGGCACTTTAAGATACGATCAAAGAAATTACAATTCTAATTTATGTTAAGACAACTTTATAGAGAAGGTGGTTTATTCTAATCTAAAAATTCAATTTCAATAAAAAAAACACTCAAGCCATTGTATTTTTTACTGTAACATTAAAATACGGCATTGAAGCAGCAGTTTGATTGAAACCGAGTTGACTTATTATTTGTAAGCGGACTTCAGCATCATTTTACAGGTGTAAAGACAAACTTCGTTGCGTACAGAAATCTACTCATTATCAAAACAAACACAACCATTTACACACCCATAAGTAGTATTTATAGCAGCCTGATTGAAATCTGTTTTCGGTCAACAGATATTAAACGGGAAACCGACCGCAGTCGTAACTTCCAATGTGTTACCTAATAAACGTCGAATAGCGCGATTGTACGGTTACTTTCAAAAGAACTAAATACAGAATCCTTACGCCCATTAAAATAGGGTTCAAGATCCTGAATTTTCCTGAAAGCCAGGTAAATTTTCGTGTCCCACCTCAGGAAGGGAATCCCAATAAAAATCATTAAATTTCTACCTGGGCCAGCCCGCAATATGCCACGGGCAGGGCCGCAACTATAATGCGGACGTAAAACGTGAGGGTAGACGCAAAGTGGTCGGTTTTGCATTTTCGATAAGCAGGTGATGTTTGCTTTGGTTGTAAATATTAAATGGTCCCCGTGTTATAATATCTAAAGACATAAAGTGTTCCTAGTAAGTAGGTTTCGTAAAGTCTAAACTCACTTCTGAATTACTACAACAAAACTAGGGACCAAAGATCATAATTATTCTGTAATTAGAGAGTTTTGTGCTTGATTTAAATCAGAGGTGGAATTGTGTAAAGCAATCGTTATCATTTGACAGTTCATAACGTACGATTGCTTTACACAATTCCACCTCTGAATTGCTACTACGAAGAATTTTAATCTAAAATACTAGGTAAATAAAATGTGCAATAATTCTAAAGAACTTTTTCTTGAGGTGTGATGTTGATTCTTTCATAACTTGGTATTATTACTATTCTACACATTTGTCCACCTGTGGACGTCATTTGACTGAAACAGCACCTACACAAGATGGCGTTCCTTAAAAGTGCCCGGAGTAAATGCCTTACGCTACAGTTACTGTTATAAATGTTTTAGTTACTTACTTATTATCGTTTAGTTTTAAGTATTAAAATTGTAATAAATTTATTGATTGGAAAAACCACGAACACCGCAATTGAATGCGGTTTTGACTCTACCGCAAAAATGTTGAACGTTCAAAGTGATTGGCTGGAAGTTATCGAATTATTTCCAAGCGAATTGGCCAATTTATCGACTTCAATTTAAAGTTTTACAATTACATATATTGGTCTGAATGTAATTTGTGTAAAAAATTTATTCTTATTTCAATTCATTTATCGACAGAAATATTTTTATTTACAGAAAAATATACATGTATACTAACTGAATAAGTATACTAAAATTTATATCAATTGTTACAGCAAGCAATTATTTATGTAAAAAAATCAATATACCTGCTTTCAGAGCCATTACACCTGTAACATGTAACAAGGGAATCTTATGCTGAATAATATGATGCAGTACCTAAGAAGCACACAAGATTCTTTCAGTGTTGTCTTTCAGCCCGTGCCATATACACATTAATTTTTATTTTATTATATCCAATTGTTTAAGTCAGGCGTGTTATTAATTAACCGCCAAAACCACTTCTCTGCATAAAAAAGGTTTAATGTAATGTCACCATATCCCATAAATTCGCAAAAAGGGCAAAAATTGTAGGTATCATTAAAACGCCTAACACGCAACGGTGTCGCACTGGCACGAATAAATATACAAAAAAAAAGTTTATGAATTTTTTCAACTTCGTTAGGTACACTGTCTTCCCACATCTACATATTTAAATGGAAACACCCTTTTGTCATGTTATTCGGAACTCTGTCGGTGTGAGCGCCTTAATGAAATGTAAACAACAAAAAACGGCCAAGCGGGAGTGGTGTTTTAGACTATACACGTGCAATGCATTTGTAAAAAATTGAAAAAAAAAATGTTTACTACTGCGAAGTTTACCTGTGTCATTAAAGAAGATTACCTACTCTTTGTAATTGAATTTATTGGGTGTTAAATTAAACAGTACTTACCCACAAATCGATCATCGAACTTCAGATGAGACGATACGGAGATGGCATGCGGTAAAGGAGAACGATCGGAGAACATACGCGAGCAAAGTTCGAGAGCGAACACCAACGATCTTCACATCCCAAGTGAGCAGCCAGTGTCTTAATTACACACATTTTTTTTTTCTATTCAGATTACTGAAGGAGCCCAACACCTTTAATTTTTTCTTTCAATTTTCCAACTTTTCACCATTGTCACAGTGCTCTTTTAAGCAAAAAGTTATAAACAACATAAAAAAAAAGTTTACTCATCAAAACCACTATGTACCTACTGAATATTAATAATCTCAGTTCAACACATCCTTTTTAGTAACACATAAGAAGTATCAGAAGTATGTAGTACCACTATGAGCTAAAGTTTTAATCGAGTTCTGAGTAGAAGGTTTCAAAGTTTAGGATTTTCCGTTACTTTACAGAACGTTGAAAATATGTCATTTTTCCGAGCAAAATCAGCTCTTGCTTATATTTTGGGAAACTGTACGGACTTATGATGGATGGTATGTGTTCCTATGCTTAATACGGACAATAATTAATGAGAATAATTAGCTGCCGGAACTCGGTCGGAAAGGTTTTTCGTATCTCCGTCCATATCTGTTTATTAGAATCTCGTGTTCTTTGCGCTTTTTATTATTATGAACATACAGGGTGTCTCAAAACTTGTTTCTTTTTTTTTTAGTTTTCTCATGAAGGTTTCTTCTAATCAAGAGTTTAGTTACTGAGATAATAAATAATAAGAACTTTTTTTTAACATGAAAGTTTCATTTGTAACCTACAAACTAATGCTAATGCTTGGTAATCTGACGGCCGATGGGGCAGCAAGGTTCTGGAATGGAGGCCGCGTAGGTACCGGAAACCGCAGCGTGGGACGTCCACCCACAAGGTGGACCGACAATCTGATAAAGGTAGCAGGAAGGCACTGGATGCAGGCCGCTACCAACCATGCGATGTGGAAGTCATTGGGGGAGGCCTATTTTCAGCAGTGGACGTCCTATGGCTGAAATGATGATGATGATGAATGCTTGGCGCATTGGCGATCTTAAATTACATGTGGAAAGAATCACTTAGGTACAATACATACTAAATCGGAGTGATTTGGCTGTGACCTACCTCTAGGGCTTTTGCTAGGGACATTTTTGGGACAACCTGTATAGGGCTGAGAAGAAAATACCTAATGTATTCTGTGAAATGCGAGCTACCTGCTGTCGGCATTCGAGATCCCTGGTATTTCATATATTTCATATACGACAGTATTTCGTGTACTTGCGAATACATACCTTCACCCGTGGCTCCGCTTCCGTCAGTATATTGAGACGTCACAGCATCTCGAATAATACGTATTCTACATTCTCGGAATTAATCAAGCTAATAGTTCCAGTGTTTACCTACAAAGGTGTAAATTGCTTAGCTAAATGGTTCGGACCTAGAATTCCAGGTATTGTTGTAGGATCGAATCTCCTCGGCGTCAAGTGTTATTGTCATGAACTCAAACTTAACTTATCCAAAGAAAAGGACGTAGTTATTGGAAAGAAATTAAAAAGACAGATATAGGATTATAAGAACTGGTTTTCATCTCTATTTAACAATTGTACCAATGACGGTACGCCGTACATCTACAGGGTGGAAACGATAAGTGATCTCACTCGATTATTTCTAAACTACATATACAAGATATCCAAAAACTGGTTACTGATCCTGAAAGTCCTTCACGAGCTCTATCCAACGGTACCAATAATAGGTTACAAAATAAATTGGATCTATCCGAAAATTCAATGTTTCCAGCTTCCACACATTTAATAAAACCACATAATATTAAAAACTATACAAGATATCCAAAAACTGGCTACGGAACCTGAAAGTGCTTCACGAGCTCTATCCAACGGTATCAATAATAAGTTACAAAATAAACTGGATATATCCGAAAATTCGATGTTTTCAGCTTTCATTAAGTGGTTTTATTAAATGTGTGGAAGCTGGAAACATTGAATTTTCGGATAGATTCAGTTAATTCTGTAACCTATTATTGGTACCGTTGGATAGAGCTTGTGAAGGACTTTCAGGATCAGTAACCAGTTTTTTGAAATCTTGTATAGTTTAGAAATAATCGAGTGAGATCACTTATCGTTTCCACCCTGTATATGTAACTCTGTCGTGGCTGAACGCAATTCATGAGAGCCCTAAAGAAGAAGAAAAAACTTTAATAATATTTTGAACTATGTAGTCTGATCGAGTCTGCCAATGACTTGGATTCAATATTTTTATCAAAAATCTGACAAACTCCCGTACTCCCAATACTAAAATACCCGTTATCGTTATAGTTACGGTCAAAGTTAGGTGGTGCAACTCAGCCTTAGAGTGGGCCCATTGCCCCAGTTGCTGGAAGAAAAAATACTTATTTAAAATTAAATCCAGCGACTTGGCCCGTAGACCAAGCTAAAAGTGGGCCAAGTCACTGGAAGACTCAGATCGACTTTACAAGCTTTTTTTTGTTTGAAGTCAAGTTGTTGTGAAAGTGGAAATATTCCAAAAAATGTTGCCATATTTTTTTGCAGTCTTTTGTTTCTTCCAAGCGCATTCAGCACATAAAATCGTCCAAATGTGCCGCAACTATAAAAAATACAATCGAAATTACCGTCTGTCGCATTGCGTCCGTGTTTTATGTGCGCAGCGCTATAGTTTGATAACTTGATTGCTGGTGCCCAATGCCTCTTCTGTTTAGAGAAAAAAAACAGTTGGAATCGCTGGAAATGCACTGTGGTGTATTTTATGGGAATTATAAATAATTTCCGTTTAGTTTTGTTTGATTCGATGGAATTTTCAGAGCTTATGTACAGCAGTGGTTCAACAGCTAGACTAATGTAAAGGTATTGCACACAGCTTTAGTCTTTGTAGTACCTCTAGATTTAGTGGATTCTCGATTGGTTAGCGCTTCTCTTAGAGCTGTAGATTCAACCCTTACTCATTTAATGAAAGAGAGAGAGATATCTCTTTTCACTTGTCACAATCTTCGGCGGATGAAAATTGAGCCTAAAATAATAAATACATAGACATTTTGTGCATTAACTTTATTAAATCAATGTACCACATAAAAATTTATCTGTACACAGATTATTTTCATACTTAAAAATACCAACTAACGTGATTTGGATAGGCATATAGTCAGTCATTTAGAAAACATTTTATTATTATGTTCAAACATGCCGTCATATTTGTAAAATGATTCTAAACAAATGCTTTATAAACAGAATTTTACAGTTTTATAAAAACCAACTTAAACCTATTTAAATTCGCTATCGTTATCAAACAATTTAAAATTTAGGCATCTTTAGTAATAATTGTTTTGGTTTCAGACAAACTTATTGCCGTCTTTTTTATTCATACAACACGTTTGCATAAAACCACTATTAAACTTAGTTAAAACTATAACACTAAATTTTAACCAATCATAAATTATTTTCACAACATCTCAACTCTTATAGTATTTTGAAACCATGGACACAAGAAGTCGCTTTTCAAATCATTTAAGAAAATCTAACGTTAATTTTAAGTAACGTAACTTTCATTTTACACAATATAACGTCAACTTACGTAATTTTACTTACACAAAAGGGTTTTGAAATAATTTAACAATCTGTTATTTAATAACAAACCAACAATGAAATATATTTAATGAAAAGCTAACGAGAGTGAAGAGGTTAACGTAAAATACCATTTAAAATTGGAGTCGAAACGCTAACTTCCGACTACCCGCAGTTTTTACTTCACAAAAGGAGAATATACCCCGATTCAACTTCCCGGAGAACTTTTTTAACTACGGTCATTAGAGGTGTAACTTCTAGACAAAGGTCGACAAGTAGTGTTGGGACGCACTCGAGTATTTATGCCATTATCGATAAACAGTTTTATGTTCACTGAATTACTGAAATGAGTCTCAAATTGTCAGATGAAATTAAACGAAAAAAAGATGTCATTTGTCAGTCATAAAAGACTTGAATATTATGTGTTTTTGAAGTATTCGAACTGCGATTCGCATACGAAATTGCACACATTTATAATAAGCCGTATTCGAATTGGTAGGGGAAGGGGGGGCATAGTGGAGTACTTAATTTCAATCGAAAAAATAAAAAGAACCAGATAAGTTATGAAGACTAGTTTTAGTCAAAATGATACTACAAGTATTGTATTATAGATAACTCAAAAAAAAAATTAACGAATTATTAACTATTTTGGCATAAAATAACTTTTTTTTTATAGTTTATAATTTTCCGCTTTGCCCTTATCACAAGGGTAAAGTGGAATTGCACTTTGGGCAAAGTGAAAAAGGCACTTATTAAGCGTTTATCTACTCTATTTGAGCATTTTGCTAATGAGGTCAATTAAATGAAATAACATATACAACTTATTTGGTAATTAGGAACTGTTTTAGGTCATAAAAAACCTTGTCCCTTACTACTGCAAGGTCATATATTTTTTGCTTCAGTTTTATTGAAAAATACCGGACGAAACTTATCAATCTTCTTCGATGCATCACCAGATTTCAAATGACGATGAAGAGTTCCAAATAGGATACCATATTTTTTTCTACCGAACTAATCGTACTAAGACTCGCTTCCTCCATCGCTCTTCTCATTTGATCTTCTGTCCATAAGCCTTGGTTCGTTTTTCTTTTGTAATAATAATGAACCATCTGAAAAAAACAAATTAAATATTTCTATGTGGGAATCATTCCACTTTGCCCCCTTGTAATTTTTTCCACTTTGCCTTTTTGATAATAATTACAGTTTTCAATTGATAACTAAGAAAGTATTAAAATTTGTTTAATCTACAAAATGTCAAAGGAATCTATGATAAACAGATATTAGATTTAAATAATAAAAATACCATCACTACTCACTTTTCACAATAATATCCAGCCTCCAAAATCCTTGAATTTCGTAAGAAACTCACTCGATCTACATCGCGCAGTCATGTAGCCTGCTCGGTGGCGCTAGCCGAACTGATTTTGGTCAATGACCTTGGTCGGCCCTGTGCTTGGCTTACGTGAAGCACGAGTGCCGTTGGATGAAAGAGTGTTGGTAAAATCAAATTTTTCGCTTTGCCCACCCCTTCCACTATGCCCCCCTCTCCCCTATTCTCTTATTTTAAAAATGCGACTTCTTAACTCAAAATTAAGATTAAAGTCAAGGAATTAATTAAGAAAACTCGAGTTTTCCCCTCACTAACGACAAGACGTAACTGATTCACGGCCTGTAGCACCGCCTCCCGTGTCCATATTTCACGAACGGCCCGTTAATAGGAAAGTTTCAATTAATATCACAGTTTCCGTATTAAAAGTAGGACATTACAAACGTCTAGTCTATTTACACTTCACTACGACTGAACTAGAAACAGTAAGTCCTCGATACGTCCGAACACTGGGCATTGTCTTGCTGTCACCCGAAGTAGTACTGCGCGTTCGAATATCGATATAAACTCCGGGTGTTAGGGTCGGTTTCGTTTTGCACTTGCACTCTAGGTAGGGTTTTGACGGCAACTCCACGTCCCAACGTCCCATGGGGCATGGTTCGGAGTGGCATTTCTATAGGGTATTCGGCGACCTGTCCGTACATGTTGGTACTGACATGTGGGTACGTGTTGGGGACTGGTCTGCCGACGTATCGGTTGATCTTAGGACTGAGAGCGACGTTTGTGAACTGCATCTCAGGTTTGAGGCCTGAGTCTACTGTGTCGACTGGACCTGATAAGCTGGTGATGTTGATGTCATTGTCAACTTCTGATATGCTGTCGTTGAATCCGTTGGGGATTTCTGTGGTGGCTGAGACGTCAGGGCCTTTAGGCTGTTCTGTGCTTCTCCTGTGTACCAGACATCGGACTACACCTACCATACTGCAGAGGAGGAGCGAGACGGCAACAGCTGCTATGATGTAGACATACATCATGTCGAACGGTTCTGCGGAAGAAGTCTTTATTTTTAATATACCCTGGAAATAAGTTGAAAGAATAATACGCCTGAGTACTCCAAAGTGATTATCGAAAGATACTTCGACTTTATTTTTACTAAGTATTCTTGATGCCTTCGTAAAGGAGATTTCGAGTATCTCATTTGGTATCTGTAAGCCTAATGACTTTGAAGTGAATGAAGGACGGAAAGTTAAAATTGGAGCGGATAGACTTAATACAGATTGACTTAGAAAATGGTACAGTAATTAATATAAAGTTCATCAGCCTTTGTTTAAGCCTTTATTTTAAAACAAAAAGTCAGACTGTTTACATATTTGTATTCACAGCTCAACTTCTAGTTAATCTACCCTTTCATCTCAAAATAATCAAGAATTCTTGCTAAATTCAGCATTAATTGGAGGACAATTAACCGAGCTTGGTCATGTTGAATTTACAGTTACAATGTATGACTAATTTTAATCCGCCCTTGTTGGAAGAACTTTGATCCCGTTTACTTTAAAATAATTAAATATACCAATCAAATAGCTGGCTAATTAGCCACTTTTCTCGGACGTCAATGAATTCAATTGAATTTTTTATAGTCCTCACTTATTCACGCTATGGATTTCGAACCTAGAATTAGTTTTTCAACCGTTATAAGCTAAATGTCATTGATAGATGTATTGAATTTTAATGGACAATAACGCCCGTATTCACAAACATTACTATGAGGTCTCACAATGTGGACGCACTGGGTGACACACGAACCAATCACAGAGCTCTATTCAACGCTGTGAGTTCGATTTGCTGCTTCACTTAAGCAAGCATCGTTTGTGAATACGGGTGTAAGTGCATCATGTCAAAGATTGTTACCATCTTTCGAGAGGTGGTGTCTTGGTGGTGATGCTGAAGGGGAGTTTCTGATGATGCTTGTGGCGTTGATGCTGGTGGACATCGAAGGTCTCTGAGGAGGCACAGCTGCTACCGCCGGGGCTGGAGGCACTGCTGACTCCACCCACCACCGGTCACCGGAATCATCTGAAAAAAAGGCATTAATATAATCTCAAGTCGTACTATTAGGTATAAAAAAGGCAACCTTTACTGACTGGTATATTGATACAGATCAAACCACTGAATGAATTGTGCTAAGATTTCGTCGTGTGCTTAGAGGACGTCCACCTACAAGGCAGACCGACGACATCATAAAGGTAGTAGAAAGGCGCTGGATGCAGGCCGCTACCAACCGGGCAACATGGAAAGCATTCGGGGAGGCCTATGTTCAGCAGCGGACGTCCTATGGCTGAGATGATGATAATGATGATGATGATAGTTATTACGAGGCATCCGCTAACAAAGGATTTAAAATTCACCCATAAAAGGATGAAACGTCCAAAGTTAACGCGTGGTAGTAAAATACTCTGTGATCTAATGATCGAAGCGTTATTTTTTTTATGAAAAACTTCTCAGATAATAAAGATTAAAGAAAGGTCAATGGTCGATTGACCTATCAAACTATGTCTAAACGCCTACAACTGTTCATTTTAAGCCTGTCATTATAATTTTGTGCAAGGCAAAATGAATTCGAAGAAAAAGACTACAAATTAATCACATTGAAAAGGTTCATTTCTGATCCATTAAATAGATTGGTTCTACTTCTAAGCTATAGCTTTGTTTCATAAAAGTTTACAGGTTAAATGTATTCTTATTGTATTGTAATTGTAGTCCAAAATTCGACAACTTATTTGTTTCAGGACGCCCTACAATATCCAATTTGTACAAGTTCGGGTCAATTGTTTTTAACCAGAATTCCTGTTACTCAATGGTTTGTAAAGAAACAAATTGGTCTTTGAGAGAGGTCTTTACAATGATATTAAAAAGAAAATAAATGGAAAATGCGAGAGAAACAAAACTTTCAATTAAAAAGTGTCACTTGAAAGAAAAGCACGCTCTGATTGTCTGCGGATTCTTTCAGTTTTAATAATATCGGAACAGGGTGTACAATATGGGGTATTAAACAGTAGGTTCCTTCCACAATGGCTCACCTAACTTAAAAAATATTAAGTTCTAGCTAAATCTAATTTTGATAATAAAAACTTTTAGCCATTAACTTAAGTCTAAGTTACATTTTAAAAAAGAGATACTTTGACTGTCGGGAAAGGATGAGATAGTTTTTATCCCGATTTTTGAAACATGGACGCACGTGATAAAGATTCACGCGGGCGAAGCCGTGGGCCAAAGCTAGTCAGCATTTTAGCAATAATTGAGACTTCTGTAAACCTGTATACATTATAGCAAGTCTTTGACAACCACAGCGAAACACGAACTTGTTTAAGAATTAAATTGAAGGCAGTCAGCAGAAACGAAGTACCTACATTTGTAGCAAACTAAGCCTTTAGGGAGAATGAATAGCACAATCTATTGAAAACTTATACAAGTAGGCATTTATTTGTGAGTTACTTGAATTACTTATCTACCTATTGATTTGATTTAACAAAGAAGGCAATAAAAAAGATGTAAGAAATATTTTTCTTTGGAAATTTGTTTCTCTTCACACGGAGTGAAATATCTTCTATTATATTGATTGAAGTAATCTTATCTAAGGTCGGACTCCTGGTGTCAGAATTTATAAAAGCGTCTGATATTGTTAAATCGATCTACCTATATGCGTACCATGAGTTTACGTTAGGTGTGCTCGCTAGCGACTGCCTCTGGCGGCTACTTTCAATAAAAATAATCTTCATCGATTTTTTTGACGTACTCGATAGCGAACACACATAACGTAAACTCATGATAAGCACACTGGTGCCCTCTACAGTAAGCATATCTTAAATAAACTAGGAATAAAAACACTATGAGTTTCCTCTCTCTATGGGAATGGAGCCAACAACTTCTGATCCGAGACAAGCCCACCCTCTAATCAATCGACTGCGGAAGCGTAAACAATGAATGAATATCATATTTGCATGAATAATTCTCAAAAGAACTCTCAAAATATCACAAAGGTTCTGATTTGCGATCAGAGGTCGTTGCCTCAAACAAAGGTACATAATGGAGTCGAAATATGAACGGACACGGACGAAGGATTCACCCGTGTTTGTCTCTAAACGCTAGTAATCGCAAAATACATGAATATATCCTCTCAGGTTTGTCTGGGAATCGTTGGATCTTTGTACAAATTTGAACAATCATAATTGTCTTGATTAGTGGTACTGAGACAATGAATCGCGGTAGTTTGTGAACACCTAAATCTTCTACTTATAAGTACAAACAGCGATTTAGTTGACTTACTTTTATAATAACTAATAAAAATATATCTTAAAAACAAGCGATTGTAATGGAAAGTTTCCACAAATTGTTTTTAACCATTTTTTGTTCATCGTCGTAAATGTCCACTGACTCTATTTCTGTAATTAAAAAAATATTATGTTTGACATATTTAATTCTAGCAATAACTAACACAAATATACTTATCTCGGGATTAAAATACTTTCAATGTATAGCTTTCTTCTTTCTGGACAGTACCTACTTCAGTCTAGTAAGTAAGTAAGCTATGTATCATTGCAAACAAGGGCTCATATTACTCTTAAATAAAAGATGAATGTGTACATTATCATTGTATACCTAAAGACAGACAATGGGATATCGGCCTATTAGTTTCGGGGCCATTGCCTGAACAATCCGGAATATTGATGCTATTCAAACAAACAAAACTATACACATCGCTATACAAAGATACTATAATCAAAGCATAAGGGTGCGTTCACACCGATACCTTGCGTGAAAATAAAACAAGATTCAGATAATACTGTGAAAGTAGATTGGCGGTATATTTTTCAACGATTCCCAACAGTTGAGTAATCTCTGATAATTTTATTGATTGTTGTCAATGGACTATTTCATGGTCATCAACATGACGTCCACTGCTGAACATAGGCCTCTCCCAATGATTTCCTTAATGACCGGTTGGTAGCGGCCTGGATTTTGTCAGTTTAGTTTTATTGTAGTTGTCTTTAGGTTAAAGATATCGATCCGGAGATTCTACGTTTTTCCACATCAAATTGGGAAAAATCTTGGTTTAAAAAGTATGTTAAAACTTGATTAGAACATCTTAGACATGTATAGCATGATTACCTGAAAAGAAATAGGTAATTGTTTCATTTTTTGAGGTGATCTTGATGTTAAGCCTACCATCCTTAGAAATAATTCATTCATAGTTCGAGATGATCTTGATGTTAAGCTACCATCCGAATTTTCCTCGTCACACAATCGTCTCATAAAATCTGACGTCAGAGCCCTCACATTAGTTGTAACAACCCACAAGGAGGTACAAATTAAACACTGGACAAGATTAATTCATTGTCCCAGCTTTATTCAACAAGGCTCAGGTACAGAATGGCTTGTGGGACGAGATCTTTGTTGACAAAGCAATGGCGAGCTCGGAGTGAGCTTAGTTGTGTGCGTTAGAGGCATGCGAGGAATGTGTGCCAGGTATCTAAGTGTTTGTTTTCCACTAGATCAGTTGAGTTGATCAGAATCCTTAGTTTCCATGCACGTTTCGTAGAAAGCTCAAGGCTAATTTATGATCGAACGGAAATATCACTGTATTACACTTAATAATTTCACGTATTTCATAGTAAAATGTAATGATAAGGCGGATTTCGTTCAAATGCGGTTAAGATTTGTATGGAGTTTACTCATTTGCAGTTTCAATTTTAAATTACAGTTTGCTGCGGCTACAAACACACGGAGATAAGTACCTACAGTTTTTAAACATAAAATTTTGTGACCCACTGGTTATATTTTAACATAAAAATATGATGCTTTTTTCAACTTCACGTTCATAAGTTTTTCTAAAGATACTTAAGTTTAATTAATATGTCTACATGAAGAACCACAGAGAAATATTACTCCACAAACTTTGCAGCAACTAACGAGTAGTCCGACATAAAACGGAACTGCATTTCAGCAATGAGCACCAAATATTCCACTGAAAAACGTATAAAATTTAACTATCCGAATGAGATGGTTCGTCACGAACTGTTTTTACTTGGGGGAGTCCCCGTAATCCCTTTTTACACTGACAAAGCAAAGAACTCCCTGACACGCCCGAAACAAATCCTTCTAGATTGCTTGGGCCAAATTAAGATGGGATTAAGCAAATTTCGCTCCTCGAGACGTATTGCAGGATGATAAACTGTCTTCGAGATAATTTTGATTCCGTTCTATAAGATGTTATTGGAGTAAATCCTGTCTCTGCTTAGCCGGGAGCTTGTTTGGAACGAGCTATTTTTAGCGTACGGATGTAGACCCGGTAATTTGCTCAGGGGAACGTTTTATCGTGTTTATTCGACTTAATTTTCAATGCTAATTACTCTTATACATTTATACATTTTCATGTGTTTTTAATAAAATCGAGTCCTGTAGGAAATATTTTGTGAAAATTGTTCTACAAAATTAAAAGTTCTGGGTCTTCTTTTCGTTTTGATGGCGAATTTAATATTTTGCAAGAACTAGGTACCTATGTGTAAACGTTTACGGGAAGGCTTACTGCTCTAATTTCAGTTTTTTACTTTTTTAGTGTTACTCCTCCATTTTTATATTAAACTAGCTGACCCGGCGAACTTCGTACCGCCTTAGCGTAGAGATTTTCTTAATATTTTTTTCCGTAAGAACCATCCTTGGACTTCCACAAACATTTAAAAAAAAGAATTATCGAAATCGGTTCAGCCGTTCACACGTGATGCCGTGACAACGCGAAACGGGTTTCATTTTTATATATATAGATATAATATAAACTTATCTAATCACTCTATATCATAAATTTATACGCAATTCATTTAGCAATGGAGATAGATAAATATCTTACATTGCCTATAAATTACTAGTTGTTTTGTTTAGTAGTTCCAGTAACTACAAAAACACTATTTACCAAGAAACATTTACCTTAGCCCGAACTAATGAACGAAATCGTTGTTCTTAAGGCGATTAGTGTCCTCAATCCGCGCTAAATGGGCATTTTGTAAAGCCTACTCCTCTTTTACTGCTGGACAGAAATAGTTGAAAAAAATATATGTTATACAACAGTTCAAGGACTGCATTTGTGACGTTTGAATTTTTGCTACGTCTCTTTGTTTTGGATTAAAAAAATAAATACGGGACATCGATTTTTTACTTAAATTCCCTACTCCTCCAAAACGGCTATGTTAATTTAAAAACGTCACATTTGAGTAAAAATTCTACTCAAGCGTGGCGTATCGCGCCATTTCAACTCGATGTAGCACTGTTATTATTTAATTATGAAAGAAAATAAATAATAACTAATATTTTCTAATTATCTGTCTGGCGGACAAATAATTGAAATTTTGTCATCTAGCCTAGTTGTCGTCAGGAAGTTGGTCTAACTAATTCAGCTTGCAAGATTCCTCCCGAACAAACATTTATGTAATTACCTACATACATCATAAATTGCAAGCTAAATAAAAGCTTGTAATAAAGTCGGGTTTGTTCAAATTTCGAGAACGACTGAACCGACAAAAGCATTAGAAAATTTACGAAAAATAAAATAAAATTTTATCCCGTACAAAATGTTCATGGATTTTGTTATTTTTATTAAATACCTTTACGCCTGAGTTAAATGACACCGACATCAAGGTTCATCAATTTAAGTTTAAAATAATAGGCAGTAATGTATGAAGAAAGAGCTTCTATTCTGTATCTACCTATGCCCGTGTATTTTTGATCGGTGTGAAATCGGAGTTTTTGGTGCGGGGTACGCGGGTGTTGCTCGCGGCGTGAAGGTCAAACGCCCAAGGTCATTGAGGACTCTAATCGCCTTAAACATCGCAGCTTCCATAAATTTGACTTGTTACTTTTAGTAAATTGCTGTCTATAGTTGTTAGTTTGGTCGTTAACAGAACTTGTTTTAGCTCATCAGAAACTTGGTGTCTTCTATCGTTTAGGTAAGGTAACTGAAATCACGACTTTGGTGATTTATTCGAAACAGCTATTTAATACACGGCAACATAAGTCTTTTGAAAGTATCACTTCGAATGTGAGGAATTAATTAACAAACCATTCCTTTACAGCGACATATAATTTTTTTTAATTAAAAATGACATGTGCTAAGACGGCGCAAGATCTGCCGGTGTCATTAAATAAATGACATAAACTCAAATACAACACTTTTCAGTGTTCACTATTAGGTATTTAGGATAGTCTTCATTATGTTCACCGAAACTGTAAAGATTCATCTTTCACAAGAAAGAGTTGTTTTATATTTTTAAATGTAAAACTCAGCTTTACATTGAAAAATATAAATTCAATTCCTAACGGTTCTAGCGCGATCATTAAAAACTCAAGCAAAAAAACATGGCCGATCCAAACCACTTAGCCGCCAGACTTCCTTACTTAGCAGAAAAAACTCACCGACATCTTCGTGTTCAATATCAGACACGTCATGGGCGACCTCGTCCTCCTCTGGAGCACTTTCGTATCTCTCCTTCAGGACCGTGCGGGGAACTGCAACAAAAAAGCACTTTAACGACCAAACAACAGACGCTATTTTTCAACGGTACCCCCTTCGAGTACACTTAATACTGCGGCTCATTAAGAGATCACTTTAGGGATGTTAATTTTAGATCTAGGGTGCTCTTGGTTGAGGGTATTTTTATAACTTCAAGTGAGCAGACGCTTTAGACAAAGGGCTCGTTTTAACCAAACGTGACTCGCTCTTTGATAAAGTTATCTGTTGTATAGATTTACTCTAGATTGAGAGCGCAATCTGTATATTTTATGAGACTTTCAATAAAATGAACGTCGATCTCTTTGTTGATATGCAAATTTGGATTTGAAATCAGACTTTTTGGTTCGTTTTTGTAAGCCCAGAGGCAATCTGCAATAAACTCAAATCTTCTCTTTGTGTCTACTGTGTCTGGTTTCAACAATGTCACCTTGATAAATAAGAGAATCCCAGATGAAATAATATAAGTATTAAATCATTACGTAAGTAATTTTCGACCGAAATGAGTAAAGCACAATAAAGTCTATAATGCAGTAATGCCTTGTAAAACGGGCAAGGCAACTCATCCTACACAAGTTTTTACAACAGCTTAGTAGTAATTGTAGTTGCAATTCGAGTAGATTGATATCATCTTCTATGAGAATACGGTCTTTATTTTATCTTTTCTTGACACACTTTGACAGAGTTTTCGTTTGGAACATCAGACATGTTAAAAAAACTCCTATGTATGCTTTGTCCAGGCACAATACGCAGGTCACACAAAGGGCCTGGACTGAAAACCAATTTAACTTGGAAATTTTTTCGTCAGGACCCGCTGTATAGGTTTTCCTAAATTCTACACTTTCAATTGGAAAGTGCTCGTCATGTCATCTAACATGAAGGGAGAATTTTAATTTAATTAAAAATACCATTGAAACTTGCGTAATAATTTTTGAAACTTTTTATTCTCTACTTTAAAGATTTTAATTATAAAGCAATGCAGATTTTTTAATTTGGAGTGTTGTAAATTGTGAGGTTGTTATAATTTAATTTTGAATGCTTGTTAAATATTTTATAGGGTAGATACGTAGTAAACGCAATTAACTAAGGGCCTGAGTAATTAGAATGATTATTTTAGAATCTCATCAGCCTATTTAGTTTAAACTAAGTCTTAATAATATTATTAACGTGAATGTTTGTAAAATTTGATATTTTTTTATTCCTCAAGTAAAAACTACTGAACTGATTTTGAAGAAATAATTTTTTACCTTATACTTACACCAAAATTGGTTACCTTTTCTCACTCACTCGCAATTATTAAATAAGTTATGGAAAATCGACCGTAGTAACCTTGTGTTTCTCTAAGCTGCGTACCGTACGTACGTACAGTATTGTACGAGTTTAGTGTAAATACATTAGGTACCTAAGTGAAGTTCTCACAAGTACATCATTAGTCCCGTTGTCCTCTGCAGCACAAACTGTTACTGTAGATAATTAATCTGATACGTCTATAAACTTGTCTAGACTGGCCAGTTGGCTTTGTTTGAAATAAGTCTGAGAACTTTTGTTTTAAAGTAACACGCCAAACTGCAGAATACAAACGTATTGTCTCGCAGTTATTGCGTGTCATGTAAACTACAAATTACTGTATTTTATTGAAAAAGAAGCTGACAAAGGTGACTGAGTTTCTTCCGCCACTTTTCTCAGCACCAGCCCATATGTTGTCCCAAAGTGGTGGTAGGGGAAGCTATACCTATTTGGGACGTGTATATGTGCCCTGGAAGGGGTCTAGTACTGAATAAAATATTTGAATTTTTAACTTGAACTAGGTATACAAAATTACCCATTCTCCTTTAAACTAGCGGTTCAAAGCGGTTAAATACACTCAAATAGACAAATACAAAATTAACATAAATTTCAAAACTGGCTACAACAGCGCTAGATGTAAATCTAGAGGTAAATCAAACATTTTATTTGCGAACACGAATGGAATTCTATTGTATAACAATGCAAATGGCGAGTTTTCCAATATTCGCAATTGTGCCGATTCAGCCGGTCCTCTGGAGCGTCAAAATATGAAACGATTGCAACAAACTGCGGAGTTAGGTACCTATTGGAAGAGTATCGTATAAAGGGGGACTTTGTCAAGTATCCTTTTGCGGGCAAATAAGTATGTGGGTCACCGTGGTAATCACCATTGTATATTACAGAATAATAAACAGAATTAGACAGTGTTTTTCCTAGTTATTTAATTTTTAGCGTTAAGAGTCGCATCTTTAAACTTTTTTCAAGTTATTTATAGTTTTTTTCCTGCCAAAAAAGCTGAATGACTAAATTCTTTGAGTTGTTCGTGAAAAAGGTTTTGATGCTTGCTATACCGAAATATCTACCTTCGAATAAAATTACCGAATTGATTGACAAAGAAATAATAACCGTCTGAAAACAAGGTCGTATCAATTCGTGCGATATTTGACTCATATTACGATTTCCAGACTATATTGTTCGGTAATTATTATGTATTGGCCTTCTCAATGGTAGGGCTTCTGTTTATGTACTAACGCATAAAGTTGGGTAAGTAAAATCAATAAATTGTCACTTATATAAAGTTGTAGGTAGGTAAAAAACCGCAAGAAGTAAAGACCTATCAAAAAAATTAGGTCATCAAGTTCATATAATTATCATTTTAGTAGCAAAATCTCATCTTAAACTACGTAAAATGCAAGTGTAAAACTACATAAAAGTACACAAGAAAAATTATATGCTAAGTTAAGAAAAAAGAAATAGAATAAAATCATTTAAAGTTTCTATTGTACTATTTTACACAAGTCGGCTGTATTACAGAATCCAAGCTAGGTGATTACATAACGCACCACAAGTGGCATGACGACTTTAAAACTTCTTCGTCGGCAAGCCACAGCCTTAATAGAAGAGCCAGGTTTAATTTAATTAAATAAAAAAGATACCCAAGGGTCCAGAGATTTTCCCAATGCGTCTTGTACGCCTTTTAAAGCATCGCTGGTCTTTACTTCTCCATTCACCAAAAAATGGTAAAAGGGAATTTGTTCAAATGTCCATGTTAGATTTTTACAATTGTGTAGAGTGATAAAGGAACTGTTACTAAACAATATCGGTAGGTACATCACTACAGGTTTCATTGTAGGGGCGCAATTATGCGAGCGTCATATGGGTACACAGGGACTTGGAGCACGTAATGAGAACGGAGAACGGTTTATAGAGTTTTGCCAGCACCACGACCTGACCATCGGTGGTACATTATTCATCCATAAAGATATCATCTAGGGGACATAGGACCATAAGTCAAGTAAGTCAAGATAAAGGAACTGTTACTAAACAATATCGGTAGGTACATCACTACAGGTTTCATTGTAGGGGCGCAATTATGGTGATGGATGCTAACAGGCGATATGATCCTTTAAAACCTTTACAATTCGAAATGCTATGATAATAATATGACCTTACCCATAAGCGTTTGATTATAACTACTGCCTTTTACAACTCGCAAATAATGACCAATGAAGTGGCTGATCTAATTTGTCTACGTCGGCTAGAAGCTCTACCGCTGATATACATTCCACAGGACTTAAGACGAGATAAAGATACTTTAAGTTAAAGTCCCGAATGCCAAGCATTTAATACTTAAAGTCTTTAAATTTAAGTGAAACCAAAGAACTTGCAAGGTTGCTTCTATTGTGATTGATTTTCATCTGATATTTTAAATAAACCTTTCAATATTTTTGTCCCTGCCTTCAATTGTTATGTATAAATGTATACTCAAATATTTTGTGTAGTTAATAGCAATTTTCTGCTCTCAAAATAAAATAGGCTTCAGCTTTACTTTTGTTAACATTAAACAGTTATTAGACGAGCATAAAATAGAAACTACACATCTATTTTGTTTTTTGTCATAATATTCTCATCGTGTAGGTACTCACATTAAAATACCAGGATTATGAAAAATATCTACAGACCTGCCTATTTACTGTAGTAAAGGTAATGTTGGGTCCAAATTATCGGTACAAATGGCTTGACCCGGACGGTGTATAGTTACAGTAGAGCCGACTATGCCTTTAACTAAATTGAAACTGTAGTTGTGAATGTGAGACAGGCTTTAGATCAAAAGTAAAATCTCTGATTCAGATACAAGTAGAGGGACTTCTTTTAAGGTTATTTTCAGAACTCTTTTGAGATACTTTTTGTTGAATTTTATTAAAGTTTAAATTGGGATAATTGCTTACTTAATAGACAAAATCCTATGCATTGGAAGTTGATTAAACATCCATCTTGATCAATAAGAATCCATCTTGATTAAAAAAGTTATAAAGATTATGCTAAAGAAAAATGCAAAAGAGCTAGAATTTCTATCGAGAACTAAACCGATCAAAATCGTGCCAAAAATACCCCGCGGTCTTGATTAAGAAACATACCATCCAAACCGTTGCTTAATGAAAACGAAACAAAAGACTGTTTACAATTTTACGACAGCAGAACCGCAAACATAAGAATTTGAGTTTGGGGAAAATATTTTTGAACGAGCGGCCTCTAATAAATTAGGCGATGGCGAGCGACTTAGCGAAAACAAAATAATAAAAAACAAGAAAAAAGTGGGGTAAACTTTTTGACTGATTGGCAGGGGACATCACCAATAGGAAATGGTAATGAAAACTCGCTCTTTCCCCTACATTTGAGGACATAAAAACGCTGTCAAGTGCGAATCAGGGGAAGATTTTACCTGTTCTGTATGAAAATCATTTCTGAAAGTGATGATTTTGAAACATTTGTTATTATGATCGATGGAAATTGGTTTCCGAATTAAGATTGTGATTTTAGGTTTAGAAATAAGGCTTTGAAAAAGTGCATCCTTTGTCATTACAAAACTTTTAAAAATTATCTTATCACACGGTATTTAGAACTGTACTTTCCTACTCTCAAGATCCGACAATCAATCCTCATTTCGAAAATATCTCGTTTTGTTTTTATTTTTATCAAGTTTTAATTGTTTTTTACATAAGCTTAAATCTACAAACAAAATAGACGTAATAATTGCTTCAAAGGATCAGTATCCATAGTGAATTTCATGAATTTTCTCTGTTCAGAAATATTTATCATTCGCCTCCCAGTTTCAAACTCGGATCACGCGGAATGCTGAAAAGTCATAATGAAATTCGGGATTGGGTTATTTACTTACAAATCATTTAATATCTTGCTGGGGCAATATCGGATGCGGATTTGAGACCGGTGCCGGGTGGTATAAATATTAATGACAACGAGTTGCCCCGGAACGGTGTGTCGGGTGTACGTACAGTATGAAATATTTGGAGCGGTAAGTAGAATGTGTGTCTAGACCAGAGATAAAGGGGGTTAAGATATTATGGGCGTGAATGTGCATTTTTATTTTTAAGTGTAGGATATAAAAGCACAAGGCGTAAAATTCGGCAGTCCACTTACATGGAATAAAATTCTTACCAGCTAGACTTATGTTTTAGGTTTGTGTGCTTATTTTAGAAATGGTACCTAACTAGGTTACATGGTCAGATTGAAATTGTACAGTCAAGCTATAAATACCATAATTAAAAAAAAAACTGATCTGCTGTCGACTGTACAAAGATGCAAGCAAGTTTCGTTCAGAATCAAACAAGTTTTCCTGTTAGAGCATTACAACTTATAGAAGTTACCAATTACCATGCTATTACAATTTACAACTTATAGAAGTTGCCACGCTACAACCATGTAACGAATTCATTCCCAGTTTCCAAGGGTACATTCAATAAATCCATATCCACTCCTCTTTATCATCTCTAGTCAATATAACCCCGCATAACTTACCATCTAATAAAATCATTTTCCCCATAAAAACACATGACCTTGGATGAAGTAAAACTTGTGTAGTCCCCGTTTTATTGTCGAGGGGTATATTCTATCTTCTAGCGAATCAGCGACCCAATAAACAAAATTACGACTGTTTTACGAGTGTGGGCAAAAAACAAGTTTTAAAAACAAGGAACGGACTACACAAGGCAAGATGGCGGAACGTTTAGTTTTTCTTTGGAGAGTTCTTATAACACGATTTTAAGTTCGAACGGAGTTCAAAGCAAATAACTTTTAACGCGATATAGAAGAAGTTTTGAATTAAGCAGTTTAGAAACGAATTTTCTGGATTCTTGACTATCGACTGGTGTACAAGTTTCTATTTTAACTTTTAGCCGGCACGTAGTTTGAAAAGTAATTTTCAGTCTTATGAAAAAATTGGTCTAGATCTTGAATAGGTCTAGTCACCTTGCAGTTATTTTAATAGATTTTTCCTTCTTTGCAATTTTGTTCATGTTCCATCTTAATGATCCTCTGCCCTCTCCCATCTGAGGACGTCGTTTTTTGTTTTTTTTTCAAGTTTTACATGAATGTATTGTATTTTGACCTGGCTGTTGTTTAACGCTTTTAACATTTGCTTATGTCTATTGCATTGTACTTACCACAGGTATACACGACTTTCAGGTACGTCCTGCTGCCGACTCTGCAGGGCTTCCCGAACATGTTGCTGTCTGCTGAGAGGACACACCTCCTCTTTCCGTGGCACTCCCGCATTGCTGTCTCCGTGGCGTACGGCTCCAGGCATGCTGGTGACAAATAAATAAATCAATCAATCATAGCGTATATTTTAAACAGCGTCATCTAATTCCGAATTAAAGCTTCAACCACACTGAAATGACAGGTCGCGTGAACTGTCATGGGTCGCGCGACCTGCCATTGGCCTTTGATCCCACCGGCGATGGCTATCTGCACGCGTTGGTGTGGTCGAAGCTTAAGTGGTTCTCCTACCCATAGAAATTCTATTTTTTTTTAATTTGAAGAACGATTTTTATTTTTCAACCATGAAAATCGATCATCTCCAGCAATATGCTGAATAACAATAAGTATGGTGTAAAATGAAATTATTTTATAAATAATCGGAAGTTATTCCTATGTACACACTTCAGAACGAAATACTACTCAGAATTGCAGGATGTAGGGTGCATATCATAATATTAACTCATTTAAGATATCTTTTTAAAACTAGGTACGTATTTAAAATACAAATATCCCCAATTTACGCTTTAACCGAGAATCAGTTCCACGAAGTGACTTTCAACTTTACAATTATACGAGTATTTCTTAGTAAATGTACATTTCTATGCGAAAACAATATTTTGAAGCGTACCCAAAACCGAACGGAGCGTAGGTACGGTTCCGGCAACGCGCTACTAAAATTGGTACTGTGTCTCTGAGGTAGGAACCGGGAACGGTGCAAAAATATTTTTGGGTTAAATTTCGGATTCTGTGTGGGTACGGCACGGTTTTACAGTGGTCATGAATTCGCAATACTCTTGCAGTTTTAACCCTTTACCTACGGGGCCCTTGGAAACCAAAGTCGCCTCTCAATACGGGGTATTTTAACCTATAAAATTGTTTGCTCCACTTTACATCAAGATATTTTAAAAAGTATGAGGCTTGCGGTATTGAAACTTAAAATATTATATTTTGCAACTAATGTAGTTTCATAATTACAAGCGCATTTTACACTTAATTTGCAATTTTATTGTTTTTTTGTCGTAAACCGTGATTTAGTATTGGCTTTGCTAAAATAACAATAGATGCCACCCGTATTGAGAAGTGACTTTTGACTTGGCAACTATAGGTGCCTCCCGTAGGTAAGAGGTTAAACAATTGACTGTCCACAAACGAGATAACAGTAAAACAATTGAAAAAGATTGGGCCCTTAGCCATTATTATAAAAGGAAGCAATCGTACGAGTATACGTGTACCTACGATAAAACAGAATATGAAAAACCTTTTTTCAATTTGCGAAAGTAAGTGATATTATATCACTCACACAATTCAATGTCTTCGTTATTTAGAACATTACATTAGTAATGATGATTGATAGGATTCAATAAAGAATAATAATTCATTTTAGGAGAAGTATACATATACTAATAAATCTCATTACTTCTATTCTTAAAAAACATTGAAACTAATCCTATAAATCTTTAAAGAAGTATTTCAACGTGGAATAAATTTTAAACAAGTCTAACTAAGTAACAGCCATTTACTTCAATTACTAAATGCAAACGGAATAAAATTCAGAATCCATTTGACAAATTGGATATAGAAGTCTACATGGGCTGTTTAGCATATCAATACCAAATTAGTAGCTCTGTTGGAAGGTTAATATTCCAGACACAACAATGAGCCTCTTTGTGACGTAATGGAGTGATGGAATTTTCATCAAAGCGATTTCAATATTTGGAACTGACTTGAGATGTGAACCAATTAAACTTTTTAAGTAGGTCTGCTTTATTAAAAAAAACTATTATAATATTTGTGAATTATGTAGAGTGTAGAGAAAATGAAAGAGAGAGTGAAAATCTAGATCTTTCGACCTGGTACATACATAAATTGTAGAGTGTTGTCTTAGAGAAGGACAAGAAATAATTGAGAACAGTATCATTTGACTGTAGGAAAAAATTTTGAAAAGATTATCCATCATTGATTTGATTTCTGCGACGTTACTATATGTATTACTAGCGGCCGCCCGCGACTTCGTACGCGTGGATCTCGTTTTACCCCCCCTTCATCTATCTTACGCGGTTCAGATTTTTTCATACAATTTTTTTTCCCGCTAACTCCCGTTCCCGTGGGAATTTTGCAATATCCTGTTGTAACTAAGCTTTAAGTTTACTAAGATACCTGCATGCCAAATTTCAAGAGTCTATCTTACGCGGTTTAGATTTTTACATACAAATGTTCTTTCCCGCTAACTCCCGTTCCCGTGGGAATTTTGCAATATCCTGTTGTAACTAAGCTTTAAGTTTACTAAGATACCTGCATGCCAAATTTCAAGAGTCTATCTTACGCGGTTTAGATTTTTACATACAAATGTTCTTTCCCGCTAACTCCCGTTCCCGTGGGAATTTTGCAATATCCTGTTGTAACTAAGCTTTAAGTTTACTAAGATACCTGCATGCCAAATTTCAAGAGTCTATCTTACGCGGTTTAGATTTTTACATACAAATGTTCTTTCCCGCTAACTCCCGTTCCCGTGGGAATTTTGCAATATCCTGTTGTAACTAAGCTTTAAGTTTACTAAGATACCTGCATGCCAAATTTCAAGAGTCTATCTTACGCGGTTTAGATTTTTACATACAAATGTTCTTTCCCGCTAACTCCCGTTCCCGTGGGAATTTTGCAATATCCTGTTGTAACTAAGCTTTAAGTTTACTAAGGTACCTGCATGCCAAATTTCAAGCGTCTATCTTACGCGGTTTAGATTTTTTCATACAAATGTTTTTTCCTGCTAACTCCCGTTCCCGTGGGAATTTTGCAATATCCTGTTGTAACTAAGCTTTAAGTTTACTAAGGTACCTGCATGCCAAATTTCAAGCGTCTAACTTAAGCGGTTTAGATTTTTCATACAAAAGGATTTTCCCGCTAATTCCCGTTCCCGTGGGAATTCCTAAGTATCCTATAACCTGCCCAGGAGTATGAAGAATAATTGTACCAAGTTTCGTTAAAATCCGTCGAGTAGTTTTTGTTTCTATAAGGAACATACAGACAGACAGACAGACAGACAGACAGACAGACAGACAGACAAAAATTTTACTGATTGCATTTTTGGCATCAGTATCGATCACTAATCACCCCCTGATAGTTATTTTGAAAATATATTTCATGTACAGAATTGACCTCTCTACAGATTTATTATAAGTATAGATGTATAATCTTTAAAGTTATTACATTGAAGAGGTCATCTCTTATTGAATGGTATCTTCATCTCTAGGACAATACAGTCCATGGGTTGATTTCTATAAAATTCATAAATCAATCCAAATCTCCAAACAACATGATTGACATTGCATAAAACTTCATCATTTTCATTTCCCCGCATTATTTTCGTGTCAAAGCACGAATAGCTCATGTCAAAGACTCAACTAACATTTTGTAAGACAAAGTTTACAGCTCAAAGTTCTATTTAAATTTTATACAACACAAACTCACGAGTCGCCGGCTCACCGACTTCATGGTACGAGTAAGTTCAGTGTAAACATAGTTTGGTGTTCACAAAGCGTGGGCCAGAAATTTGGTCACATAACGGGATAAATCAAAGGGGATTCCGGCGGGGTCCTGTGGGGTACAAAACAAGAAGGAACAGAATTATTTCTTGTTTGAACTTCAGAGTAACTGTAACTAGACTTTTACTAAGCTAGATTTGCGTTGCATTTGACTTTTTCTGAGAAAGTCCATATTTCAGCAGATCTTGTACTAACAGTTGGTATATTTCACAGTAACGAATCGTCGCTGTTATTTAAAGTTTCCTACCGGATACCTAATAATATTCAGTTTTGTAAGAGACAAGCGTACATACATCGTCATCTCTAAGCATTTAACAAAATAATGGATATGTTACGGTCAAAGTGATAAATGTTTATACACACATAAATGATCTCATATTAATCACATTTACCAAATCATGCGGTAATTATTCATAATAACCGGCGATTATTCATAATTTTCAATTTATCACATTAACCGTAACCTATCTGGTCTGGAATAAAGTTTTTTACAAAACTAGAATGAGCCTGCTGGTTCATATTTAGAATATGGTCGATACGAAAGTGATATTTCAATGTGACGTGCTCCATAGCCTTTCAAATATTATAAATAGTCCGACCCTTCTGTAGCCGCGTTGAATTCCGGCTGGTATATTTGCCATGTTAGTTTGAAGGTATTCTAGATATTGTATAGAACAATCTCTAAAGATTGTTATCATTTTAGATTGAATTTAAATAACTTTAACATAAAGTAGAATTTAGACACATAGGTAATTTATATCTAATAGCTGGACCTATCATTATTACCTACATACCATCTTAAAAATATTGAAAGTCAACTCAGAGTTTCGGTATCTAGAGGAATGCTATTGGTACAATAGTCCTCAACTTCGAAAGAGTATACAAATTCGAATCGAAAGACATCTTGAATATTGCAGCATCCAAATACAATGCACAACATATAAGCGTGATAGACCCAAGCTGCGATACTCAACTCAAACAGCATACAAAGTACCCGGTACGAATGTATGACATATCACACAATATTACAGACGACATACGACCCACACCGAAAAATGCGGGTCGGAGATTTCGTAGCGAGGCTTTTAAAGAAAATACTTAATAAATCCTCCGAATCGCTCAGCAAAACAAGTATATCTCGGTTTTTGTAATTTGCAGAAATTTTATTTTTGGAGTTTACTCTCCGGTCGCTGAACAAAAGGTATCTGTGTTAAACATTTTTTCGTTAGCTTTACCAGGAAAAAATATTATACTTTTAAGAGCTTATTCATAGAAATCAAATCAATATTCTTAAAAATCAAAGTACAACGGACTTTGTGTACTATTTTTTATGAAGCGGAGTAGGTAAGACTTATTTCGGGCCTTTGTTAACATAATTCAGAATGTTATTGCTTAGCTAATGAAAAATAAAAAATAAACTGACAAAACAAATAACCAGCAAATGTTTGTTAAGCATAGAATATTGTTGTATATTTCAAAATAAACGGGGTTTTCTACGACAGAACGGTAAGTATGTAACGTAAAGTCTACTTAGCAAGTATTACACTAATCTTCTAGGGTTAGATTTCGTTCAAGAATCCGCTTGTTTTCTATTTATTTGTCAATAAAAATAAGTAGATACCGTCAGGTAAAAAATACTGTATTAGAGAATTCACAAATAGGGCAGGAATTACAAAGGTAAAAAAGACAAGTAAACATCAAACCATTTCCGTGGTTCAGTTTAGAGAACTTTACTAAGTAGTTCTGAGTTGAATTCCCAAGTGGAACTCACTTAATGTACAATCACTTTGTGTATTCCCAATTGGGTTAGGAGGACATTGTAGAGATTGCTGAATGAACTGAAAAAATCAATTATTCCGTACTTTGGAGACCACACGTGCCACCATCGATCGAATCGAAGAAGAAATGAGAGAAGTTTACAAGTTTATTGCTAGATAAGAACAATGAGTAGGAGAACGGGAATGACCAGATAATAGCCAATTCAATAGTAAATTAAAAATAAATTATGGATCACTGTTTACTAACTGTAACCTCTTATGTAATTAATTATTCACGAAAATGTAAATGTGTGTGAATACATATTATGTGAAAGATGAACACGTCAAATTGAAATATTGACATTGTGGTGTTTCGCTGTTCTGATAACGAAAAATTTGTATAAAATTGAGTTTATGTTAGAAGTCGAAGTCGGATGCTGGGTGTAGTATTCGACGTACAAACTCAAGCTAAGCGTTGTAACATGTTATGTCCGTTGTAATAAGTTCTATTTTAATATTTTAGTCTGATGTGCTGTTGCTATAACAATTTCGGTCAGAAATGAAACCTCATGCATATTGTGGGAGTTTCGCGGAGTTTCCTGTTACGCTAACTTTGAAGACATATAAGGTGTATGTTAAGAATAATATTACCAGAAAATAATAGATTTGGACTGTTATACTGCTTCTTCTCAGCTTGCCAAATGGTCTCAAAACGCTGGCAGGGCAGAAAGAGTATGAGAAAAAAGCTCCATTAGAGCAAACGTTAAAAAAAGTTAATTTTTATGCTTTTGTTTTTTTTTATATTTGAGGATTTAAGCGACTAATATAATACAGTCAAAGTTAAAAATTTAGCATAAACCACTTTTTATCGCCAGTCTTTTTTATCAGACGTAAGCGTTTAATAATTACTTACCGTTTGTTAGGATGTGTCTAACTGTTAAAATATTAACTGTTTGATGCAGAAATTAACTTAAGTGTATTTTAGAGGATTTTATATTTTTTCTCATCATGGCCCATGACCCATGATGAGAAGAAAATTTAAGCATCTAATCTAAGTAAACAGAGGATTTTCCACAAACGAGAAATATCAAAGGAATCAAAATCAATCTTTAGGGTATGCGCAGTGGTAAGAACAGAGCGATGAGCGGATCTAATTTCTCAGAAAATTTAAATAATATTAAAAATATTTGATGGGGTGCGTGTAAATCATGTTTTTAATTAACAATTGGGAAAAGTTATATAATAAAGAAATCATGCTAAAAAAATGTAAACAAGATTTTAGAAATATGTATTTTTGAAGCAAGAGTCAAATATTGAACCATAACACCACCCGAAAAAATATTATATTCAAAATTGCTTGTTGTACCCTACATATCCCTGTGCAAACCAACTTCATAGATACGGGTGTCATCCATAAAAGCTATTCAATTAAATTGCCAAAATTTACTTTGATCTGAAATCGTAACCGTAATAAAGAACCTAGACTTAAATCTCAAGTACGAGTTCACACTTCACGATTCTCGCAAACGCTCCGCTCGTTACATAGATGAAGGGCCAACTCTAGCTCCAACTAACGACATAACACGACATTGTTATGTAGACCGGTCAACACGAGAATGGGTCGGCGACGAGAAGGTAATTTCACTTGTTCGTATTATTTCATTAAGCCTCGCTAATATCCGTAAGGAATACGGATTTATTTCTTTTGTACGGCCAAAAGAAGTTGGGTCCTATCTGAAAGCAAATCAAATTGGTTTCGGTTTTTGTACGTGTCTATAATTAGTTTTGTTGTCGCATTACAAGCTCCATTTAAAATGTGGGTTATGCTGGTATTAGCGGTAACACATGTTGGGGATAATGGTCCGAATCCGATAATACGAAAGTATTTATATTTTCCTTTGCTTACGAGTATTTACCCTCTATTTTGAAAGTTACTTAATGGATGTTGTACAGAATATAAGTGACATTTATTCATAAATTATGGAGTTCGATAGACTAAACCTTTTAGGTAAAAAATACTAAAATAGTTCAGAATAATTATTATTAAATTATCTCTATTATCGATTTTGATAAAATAAAGTCAATTTATTGATTGTATAAAAATAAGTACATAGGTACTGTAAAGATAGTGTAAATGTGTGGAAATAAATAAATAAATAAAATATGTAGGTATGTAGCAAGCAAGTTATATGCCATTTTTAGTGTAAAATCAAAACCAACAATATTCACCAATTTGTAACGACTAAAATCCAATAAAATACAGCGATCAATCTTTTGCAGATATTCAAAGGATTATTATAATTACATCTTTAGATATCGGGGAGAACATCAATATAATGTAAAAAAAAATTACAACGAAACTTGTTTCCAAGTTATTTCGTTGGTTACAATTTTGTTAATGTCTTCTGTAGTAGGGCGAACTCGTTTTTATTGCCATGCCCTTAGTTCTTTTATAGATACGATAAATCAATCAGAGAAGTAAACATTACTTAGTATAACTATATTGTTGTTTTGTCAAGGGCACAACCGTCTATTGTTTATTTATTAGCTTGTTGTCATTCTTTTCTATAGTCATGACACAGTCACATTGTAAGCTTCACATACACAGTTTGTGTCAGTGTAGTGCACCGTGAACCGTGATGTAATTTCTTATTAATTTATAATTTACCAATGTTAATTCCGCTTCACTCCGTACTTCCAGTGTGCTTATTTCGGGACACCCTGTATTTACCTATTCGTATTCTGACTTATGCGCCATTATAATGCGACCAAATTTTAACACCTAGTCATAACAACACTTTAGAATGAAAGAAATGATGAAAAAATAGGCCAAGTGCGAGTCGGACTCGCGCACTGAGGGTTCGTACCATTGATTTATGAAATTAAAATTATTATTTTTTATTGAAGTTATTAGTATGAAAGATTACGCGGTAATAAGCGGTTTACGATTTACGAGGTATTAAAAAAACTACTCACTAGATCTCTTTCAAAACAATTTTCGTTGGTAGTTTTTATAGTAATGTACATCATAGGTTTTTTTAGATTTTTCATTTTCTTATTTTAGAAGTTAGAGGGGGGGGACCAACTTTTTTCCACTTTGGAAGCGTCTGTCACGCAAACTATTCGGTTTAGAAAAAAAGTATCTTAGAAAACTCGATATCATAAAAATAAAAATTAAAAAATTCATAAAATTCATTTATTTTTGCAAATAGGCTTTAAAAAAGCGCTTTTACACGTCCCAATATTAACCCTACCACTGCTTCGGGACAATAAATGGGCCAGTGCAGAGAAGAAGCAGCGCAAGAAACTCAGTCACTATTGTCAGCCTCCTTTTCAAGGTTTTACAGTCTTTAAAATATACAAATTATAGTCATAAGTATTAATGCGAGCTAGGTAGTTAAACATTCCAAACATTTTTATCCTTTATATAATCATCAACTTTATAGTAGCCCTTTTTCATTAAGGTGCTTTTGATATGTGCTTTAAATTTATGAATGGGCAATTCTACAACAGTTTGTGGTAATTTATTGAAAAGTTTAATACATTTCCCCATAAATGAATTACCAATCTTGTGCAGTCTGAAATTTGGAACGGCAAGTTTATTTTTGTTTCTTGTATTGAACTTGTGTAAATCACTCTTTCTAGTAAATTGCTCTATATATGCCTGAACTGGAGCAGACACTGGCACTCGGTGACATTAGATTTTAAAAGAGACTCTGCAAGAACTGGTGATGAATTCAGTTCTTTAGTTGTTTCAGACGCAATATTGGAGAATAATGTCTCAAATGTGGTTGCAACTTCTGTATCGGAATTTATAATTTCGTTTCCGATTTTCAGTGAAAAAGTGTTATCCTTCGATTTATTTTTACATGTTTGTTTATTTATTATGTTCCACGTAGCCTTAGCTTTATTATTAGAATTTAAAATCATGTTTCGAAGATGATTTGATTTAGCAGCCAAACAAACCCTTTTAAATATTTTTGAGTAATTTTTGACATATTCTATAACACTCAGATCTTGCGTATCGGCTTTAAGACTATATAATTCATACATTTTATTTCTACTCTTGTGAATGCCAGTTGTAGCCCAGTCATCAAATTTACATTTAACAGAATTTATTCGGATCTTTTTCTTACAAAGAATAACACTAGTTTACATAATAACACTAATTCTCTCGTCAGCACTTTGAAAGTAGATGACGATCGAGAAAATAGGTAAATAATACAACATTTAGAGGTCACATAAATACAATTGCCTGATTGGCTTTTAATTATACTATCATCATTTTTAAAATTCATCAAATCTAACTCATTTTTTGTTGAACAAATAATAAGTTCTATTCCATTAGAAGGTTTTTTCAGAATTTCTACAATTTTAGGTTGATCAGGCCTTGAAATCGTAGAGTTCTGGTTTGTCAGATCCGTGATATTTTTATTTTTATTAATTTGTCGCTGTTGTGCTCTAGTAATGACCGATACGATATAACAATTTAATTGCTTTAATTCTGTACAAGTCATCGGTAAACGGCTTAAGGCGATTACATGGCCGAACGACCTTGAGCATTAGAGCGAGACAACGCGCCTCCCGCCGCGCGCCCGCGCTTCTTGCCCGATACCAAAGTGCGCTCAGAATACAGATGCGAAGCGCTGCCAATTCTAACATAACTGCCTACGGGAATGTTAACTCGATTTTAATTTACGCTGATCGAAAAAAATTGCGATGCTTATTTTGTGTTTCAAAACAGAATTAAAAAAAAGAAAATAAATCATTATACAGAATAATAATAATTATCGTCAGCATATTTTCAAACTGAAACAAAATTGAAATAAATGATTATATTTCAATTAGACATCATTATACTTTAATTANTAGTCGATGGCCGCGCGAAAAAAAAAAGACGCCAATTTCCGGCATTGTCTTTTTGATGAACAATATTAAATCCTTTAATAGACCTGTCTGTTGTCGTCCCTCTCAGTTTAAATCAGAGGTTGTCACAGAAATATTAGTATTTCTACTAATAATATCAAAAGTTGAATTTACTTGTTTTGTGTTAATAACACAGTTAATATTATAAGCTAACAATGTAGCAACTTTTAATTTTATACTTTGAGGCAGGTGTAAAGAGCTGCCTGTCAATAAGAATTTATTATTAACTAGCTTTCCGCCCGCGGCTTCGCGCGCGTGGACCTCTGAACACTATTTTTTTCCAAAATAAAATTTAGCCTATGTTACTCGCGGATAATGTAGCTTTCGAATGGTGAGATAATTTTTAAAAACAGTCCTGTAGTTTTTGAGCCTATTAATTACAACCAAACAAACAAACAAAGTTTTCCTCTTTATAATATTAGTGTAGANTATCATTAAGGCTGGGCAGCATGGAAAAATTATGTAGAATATTTTTCCTATTTATATTCTGTATGTTTCCTAACATTATAATTAAAAAAAATAGAATTACTGTGTAATTGTTTACTATTTTTTATGCCATTCATTAATTGACAATAAGATGCGTCTGGCATACAGTTATTTATTATTTTACAATCTAATTTTTTTTTTAATATGGGGCCATAACCAACTCCTAGCCTATCTGAGAACAACACTACATTGCTTGATTTATGTACATTCAACAGTCCCGTTTTTGAAGACATTGAAGGCATTGAAGGCCGCAAGCCGCCATCAGTTTGTTGCTGACTTTGCAGGTGAAATGAGGTCACTAAAAATACCACTTTCTTCACCCAGATGAACAATGTGGAATAATCCTTTTTCGTTGGTAGAGTTACCTATCCGACTAATTGTCATGGTTTGTAATTAGTTTTGTAAAGTAAGCCTGCAGAATCGTTTTTCAACACTGCACCACACTAATAAAAGGAATGTTGAAGTTTTCAAATACCTTACGTCATTACATAAAAATAACATTTAAAAACAGATGCCATGCCATGTTTTAATATTGCATACTTGTTGTTTTGTTTATAGGTATTTATGATCATAAACCCTTAGCTAAAAATATTATTAAATATTATGATTAAGCATTGGGTTTTTGTATTCTTCACCAATTCACCATAATGGTTTAATTATTTCAAATAAATGTTCCTCTCCCTGGGGTGTCTGGAAGACTATATTCTGTGATAAAAAAAATTGTACCATTTGAATTGGTTGTTCCTCTAATTTCTTTGCGGGTCTACAGTTGAACTGTTCCCCGGGACAAAGTTGACCTTTACTGGTTGGGTTTTTATTGGCTGTGAAGCTGTGGATCGTGGCTACACAGGAGTTGCAGCGATGGGAACGAGAGATGGAAATAGTCCCGTATTTAAAAGTCTATCTGTTTTCATAGCTTTTAAATTCCAAATTAAAGTAGCTGACAACTCAGACTCCTATGAAAAATAATATCATGCGATTGCGCATCACGTAGTGCTAAGATGACACACAGGACACGTAAACCTCGCACTAAACCAAACGCATTGCAATGCAAGTATGAATCACGTAGTTTGATATTATGATACGCCTAGTTAGGCATTTAACTATACTGAAGTTCACAGGAAATTCCAGTACTTACCTACGTCCAATAATATAGAGCTGGAAGGAGAAGAAAACACGTAGAAGCAGATACAGAACCTTTTTAATTTATTTTCCATGAATAGTCTTCAAACTTCTGACATTCAGTTAGGTTCATTCTAGTTTTCTAGATTACTGAATCTAAAAATCGTTCTTAGATCGCAATCTTTTGTTCGGCTTTCGTTAAGCAGGGATTGTTCATCGTGGTATCATTGTTATAAATGCTTATGTTTTTGCTTTATTTAAGTTTGTCTCTCAAGATGTGAAATGCAGTCTAAAATAAGCAAACTTGCTTAAGACAAGCCAATGTGGAATGCTTATAGATTGCTTGATTTCTGGAACGCATACAAGGATAAGCAGGGCTTTGTAGTTGGTTTCTTCTTCTTATAGGTAGGTAGGTAAGCGAAAGTATCTATGATTTTGTTCTCTTCAAGTAAAAATAAATTGTGCTTGCTTGCCCGGCATGAAGAGGGATCGGCAGTCCTAATTTTTACGAATCTTTTCCTTATTGTTAAGACGATGTTGAGTCAGATTCTACCGAGTAAGAATTCAAATCAAGCTCGCTAAAAAAAAACTTACAATAGGAGTGCATAAATTAAAAAGGCTCTGCGCAATTATTTTAAAGACTAAAACTTTTTTCTTATCTCCGACATGTGTTTTGTGTAGGTACGCCAATATTATTATTATGTTTATGTATGTAGGTGTATGTCTATTATATTAATATGTATTCTTATGTTATTTATTTTATCTAATGCTATGTAAGTATATTAATTAAACATCATATTTATTGCACCGCCTTAGTCTCTCTACTTGACCTGTGGTTGACTGGCAGATAATGCCACCTGGCATTAAGTCCGCCACTGTACAGTTGTATGTGCAAAAGTGTAAATAAATAAATAAATAAATAAAGCCGAAATGTTTCGATGTTTGTTTTATGCAACTAATTTTATTAACTTAATGCTTATGGTATGGCAGAGTTTTCAGTTAGTTTGATATTCCTTTTACTCATTACCTTTTCCTCACTATTTACTCGTAGGTACCTAACTGTACATTCTGAGGGATTATAAATATTAATAAATTATGGGCAGATTTCGAACATTTCGAAGTTGAATTTAATTAACCCCTCATGGGACTAAAACCACAACCTCAGCTGGTACGCGAACCATCAAACCATATTAGCTGTTAGGCAAAATGTACGGCACGAAAATTCTCATGTGAATCCACGAGCAAAAGTTACTCTTGTATTAGTAATGGAAAACGAATAAGTTGATAATTTTCCAAAGTTGCGCTACCTGTCCATGATTTACATATCCTGGTGGCCAGCAGAGTTTGGATAATCCCGTGCGACTGGAATGCTACTTTATGCAAATTCCAGTTGGAAACTGGAGTACGCTGGTTTATTGGGCAAGTGGCCAGCTGATATTGTAGACTCGAGTACTGGGTGCCTTGGTTTCGATTAGTTGCAAATAGATGGCGTTGTACAAATTTAAATCGCGCGGACGTTTCGTTTCTTCGGAATTACCATTTTACTTTTGTTGTTGATCTATTATTTGATTATGAATTAGGCTAACGCAAGCAATTCTACTTTTTATAGCAATAACAACTTATGACGTCATATTTACCAATTCAATCTGAGAACTAATTTATTTCGTTGCACCTTTGCCTGAGGATAGCAGATTTTTTTATCACAATTTAAAGGGCTCGTTTAGAACGAGGATATTCTTAATAAGGTTCACAACACAATCATAACACAGGTAGAGCCGCAAGCGTATATTTAAGTTAAAATGATGCAATAAATTACGCATACGCATTAGCTGATTTCTGTGGAAAATTCTATTAATATTTTCTGAGGCTGCTTACAAAAATAAAATGTGCTAATATAACACACGTCTTGATACTATTTTGATACTGTAAATTGAATTAAGAAATCAGCTAGAATACGATATAAATGTCACCGTAAAATTGTGAATTTCGTCAGATTATAATCTGACGTAGTTAAATTACAATCTAACCTAACCTAACCCACTGTGATTTACAATCTAACGCGTTATATTATAAACTGACAGAGTTCGCAATTTCACGTTGACATAAACATTAGCATGACTCATATACATTACGTACATTAAACGTAGTTCAAAACTCGATTGAAATTCTAGCAATAAAGCTTGTAAAGTTTGAGTCTAGTGCTGAAATTAGTTCTACGACTATTATAATGACAAAATGAAACTAAAATTGAGAATGTAAACTAACTACTAGTTTTAGAGAGGATTATTACTTTACATTGTCTAAATCACAAAGTAAAAACAAACTAAGATCGTCAAGTCTGTAAGCAGGCTTTAATACAAGTCCTTAGGGTGGGTCTACCCTTGAAGCGAGCACCAAGCGGTAACCTTGAAATGACAAATCACTCTTCAAGAAGCTCTTAGTTAATCATATTTTTATGTAGTGAAGTAATGTTCTTGGTAATAATTTCACTTAGGGAGTATACAATCCTGCAGCTTTAGCAAGGTGGCATGGTAAAATAAAAATTATGCTAGAGGAAACAGCTCATTTATTGAAATTGAGCGAAAGTAACAAAGAAGAAACCTGGTAAGCACACATTTACAGATGCTATACCTATAATAATAATTATGAGGCCAAAATGATACTTATTTTATTGCTTTTGCACTCTACTTAAAATGCGAACTATGACGGAGCGAGGTTGCCCTGAAGATTTACATTGACAGAGCAGTGAACTGCATGTGGGTCACGGTGCGGTCAATTGTTTTGCTATTGTGTCTCGTTTTTGCACAGTGAAAGGGTAATGTAAATAAATCCCTGGCTTATTTTACGTCATAAAAAAGAAATGACTCTTCATTTTTTTTTATCCACAACGAGGAATCATCTCACCTGATATGTTTTTGTTTAATTAAGTTTTTGCTGCAAAGTAGTGTTTCCACTACAGTAAGCTACGAATCAGTAGTTCTTTATCGCTGGCCAGTTAAGATAAAGTCGCATAATCGCATCTACTGTTTAGCACGTACTTAACATAATTGATTGTTGAATGTTGTTTAGGCACGATTTAAGTGCCTTTAATACGGCATCTTGCCAAAAGCCCCAACGCCCCCAACACCAAATTAAAAGACCTATATTAAAAATGTGCATGTTAATATGCTGTCTGTCTTTCCAGAACATTATAATCCGGGCCTTTTCAAGGCGAAAGTGAATAGGCACTTATAGGGAAGATACGTGCCATGGTATGCGAACGAATAGTAGCTCTAAATGCGATGTGTGCATGATATACACTGTTCGCGACGTATTGTTTTTATTTTGATTACTTTGTGTGTGTGAATTTCAAATGCGACACTGGGTTTCGAACTCGGCGCATTAGTTGGCATCTCAGATCTCTATGGTACCAAGCTATGTTGTTGACTCGCTGCGTCCATAGACACTCCCGCTCACGCACCATCCGACAATACTAATGCATATTTGCTTATCAAACTTGGGGATTGGCTCAGAGTTTCTGATTAACATTTCAGTATTACAATTATAAACTTTGACCTCTGGGGCACAAAACAACCCAAACAGGCCCAAGTTAAAATTAATACCCACTTGGCTGTTTGTCGTGTACTAATACAGCTGTCTTATTGAAGGAAACAAGTGAAGAACTTAAACTTGGGATGATCAAAGGGGTAAAGAAATAAAAATAAGAGAATTCTCAAGTAGAAATTGAGACGACTCTTAGATATTATGATTTGATTCAGTACTTTACAATATAACTAACTAGCTGACCCGGCGAACTTTGTTTCGCCTTAATGGCAATAAATAAGCAGACNTAGACCAGCATTTTGTTGTTTAAACTGAGGGATGATTGTCTCCCAATCAGCCAGTAGAACTTCTTAAATTGTAAATCTGCTTCTTTTCTCTTTGTTTTTATATGGGTTGCCCAGGTTAACCTCCGGTCTAGATGGAGTCCCAGGTATCTTACACAATTTTCTGTAGGCAGTTGTTGCCCCCGTAACGTTACAGCTGGGCAGTCTCCTTTGCGGAGTGTGAACGTTATTTGTAGAGATTTAGTAACATTTGGCTTTATTCTCCACTTTTCCAGCCATTCGTCAATTTCATACAGGTGATTTTGTAGTTTTTCTGATGCCAAAGCCGGATCTTTATGACTTGCAAGACATGCGGTGTCATCTGCATATGTCGCTGTTACTACATCTGTATTGCATGGTAGGTCCGCTGTGTATATAGAATATAGCACAGGACCGAGCACAGATCCCTGTGGCACAGACGCCCCAATATCATACAGAACGNAACGGGATAAAAAGTATCCTATGTCCTTCTCCTGGCTCTAAACTACCTCCCTGACAATTTTCAGCTAAATCGGTTCAGCCGTTCTTGAGTTATAAGCGAAGTAACTAACACGACTTTCTTTTATATATATAGATGATATGAACGCCGGCCGATTGACAGCCGATGGAGCAGCAAAGATCTTGATTGGAGGCCGCGTACTGCAAAACGCAGCGTAGGACGTTCACCCACAAGGTGGACCGACGACATCATAAAGGTAGCAAGAAGGCGCTGCACGCAGGCCACTACCAACCGATCAAGATGTAAATCATTGGGACGTGACGTCCTATGGCTGAAATGATGATGATGATGATATGAATGCCGATCTAAGAAGATAGCTTCGAAGATAGAGTAGGTATTACGGTACCGTAAATATAGACAAAGTAACCTTAGTCTCATGTAAAAAAATGTTCACAATAAGGATAAAAGTATACAATAACAACAGTTTTTTGTTACTCCCTAAATGGTAAATCAATTACAAATTTCTTGGTACACATTACGTCTAATATGTGACCAATTTTAGGTACTTAAAACTTCTTACTGAATGACTAAAGTGGAAATCTCATTATATGAGTCTTCTATTTTAGGTAGTACAAAGTCTACTTTTATAACGCCATTATATGTCTCTTTATGTAGAGACTAATTTGCACTTCGATTTTAACTGAAAATGCACATAAAAACGTTACGTTTAAAATGGTGAGTAAATAATATCGGGGATTTTCCAGCTATCAGTGTCTGTAAAGAAATAAGAACTTTACTTACACCTGATAGGGTTCTAAAGATAATTTTAATGAACTTTAATAGTCGGTATGACGTAACCTATACCTAATAACTTACCTACGAGACACAACAATACAATAACATGGATGCAGATAATTGATTTATGACTCAATAAAGAGTAATATTCCATATCAATTTTGTTGTCTACTTTTTGTCTGTAAAAAGGTTTATATCTTGTTCCTCACCTGCTGATATAATTTGTTACGAACCTAGTTACCTGACAGATAATATGTAGATCTCGAATATAATAATATGTAGATCTAACTGAAAAAGGCGCCGATTTTCAGCAGGCTTATCTTATACATATAGGAGCACACCTCACCTCGCGCCATTGCGATCTTTTGTGCAGGCTTAGATGGTATTATTTGTATGAATCTCTACCATGTATCAGTGAAACAGTATTATAACCCCGAAAGTATCAATCCACATTATTATATCATTGTATAATAAAATAGTAAGTACTGTTTAATATAAGTTTGAAAGTAGGTACTTATAATATTTTATAATATTTTATATTGTATTAGAGTGGATTGCTGTACCCAACCGGGTGTACATAGTACATAAGTATCTTAGACTAGTTTTAAGTTTCTTAAGGTAACTATTTATTAAATTGCAATTTATGAATAAATAAATAAAATAAAAAGTAGTTTAGGCAGCATCGACGAATTCTCCACTCGTGCTATTGTCAATGTACAATGTATATTGATTTAATAAGTTTGCTTACTCAATTGTTTAGATTCTAATTACGTACGCATTTTGATATGGCATTCAAGATATGCTAGAAGTCAACCACCCCATATTATGATTCAAAGTAATTGATTACTTAGCAAATTAAATTAGTCAAACTATTTGTCAATGCAGTCACATCTACTCAAATTCAAATCAAAAAATCATTTTGTTGTTTGGTGTATTTAAAATTAAGTATATCTCATACGAATACAATATTCATGAAACTTAATACAATACGCTCATCTATATTTAAATCAACTTTTGCTCTATCTTGTTCATACTAAATAAACGTTTGAACTTTGTTCTTTACGATCGGTGATCATGATAGAATTTGGTTTTATTTATGTGTGTGGAATATAGGTATATTAAAAAAGTGACTTACACACTTGCCCTTCATAAATTGTATAAAGGTTTGAAGAAATTTCATCATCATCATCATCATTTCAGCCACAGGACGTCCACTGCTGAACATAGGCCTCCCCCAATGACTTCCACATCGCACGGTTGGTAGCGGCCTGCATCCAGCGCCTTCCCGCTACCTTTATCAGGTTGAAGAAATTTGGTGGTCTATTTTTTTATGCATAACAAGGCAGGTATTTGACCACAATCGCACCTGATGTTAAGTGGGATGCAGTCTAGGATGGTACATATCTGCCCTGTATGTGCCTTTCACTCTCGCCTTGAAATGGCCCGGATTATAGTCTTCGGGAAAGACAGCAGCAGGCAACGAATTCCAGTCCCTAGCTGTTCGCATTATAAAAGAGTCGTCGAAACGCTTAGTGCGAGCTGGTGGAATAACCCACCACCACCCATGGTTCTTCCTGCCTCACGGCGTACGAACCGAATCTCGGGAGAGCGCGCGGGTACTTGCTCTGGGCTCTTTTCCCCGGGCGCTTTGCTTGACTCCCTACAAATTTATCTGATCCATGTCCCTTCTCATAGTCAATTCTCCCCCTTCTGGGGCTTGACACCACAAATACGGTACTTCGCGTCGGGCTGCTATCGTTGATAAATGTCATCACTTCTTCTCATAACTTCGCCTGATTGTGTGCCAGGAGTGCGCGAACTCGCGCAGCGCGATCCAGTTACTGCGACTACTCGTGAGGTCCTGGTGATAAAAAAAAGCGAGCTGGTGGAATGTCAACAATATAGGGATGGTACGCTTATCTGCGTAAAAGATAACAGAAAGATAGGTAGAGTCGATACCTCAAAACTTTTCGAGGCCGATCTACCAATCATAAGATCTTCACTTTTTGCCTCAATCAAAAATGTATTATCGAAGGAAAAAGAATCATTACATTACTCCGGAACTGGAGATGACCTTAATTATAATTCGGTACAGTCATCTCCACGCTTAATTCAGTAAATTAATTTTAAAAGGCCCACCGAAAGCGGAATACTTTATCATTGCAAATTAGATGCAGGCTCAAGGCTTTTAAAAGACTTTAGCGGTATTTGTGACAAAACACGTTAATTACTACCTAAATAATTAACATATTTAAAACAGTGTAGATAATGGTTGGTGTATTTTGGTTTTATATGAGACTTTGACATATTTCAGACTTAGCTCTTTAGGTTAAGTGATTTTGTGTGTGTAATTAATATGTTAACTATCTATTTGAAGAGTTTAAAGAACACATTAAAACTTGCGAGATAATGTTTTGTTTTCTATATTATGTTTTCTCTCTATCCCTTTTTGCAAAGGATATGCATAACCTACTAATACTGCAAACTTGAACTGTGCAATGTGAATTATAGTTACGTGTAAGTTCTTGGTAAATGAACACTGACATTTGCATGACATTCAATTAATAATGATACTACTTTTTAATATTAAAAACATAACCGTATTTTTTGTAATATTTGCACATCGTATGTACGATAGAATATGTTGGAAACTTCTCTTTTTAAAACCATTTGTAACCGTATTCTGGCAAATAAATGATTTATTATTATTATTATTATTAATGGCACTTAACAGCCACCAAGTAGGTACTACTTAAGTGCTAGATCTTTCGCCAGTTCCCTCGGGTGCTATTCACGGGACGACTGATCATACTTTACGTGTATTCCGTCAAACTTTATGTCCCCTGAAGCATATCGATACCTTCAGGTTCAATTGTCGTATAAACCAAAACCCTACTTTTCAGGAGAGCCAAAAAACGTTTTTTTTTTTAAATAAAAAAATCGTAACTTTTTTATTTGAGAAGTTATAAAAAAATGACCAAGAGAAAACATTTTTCAATTCTTGCGATGAAAAAGTCTAGATATTTAAAAAATGGGTATCTTCAGTAGTTTTAAAGTTAGCTTGGAGTTACGTCCTTAAAAAAGGCACTCGGTGGTTTATACGACCAATTAAATTGGACCTAAAAATAACTCTTTACGTCGTATTTGATTTTTTAGTAAACACGAGACTGAAATTGATGGCTTAAAGACCATTAGATGTAATTTTTTTGGTTTATATACCCATTGATAAAGTGATTTATTCAAATGTATTATTAAAACTATACATGTTAATAATGTATTGTTTACTATTTCCAGGCTTTTGTTGTTTAGAGAATTTGCACAAAGATATTTAACAGTGTAAAAACTATATTTGGTTGAGGTAGAAATAATAAATTTGCTTGCATACGAAAAATAACAAGTTTGTTGGTTTTTTTTACAATTTTGCAGGAAAATTATGGCAAAACTAATAATTTTAAACTAAAGTAATCACCATAAATTTTGAACAAAAAATACAATTACAGCAAAACATTAAGACAGCTTTCCTGGTTCTCTGCTGACGCATATTGAATTCGTTTGGTTATGATAAATTTTGCATAAAGAGAAGAGCCCCAGTATGCTCAGGATAAGGATTTGTAATTTTTTGAGAATTTCTCTAAGGAATTTATATCTTTACAAGAAACCCAAATTTAAATTACAGCTAAAAGTAAAGGCTAGATGACAAAATTTCAATTATTTGTCCGTCGGACAGATAATTAGAAAATATTAGACTCATATTTTTATTTTCTTTCATAATTAAATAATAACAGTGCTACATCGAGTTGAAATGGCGCGATACGTCACGCTAGAGTAGAATTTTTACTCAAAAGTGACGTCACGCGACATTTCAACTCAATATAACACTGTAATTATTCGATTATGGAAAAAAAATATGAGTAATATTTTCTAATTATCTGTCTGACGGACTAAATAGAATTTCGATTTCATTACCTAGTCATCATCCCTAATAGTACTTGTAAAGTAATAAATTATTACAGAGCATATCAAAAGGGTATAAATTGCCTTCATGAGCACACTATGGCTTGTTTTATTTGTTTAAAAAGTCTTGAATTCATCACATTTAGTCGAGATCAATTAATGAATGTACTGGACCTGGAAAGCAACCTTATATACCTACCTATCTAGTTATTATCTTTAAAAGTAGAAACAATCAACTTTATTTAACTTTTTAATTAAGAAAAACTTACGTACTGTCCATACATACATATTTGATGCAATAAACAAATGAATATGAAACAGATAATTACCATATTGAATACGTGGACTTACGACGTTGGATCCAAATATCTGGCCATATGCCTTTGGGCGTAAAAACCATTTTCAATTACGAGAGAGTTTTACATCCTGGCTTAAAAAAAAAGTATGGTTGATACATCTTAGCAAAAATACCAAATACAAGCATTCGGTTTTTACATCGTTTATAAGGTATTTATTTGTCTTTTAGGCTATAGTTTTTTGGGGCGTATAAACATTTTTTTAGCGAATTTCAATATATCGAATATACAGCTCGATAGAGAAAAAAATTCTGATTAAAATGGTATATACTCGTATAACTCAATTTGGCCAAAATGGTTTATACGACAATTGAACCTGAAGGTGTCGATATAATTTTATAATATACACCCTATATTATTATCACTTACTCGATTAAATATAAGGACCCTTTCCCACGGCAATTCACTTATGTGGGATCCAGTAATGCAGGATCCCGCAAACTGGACTCTGTGTGTGTTTGAAATTCGAATCCCAAATTCGAAAATCGATTTTTCTTGATCCTACAAAAACAGTGTCCTTACCATGAGTTTACGTTAGGTGTGTTCGCTAGCGACTGCGTAAAAAAATGACAATAAATGTATGACATATTGTGCAGCGCTAGCGGCTACTTTCAAGAAATTAAATCTTCATAGATTTTTTGGCGTACTTGCTAGCGAGCACACCTAACGTAAACTCATGGTAAGCACACAGTTTCAGCAAAAAACGAAATGTCTCTTGAGAAAGAGCCCTTTAGACTAGGCGCAGATCACCGATTTTTAGTTGGCCGATAGTTGTGCCCGATTTTAAATCATATGAAAAATCGGTGTAATGTGCGCACTTCCATACATGCCCATACTAATCAACTGCCCGACTAAACTATCGGCCGACGAAAAATCGATGGTCTGCGCCTAGGCTTAATCGACTCTACCGCTACAGGATTTAGTATTTAATCTCGAATTCAAAATTGCTTGCTGTTTTTACAAATTGAATATTTTACCGCGCTTAAGTACAGCAATCTACTTAACGCACCGAGTACATCTTCCGAGCGCTCAGTCAAATCATCGTCACGAGACGTAAACGCGAATGTCATCTATTTGTCGGAACAATTTAGTAAACGACTAGTCGTAACGATAATCTCGGTCGTTATTGCTCGGGGGGCCTTAGCAATCTGATGCACACGAGTGAATTATGCTGTGATTGTCGGAGTTTGTTATTTTTGTTATATGGATTTTTTTTTGCAACCAAAACACACAATTAAATTATGGTTTATCCTAATGAATTTTTTTTAGTTTTATTTAGACCGATAATTATTTTTGTAAATAAAAATTGATTTTTCAGCAAAAACTTACAAAGGGAAGCCTAAAAATCATGAAAAAAATATTTAAAAAAATAATCCATAAATAGGGGGCCGTGGGGAGCCCGTACCATATAGGGTACAGTAGGTCTATAAGCAAGCAAAACATAGTTGTTGTTCAAAGAAGATTTTTGTTTATTTTTGTATGATATAAAATAAAAATAAAATCATATAATCACTAGTATCACACATGGCATATCTTGTAAGACGTTTTCTGTGATACTAACCACATTTGGTTCTTTTTTCCTACCTTCTCCGAAGTTAGTGAGGATAGCTGAAGAAGACCTGGCTTCTTCTGATTTGTTACGTTTAGTGCTATCCATAATCGCATTTAGCAACACGACGATGGAAATTTAGCAAATCCATCGAAGAAAACTCTGAGGGTTATTATTTACATTGACACTATCTTTATCGCCTAAATCTTCGTCAGTCTGATCATCATTAGCGGTCATCTGACAAGACAACAGTAGAAAAATACCAAAATTGCTTTATGTTTGCTGAAATTATCAAATTTTTCATGATTTGTGGCAATAAAGTGAAGCATCAATTGCCTCAAACAAATAAAAATAATTAAATTTAATTATATTTTTTCGCACGATTTGCTCATGCATAGACCTACTGTACCTTATACGGTACACCTATTTTAGACTGGAATAAACCGTATAAAAATAATCTCAATAATATTTTTTTTGTAGTCATGATATCTATTGTACTCTATTTTTTAAATAAAATTGATAAATAACATAATTTACCATGAATAATAAGAAATTATACCTTCTTAAATACATTGTAAATATTTTTTTTGTTTTCTGTCGAGGAATTTCATAAATATTTCCGAAACCACTTGTTAAAACATATTTTTAAATATTTTTATGTAAAATAATCACTTTAAGCTTACTGTCACAATCATTTTTACAAATTAATAACAGTTTGGTACTTCGAAATATTTTCAGAAAGATACCGTACCACATAGGGTACGGTAGGGCTAAATGGGTTAATAGGCCCATTTCAGTGCACTTATTCACGTCCCAAATATGCTTGCCCTACTTCGGGACAAAATATGGGATGGTGCTGAGAAGATGTGGTAGAAGAAACTCATGCCCGTTTTCACCATCAATCCCAAAATTTTAAGTGACCCATAGTTACCATAGGGAACACGAAATTTTTTTTCAATTAAAAATTAGGGATTGATGGTGAAAACGGGCTCTTGTCACCTTTTTCAGCTTCTATTAATTACATTACCTACTATGCATTATTATTACCTTCTATGCTTGCTGTGCTTATTCAAATTATTTTATTTATTGGCTTTTCCAAATTGATGAATGTTTTTTTCGTGCTTTCATATTATTGGTTAGATAATATGTAGCACCCAGTAAATACCTTTACTTAACCAAATTGTGCAAATAAATATTTGAATTTGTGACAAAATCTATAATTAATACCTACAAAGCATCTAAATAATAAAAGTAACATGAGTAAATGACAGGGAAAACACTTTCTTCTATAAAAGTAATAGTTGCGAGCTTGTTAACTTGTAGTCACCTAGCCCTTTAGGCTTTCATTGGAAGGCTACACTACACCTTTCCCTGGTGTCAAAGCTCAAAGGTTTTATTCCAGGAATTACAGTTCTTGAAGAATCCGCCATTGTATTATTTGAAAAAGCAATATTTACGCAAAGATCTAATAAAACAGTCCTACTGTTGTAATGAAACCTTTTTTTAGGATGAAAGTAGTTTTTAATTGAAATAGTAATAAAAACTCTTTAAAAATTTTAGATCCATTGACTCAAGCTACAATAGACAAGCACGAGGCATCTCAACCCTAAATGTTACAACTGATAATAAAAAATCTTTTGACAACCCTATGAGAAATTCCAAATTCATAACCCGAGCGAAGCGAATCCAAAGGTCAACCACGGAAAGTATTTTGTTATTAAAATGTTGCTTCTTACGTAAAAAATGCATTACTTACCTGTACCTCTATTTTTCTCAAGTTTGACCAGCGTGTGTTGCCAGTGATGGTATACGGATCTGAGACGTGGTCGCTTACTATGGGCCTCATAAGAAGGCTCAAGGACACCCAAGTGTTGAGTGGCGACCACGAGCCGGAAGACGTAGCGTGGGCAGGCCTCCCACTAGGTGGACCGACGATCTGGTGAAGGTCGCGGGAGGTGCCTGGATGCGAGCGGCGCAGGACCAGTCTTTGTGAAAATCCTTAGGGGAGGCCTTTGTCAACACGACCTTTTTTTTATGGGACAGGAGGCAAACGAACAGACGGATCACCTGATGGTAAATGATTACCGTCACCCAAAGACACCCGTAGTCCCAGGGGCGTTACAGGTGCGTTGGCGGCCTTTAAGGTGTTATACGCTTTCTTCTTGAAAATTTGTAGGTCGTATCGTGTTTAAAGTAGGTACAGAAGCAAAACAAANACGATTTGTTAAATCGTAACTATAGAATACACGTTACTCAGCTTGTCAGAACATTGTGTTACAAATTAAGTTAGGCACCTTTCTCGTCACCCTACATCCTGGGAACAGTGTAATTTTATACAGCAGGTTCTAAAACCGATAAGTACTTTGGAATTATATGTTTTTAAATGCACAATCAGGAAGCTCTTGGCATGCAACTTAACTTACCTGATGGAAAATGATGATCACGCTGAAGGCGGAAGCGAGCTTCACTCGGAATTCTCTACCACAAAGGAACTGGCTATCTTACTTTTAACTACTGGAACACAACAATGCTCATAAAACTGAATATTTATAATTATTCAATAGTGATAATTCAGTGAGTAAATCCTACTAATATTATAAATGCGAAAGTTTGTATGGATGTCTGGATGTTTGTTACTCTTTCACACAAAAACTACTGAACGGATTTTGATGAAACTTTACAGTATTATTGTTTATAACCCAGAATAACATATAGGCTATAAATTATGACGATCTGTAACAAACTAAATTTCACGCGGGTGAAGCCGCGGGCAAAAGCTAGTTCACTATAAATGGCATGTTATGAATAAGTCGAAATTGACAGTAAGAAAAAAAATTATAAAGTAATTGTCTAAAATTAAGAGAGAATGAGCCTTCCGTTCATTTTCATAAAGTTAGTGTAGACTATTCTAAAATAACAGTATGGCTAAAGTACACCGTTTAGACTGGTCTTTGTATTAAACATTTCCTAGGAGACCTGTGTTTGGTCCTATTGTTCCTGTGTTATTCATTCCAAAGCTAGTTATTACAGGTTGACTAAGCAAAGGGTATTTACATTGCTAGTTTTGTTTGTAGAGTTTAAAGCTACAGTATTTAGTATCGGTGGAAACTAGTATTAGTATTATACTAGTATTAATACCTAAAATAAAGCCATGTAGACTTGTATAGATTTCCATCGTATATCCATGGGACGTCCACCCACAAGGTGGACCGACGACCCCATAAAGGTAGCGGGAAGGCGCTGGATGCAGGCTGCCAGCTAGCGGCCATTGTGGAAATAATTGGGGGAGGCCTATGTTCAGCAGTGGACGTCCTATGACTGAAATGATGATGATGATGATAGATTTCTTTATTAAAAAGAACGTGAGATGCTTCAAAACTCTCATTCTAATTAATTAATTTTGCAATTTGGCTTTTATATGTCTAAGTATTAACCCTACCACTGCTTCGGGACAATAAATGGGCCAGTGCTGAGAAGAAGTAGCGCAAGAAACTTAGTCACTATTTTCAGCCTCTTTTTCAAGGCTTTACAGTCTTTAAAATATACAAAGTTATGAATATTGTCTAATCTTTCTTATAATATTACAGAACGTGGGATACTTCAAATTCAAATTAATTTATTTTGCAAGTAGGCTTAAAAAGCAATTGCACACGTCTCATTATAACTTTAACCCTGCCACTGCTTCGGGACAATAAATGGGCCAGTGCTGAGAAGAAGTAGCGCAAGAAACTCAGTCACTATTGCCAGCCTCTTTTTCAAACGAATGCGATAGGATCTAAAATATTAGCAACCTAGCTAAGAGCAGTTTGCGAGGATAAATTGATAGAACCCTACCTAATTGTGTATAAGGGTGAATTTCAACAAGTGCATATTTTTGCCTAATTTTGGTGGAAATTGTTATTTGTGTATTTTTATTATTTAATTATAGATCAAATTTATTGGAAACTTATACTGTTTCTAAAATGATTAAGACATTAAATTTTGTCCAGTAGTTTTTTAGATTTTCCTTACACCAAAATTAAGAGAACACCAAAATTTATATTAAAGCACCAAAATTAGAAAATATGCTGTCAGTCGGTCATATCTTAGTGCCAAGCTCAAGAAATGGTTTTAAATTTACCAGCACCGACTCCAAAAATATTAATCATGGTATATTGTCCTAATAAATAAATAACGACGTACTTAATTATTGATGAATAATAAAATAAATCCTACTAGCTCGATTGATGGTTTCATTTAATTTATTTAAACCAGGTTATCTTTAATAATATTTTTCGTTAATTTATGAAAATATCAAATTAGCCCGTAATCCTGAATCCTGATACATAAATTTAGCCTATTAATTTAACACATGTACGACTGTACTCAGTGTTGCACTATCAAATGCAATTGAAGCGCCTCTGTGCCAGGGTTTTTATGTTCCTGGTCAGGCTATATTTAACGTACACATGACAGTACATAGACTACCCGTTTTTATTGCAAACTCGCCTTTAACTCAACTACATAAGACCCCGTGTTTACTTTGATGTGCCGTCTGTACATTAAAGAAAGGTCTGTTTATCTTCAAAGTAACGATAAAACAGGGAGTCGAATGGGAATTTGAAATTCCTTGTAAATTCGTATTTTAAACCGTTTTCACACTAGCAAGCAATTCTCAAGCAATACCCGGGTGGCTTAGGAACCGGTGAGTGCGGGCACAGAATAAGTAATAGTACAGGTACAGAAGGATNCTGTGTTCGTAGTGTTTACAGTAGACTCCCGGTCCCGTTCCCAAGGCCAGGCTATCTTGGCTTGGAGCTGTCAGTAAAACAGATCAGTCAGTAGGACGCTATTTGCATCAAATATGATATTGCTCAATAATAAATAATAAATAAAAAATAATAAATAAATAAAAAGATTAGGCTGTTCTGTTGGGATTTTGGTCCTCTTTTCTAGTTGTCCCTTGTTCAATATCTATCCACTTATTAGCTCAATCCACTGTTTTTTTCAGTCCACTGGTATTGTTTTAGATCAAGTACGGAGGTACTTGTACTATTACTACATGCTTGACTATGAACGAGTTCTGTAAGTGCCCACCAACCTAGGCAGTTTTGTATTAGTATATCAAGGGCAGTAATTATGTCCTTATGATTTTTTTAAGTTATTTAAAATTTAGTTGGTTCAAGGGGTTCGCGTATATTAGGGTCAGTTGCAAGCAACCGACTCAGGCTTCCCTTTACCTGACTGTTGGGGGTGGACCAGAATCGATAGCAACATGGAGCCTACATGGATCAATTACCCGTAGCTGCCGAAGCTTGCCTGGAAAAGGTGAGATGTTAGTGCAAGAAGTAGTGCAGAAGCTGGTGATGTCTGATAACACAACTATAATGGTCACAGCCGTAGCCTTTGTGCTAAAAATAATCTCCCGTACTATGATAATATCAATCCTCACTTTCCTCACACTTACCTTTCCGTTAAATCACTGGTCAATAGTATGTAGAAATAAAAATGTTAATTAAAATACTAATAATAATCATTAGACGTTTAGACAAATTCAAGTTCTTTATTTAGTGCTTTCTTCTTATGATATTTTCAATAATAAAATGTATTTAAACTATTTTCAACCTTATGACTTACACATAGAGTTCAAAATTAATTGAAGAAAAAATACAAATAATGGTAGCATGATGTGCCAGAAACTCTAAATAAATTCTAAAATAATAATCTTTACTTGCTTATGAACCAAATAGTATGAATTCTTGGATAAAATAAAAAAAAAATTCCGACGCGCATCAAAATTCGCCCGCTTTGTCCTGAAGAAAAATTTTTTTTCACCTACTTTTTTCGAAAAAAGTACCATACAATGGCATATATTTATAATCCTGATAAATGTAGCTTTCAGGACATATTTTTTTTATTACATTATCTCCAATGGTTTAAAAGTAAACGACGTTTATTTAAAAAAATACTTTTTGGTTTTTGTGAATTTTACTCAATATTTCTATTTTTTTGTATGAAAAGGTAAAAAGTTTGTTCTAGAAATGAATTCGCCATTCTTTAATTATCCGAAAATGACACCACACTTGCCCTAATACCCATAGTTTTGAAGATATGGGCCTTAAAGTGAAGCGCGGCAGAAGGAAACTTGCCCCCCCTCCCCCTGCTACCACAGGGGGGGCTCCCGATGTCTACCGACGGAAATCTACTCAGGAGCACCCAAAGAACAACTGGTGCAAAAATGAGCCTTCTATACCAAAGTGGAGGGGTCTCCATACAAATCATTGCACTAAATTCCCTACTATCCAACTTAGTTGACGTTTTATAAAACTATTTGTCTAAGTGTCATCGAGCGACCGCTGGTGGATTTGCCATTTACCTGACCTACCCCTTTATTACTAAACGTTTAATATCAGATGAATAGTTACGCACCAATTTCTTTCATTCAGTCGTCAGTAATTGAACTTTCGGAAAAACATGACGAAGCGTTGTGTGACCATACAGACGCTATTCAACTTTTATTAGTAAGGAAGAGTATATTTTATGTTGGTAGAAACACAATAGCATAGACTAATGTTTTGACACCCTGTTAAAATTTTTATTAGTCATTTATTTTTTCCTGACCAAACAGATACCATAATAATATCTTTTATCTATTCTACCCATATTCTGTAAGTAAAATAATAAAAAGTTTGAAAAGAAAGAAATTACAAGTCCGATTTACCTAAACAAATAAATTAAAAATACTTGCGGATCAAAAGTACTCAATCATACTACAATTTACGAAAAAATCACGCGTGACGCATATACGTCAGTGGGCAGTCAACTGACATAGACCCGGCGTCTACGAGTGCCAAAGCACGACTGATTTATGCCATTTGATGCACCCGATTTTATAGTATTTTCAAATTAATTTTTCATTTGAAGATTGAAGATAGATATTTTTTCTTTTTCACACAATAATAGTACTATGTTTCTTCTTAAGTATAAAGTAGTTTATGTTGCCAAATGACTTTTAGATTATGAGATGTGACCTGTTTTCTTGCAGTAATTTTCTCGAATTTTGACTATCTTAGACATGATAAAAATGCATTTTAATGAATTAAACATCAAAATTTTCTCAATACACTTTCTTCTTCAGGGTATGCTTATTCTAATGAATACATTCTATCTTCTTACTTAGAAATAAATTTGTTGTAATATTAGTTCAAAGTTGTGCCTTCGCGAGTTACCTGGAAATCGGGCTTTCGAAATTCGCTGTTTTCGTAGGCAAAAATCCAATTTGAACGAGATTTTGTCAATAGACATTCCGTAAAAACGTATGATAATTACGATGATATAAGTCAAAAGAAGCTATAACAATAAATTATATGACTAAAATCATTTCGAAATCTGCCAAATTCTCGATTTCTGCATGAAAAATGTGACAACGCTCTTAAGAAGAATTGGTAGTTTGCTTGAATGTATTGGTTTGGGGTAAATGCTCGTCGTCAAATGCGAGCTATAAAGTTGTTCTGGTTTCAATGTAGCGAATGGTTTTCTATAAAAAAACCTTTGTTCTGTTTGGTAAAATAATAATTTTGTAAATATTTTTGTAAATGTACCTTAATCAATAAGGGCTCTATTTTGTTATCCAGTTTAACAAACAAATAAATTAAAACCAGCGTCATCACCTAGGTATTCTGATCATAATTAGTGGTTTGTAAATAACTAATAACGTCCTTTACATTACATAAAAAGACATGTAGACATTACATAAAAAGTAGTAGAATTTTGGCAGCCTTGCGGTTTCTTCTTATTTTATTTTTTTCGTTCACTTAAGTTAATGTTACATTGTACTTTAATCCAAAATTAAATAAATATTCTCATCCTATTTGGTAGCCAACGGACGGTAGCAAAACATCATCACCAGATGGCGCTATCTTGGCTCGTTCTACCTTTTTTTTCCGCAAGGAGGCAGAGGCCAAGGAGGCCAAGTCATAAGTCATGTCACCGAGTTTTTCATGCTAAGGGATTCAATTGATATTATTATGATAAAGACAAAAAATACAGAAGAAAACTAGTTCGCGCCAATTTGGCGCCGGCATGGTGGCAAAACATATCCTGCCCCCATTGTGCAGCAGTGTGACTGATCGCTATAGTAATTATGCCGGTCACGCCTTTGATTCCGGGTAGCTCATTAATGATTATGAATTAGCTTAGAAACAACGTTATTAAGTAAAAAAAGTAAATAAAAGCTTGTAAAAATAGCTTTTTTTTGTCAATGACCCGGATTTTTAGGAGGCAAGAGTGGAGACTTATGATAACTAGACAAGTTTTAGTACCAACCTCAGATTGAGACTTTAACTGTGGTTAATTAATCTGCCTGTTATCGAATAAAACAAAATAGGCTAATATCAGGTTTTTGTAGTCAGTCAGTTTGTGTGTCTTCGTAAACGCAAAATGCAAGATAGAGCAATGACATTCAAAAATAGTATTATTTGTGGTTAACGCCCGTATTCACAAACAATGTTTGCTTAAGTGAAGTAGCAAATCGAATGCACAGCGTTGAATAGAGCTCTGTGATTGGTTCATGTATCAACCTGTGCGTCCACACGCACTGTGAGACCTCATAGTAATGTTTGTGAATACGGGCGTAAAAGTAGGTCTTAAGCACTTACTAAAGACCTATACCTATAGCTTTTTAGCTTTTTGTCAAAACAATTGACAACCAATAAGTATTGCTCAATTCATTTATCAGACCACCTGCCTGCTATAAACAGCTTTGTCTCACTGTCAATAATATTAATTATCTTCTATTTAAGCACGAGTAATTTATAATAACAATGAACGTTTAGAATAATCTTGATGAGTCGTCATTGTGCCGCTATCGGTGGCCTGTTAACGGGCCGGCCGATTGTTGGATAAACATGGAATTGAAGTAAATAATTGAATGATAAATTGATGGTGGTTAAGAGGAGATAGTAGATATTAATTCGTTTAATTATATCAGTAGAAATCAGTCCCTATCGCCCACGCAGGCTGCACGCGTTGGTTTGGCCGAACCTTTACTGTGATTTGATTGATATTGAGCAAAAAAAATTGTTAAAATCCATGCTTATCTGCGGGTTAAATTGAGGAAGAGACGTATGTTGAATGGCTTAACATAAGCTACAAAACATTTACTTTTTTCAACCGATTTCAAAAAAGGAGGAGTTGAGGTTGGAGTTTGTTACGCGATAACTCCGCCAATTATGAACCGATTTGAACAAATCTTTTTTCGGCGTATAGGTAATACCTCAAGGGTCCCATTTAAATTTAATAATAAAAAAAACAACTCCCAAGGGTGGAAAATTGGGGATGAACTTTTTTATACGCAATATCTCCGCCGATTATAAACCAATTTGAACGATTATTTTTTTGTTGAATAGGGATTATCAAAAGGGTGGTTTCATGCGAATTTGAAGAAAATATTTCACCCCCAAGGGTGGAAAATTGGGGATGAACTTTTTTATACGCAATATCTCCGCCGATTATGAACCAATTTTTTTTGGTCTCAGTGTACTGCCTACCTTCAGTGGTAACATCAAGGTAATAATTAGTTAACTAAAAAGCAAGAAATAAGTAAAATTTTATAAAAAAAAATAAAACCGACTCCAAAAAACCTACACTAAAACGTAGAAAAATAATTACTAATTACCTACTTATTTATTAGGACGAATTATTAATATTTATGTAGGTATACCATGATTGATACTTTTGGAGTCGGTGCAGGCAAACTTTACATGTTTCATAATCTTGGCACCGACTCCAGAAGTATCAATCATGATCCTACCTACATAAATATTAATAATTCGTCCTAATAAATAAGTAGGTAATTAGTAATTATTTTTCTACGTTTTAGTGTAGGTTTTTTGGAGTCGGTTTTATTTTTTTTTATAAAATTTTTCCTTGTATTAAAGCGTCCGAAAATCTATTATTTTCTTATTTGGAAAATCAGAGGAATTCAAATATTTATTAAGCTGAATTAAACTGATTAAACGTAGCAATATAGAAGAGAAGTTTTTTTTTACAAAATACCGAACCAAAATTGTTTTTAAGTTAGGTTATATTGACTACGTTATTAATTTACGTGATTTTAATCAGACATAGTATGTACATAAATTTTCGCCACCCTCCATATTTGATTACGTTGATAAGTAGGCATTAGCTAGGCTTCAAGTTGCTCATCGGCAGTATAATGAGATTATCATCATATATTCATCAGACATCAACCAATTTAATCTTTAAACCTCGAGAGTGAATAAGCACTTACAGGGCAGATATGAACCATTCCAAACAGCATGTGCTGTCGACTGTACCTACCTAGTCTTTGTTCATTAAGTAACAGTGTTGTATTCTTCGCCTACCAGTAATGAAATCGGTGTGTTCTTTAGTGATAACTGTGTTACTTGTACTGCAACCGGAGTAGTATTGCTGTGTTATAGCAGTGCCTCTTGCCCTCCGAGTATCCACGGAAGACCAGCGTCGTGGTGTCCCTTACGACACCTCGACATGATGCTGAGTGGATACCGTTTCGGTGACACGCACATTACCTACTCTCTTTACTTTTGTTAAATATTTTTGATGCTGTTTTGTGTCGCTGAATAAAATATTTCATTTTCTTTTTTCTTTCTTTTTTTTTCATCTCAGTAAACATCAGATTGCGGTACAGGTATTTACCGCCTTGTTATATAAAAAGGCAAACTAAGTATGTCGCTGTATGTATAAGAAAATGTGGACAAAAAACCACCTTAAGAATAACAATTCATCTTCCCCAATCTTCCATAAGCTTCCACGTACCAAGCTTCTGTAATACCTTACATAATCCGTTTCACGAGGGAAAATCCCGAAAATGTACAAAGAAACCAGTATAAACTGGTATTATCCGGTTATAAACTATTTATTGAGCTCTAAAACTGTGGAAGAACTAAAGACATTAAAAACAGTGTTGAGGGGATATCGATTGTCGATAGTATTCTACATCGTTTGCAGATTGTACTGTAGTCATTTGTAGGGTTCCGTAGTCCTGACAAGGAAAGGAACCCTTATAGTTTCGATATGTCTGTCTGTCTGTCCGAGGTTTTGCTTGTTGTAAATGTTAAATTCGAGTAAATATTTGGACAGGCAGTAAAGAGTAAGTAATGAGTTGATTTGAATAAATCAATCCGGTTATGAATGGTGGGAAAATTGTTCCACTTAACTTGACTCAGGTTTGCTATCCTGGTCTCTTACATCCCTTATTCACAAACAATGCTTGCTTAAGTGAAGCAGGAAATCGAACGCACGGCGTTGAATAGAGCTCTGTGATTGGTTCGTGTGTCACCCTGTGCGTCCACGCGCACTGTGAGACCTAATAGTAATGTTTGTGAATACGGGCGTTAGAAAAAGTTACAGAGTATTAAATTAATTAAGTAAGATACCGCGACACGAGTTTTGTAACAACCTGAAAGCTTTGTATACGATAGAAGAAGAAGACTGATAGACTCATTTTATAAATAGCATCTTTTGACCAATTAGCTGCATCTTAGTTGCCAATCTAACTCAAGTTCTCTGTTTCACCCAAGGTCAGCTGGTAGAGAATGCCACATTAAGTTCACCATTTGTACCGCTTTTTTGTGTATGCAAAAATAAATAAATATATGTTTTTGTTAACAGATTTTGTATAATTTGTGGCAAACTTGTACCAATAATCTCTGAACACCCACTTCACAAAATATTATTATAAACTTTTTGTAAAGAACAGGTAAAATAAGAACCAATAAAGCCGAAATGTTTAATTTCTGGATCACTTGATACAACTTATTGGGCAGAAAGAAACGGTATATTATTAATACGCGGCCGATAAGTGGGCATTTCAAATTTTATCCTTCATTTCACGGGTCCCCAGCACGGTATAAATTACATTGACGGATCGGAGTCATGCGGAAACCAATAATGTTGATTATAATAATGATTGATGTTACAACCTTTGGCTTAGCCCTTATAAATAAAAATTTCATGGGCCCTTTATTTAGTGTACCTAACCTACCTACTTAAATATAAATCTACGCATATAATTATCTTATGCGTAGATTTAAATTGGTTTTTGAATATTACGGGTTTGATCGTTTTTTGCTTAGTTCATAAAGCTATTTCCTAGTGATACTTACGAGTATTTAATGTTTAACCTTAAAATAAAACCCAGATGTAGGTATGCATAGTCTTTTACAAACGCTTTGTCAAAAATGAGGCAAAAATATTGTAATTTACTATCAAGACGTTGTTGAAAATGTTTAAATTATGACATTTTTTTTTCGAAAATATGAGATTTTTATCCACATTTAATAAAATGTTTGTAGCGTCAGCGTATACTGCATTTGTTTATTAGACAAAACACAGTAGGTCGCGCGTCACGACTGACGCACATCTTATTAGTATACAGTGTGAGTCACGTTAAAGTGTACATATGAAAATAGATGAAACTAGACCTATTTTTATCGACAAAAAAGAGGTCAAATTTTTTTTGAGATTTTTTTTTATTTTTTTATAGAATTTTTTTTCTTCCAATTACTTATTGTAAAGAAAACGTAATAACTTTTAAACTAAGCGGTATATCTTGATAAAATAAAGCAGTAATAATGCTAAATAACAGGCGATACTAAAAAAATACATAAAATACACAAAAAATGTCAACAAATAATAAAAAATGATATTTTTTGAAAAAAATCTGCTTAAAATTCGTGTTTTTTTGGTTATTTGATAAATTACTCCAAAAAATGCCCCTATAACAGGTGGTTTTTATTACTTTGTATTATTCTCTATCGTATTATCTTTGTAAAACCAAAATTCGCATGTCTCTATCTCTATCACAACATTTGCTGTGATCGTTTGAACAAAGGCCGGCCACAACATTATTTTCCGCTACAGGTAGAGACAATTTTAATTTTAACTAAAATGCTTATTTTACTTCGAAATCTTTTGTTTTTATTTGAAATCTAACTTGTCTTTATCAAAATTACAAATCTAGAGCCATTTTCAGTTTCGTTCTTAACGAAGCGTTGAATGGCGCGCCCGGAGAGGCTTAGTTCAAACGATCATTGCAAACGTTGTGATAGGGGTAGAGACATGCGATTTTTGGTTTTACGAAGGTAATACGATAGAAAATAATACAAAGTAATAAAAACCACCTGTTATAGGGGCATTTTTTGGAGAAATTTATCAAATAACCAAAAAAACACGAATTTTTGAGCAGATTTTTTTCAAAAGGTATCATTTTTTTATTATTTGTTGGCATTTTTTGTGTATTTTATGTATTTTTTAGTATCGCCTGTTATTTAGCATTATTACTGTTTTTATTTTATCAGGATATACCGCTTAGTTTAAAAGTTATTACGTTTTCTTTACAATAAGTAATCGGAAGAAAAAAAATTCTATAAAAAATTAAAAAAAAATCTCAAAAAAATTTTGACCTCTTTTTTGTCGATAAAAATAGGTCTAATTTCATCTATTTTCATATGTACACTTTAACGTGACTCACACTGTATAAGCAGTTAATAATTAATAAACTACGCTCTTGATTATCGCACACGCATCCAGCTGTTTCATTTGTCGTCTCCCTGCTCAGGAGCCAAATTGGTGACCCCGACGTGATTCTCCGTGATTGCACATTTCAATCGGCCTTCCACAAGCGGTTATCACCGATTGAAATTTCAAGAGCGTAGTTTATTAATTATTAACTGCTTATTATACTAATAAGATGTGCGTCAGTCGTGACGCGCGACCTACTGTGTTTTGTCTAATAAACAAATTCAGTATACGCTGACGCTACATGTTATTATTTGTTATTTAAAAATTATTTAAAAAGACATAATTAAAACAATTAAGTTTCAAGTGGACAGGATGGTCCACTAAAAGTTGCCTCACTTTTTGTACGCTTACTATCTACTTATCTAGGCTTTATTAATCTATGTATTTAACTCTCACTACCGTGAAAACAAACATCTGAGAAATAAATGCTAAAATCAAAATTTCGTTAAAGGAACCCCTATATTTCATTAGAGTAAACAAACTCCGCTGCTACATTTTTCCTCCCAGCGGTTATTATCTCAGATTCGACTCCCGCTGACAGCTGCTGATAAGCAACCGTTAATTGACAGCGGCGCAGGATTAATGACTGCCAACAAAAACAAAAGATTACTGATAAGGCCGAGTCCCGTCTGAAAACATGATGCGAAAGAAAATTTATGAGGATTTAATGTCTTCAAAATTTTCCTAGCAAATTATTTTTCCTCCTAATAATGAACCAATGAATGCTTCCGTAAGCATTTAGTTTTTTCCTTTCTATAAACAAAGTCGCATCTCATACAGAATTGACGTTCCAAAAAATCACGTTACATTATGCTTAATACAATAACTGGCTGTATGTGTAATCATGCCTTTGCCTTTTTCGACGCAGAAAAGAAAAAAACTACTTTCTTTTTTAGTAGTTTTGACGTTCCAAATTCAAATCACCGTAATGCTCCTCGGGATAAAATAAAAATCAATACATTTTCTTGGCGGGAAAATGGCGTCACGTTTGGTAGTTTTGTTTTATATTTTATTTTCTATTACTGTTTAGCCGATTAAAATGTGAATTGTTGATAATGAAATTAAATTCGTCGTATTATGGTTATACATAGATGTAGCATAATGATTTTCAAAATACCGGATTTGAGTCGAAATGCAGCAACAAAATTTTTTTTTGTGAAGTGCAAATCAGAATATTTAAACCCATCAAACCTTGCGGGTGCTTGCGGTCGCATGAGACCGCGGTAACAATAAAGCCTAGCAGACCACCGACTTTTAGAGTAGGCGCACACCGTTGATTTTTCGTCGGCCGATAGTTTAGTCGGGCAGTTGATCAGTATGGGCATGTATGGGAGTGCGCACACTACGCCGATTCGATTTGGCCGATTCTTCATTCATACAATTTAAAATCGGGCACATCTATCGGCCAACTAAAAATCAACGGAGTGCGCCTACTCTTAGTTGGCCGATAGTGAAGTCGGGCTGTTAATGAGTATGAAGATTTATGAAAGTGCGCACATTACACCGATTTGGTATCGGCCGATTCTTCATACAAATTAGCAAACTAAGAGTAGGCGCACACCGTTGATTTTTAGTTGGCCGATAGTTGGGCCCGATTTTAAATTGTATGAAGAATCGGCAAAATCGAATCGGCGTAGTGTGCGCACTCCCATACGTGCCCATACTGATCAACTGCCCGACTAAACTATCGGCCGACGAAAAATCAACGGTGTGCGCCTACTCTTAGGCTTAATGTCAAATAATGATTTCTATTGTGTCTCGATTCGCGGATACTTGAAGGGTATCGTTCTTGGTCTCACATTGTATTTCTTTTCAGTGTGTCCCCGTGCCGGGCCTGGGGTTCCGTCGGGGTTCCTACCGGTGCCTGTGCAAGAGGGGTTTCTACTTCCCCAACACGACGGCTGACAACAGATATTACAACGGCAGCGACATTGAAGAAGAGTATGAGAAACATTTATTGGTAAGTTTCTTAATAATTACAGTCGATTATTTAGGAAAGTAATTAATATAACTTCATTTAGTGAAAATCTTTGCAGCTATTATAGTGCTGTTTTTGTACATTTAGATTGAGTTGCACCACCATATTTTAACCGTGACTATACCTATAACCGGTGTTTTTTGTATGGAGTTTGACAGACTTTTGTTAAAGTTAAAGTTAGATGGTATATCCCAGCCAATCAACGAATTTTTAAGTGACGAAGACAATGCATTGAAAAACAGTATCAATCTAAGGCTGGGTTGCACCATCTTACTTTATCCTTGACAAACGTCAGAAATCTGTCAAACTCCATACAAAAAACACCGGTTATCGTTAAAGTTACGGCCAAAGTTAGGTGGTGCAACTCAGCCTTAGAAAAATAATGCTGTCTCAAACGCACTTAAGATAAACAAGTGAAATGTGGGAAATCTTGTTTATTTCAAACTCGATTGTTCATTGTTTATTATCCCAAATTTTCATTAATACGAAATATGTAATATTGTATTTTTTAACTTTATTTAAACCCGTTCTCTGGATCTCATAGTTACTCGTACTTACATGCTTCGTATAATTTACAATTTTTATTGAATAACAGACAAAATTACATTTTACTCGTAGACATCTTTATATTCTAAATTAGCTCCAAAAAGTTTATAAAAAGTTAAAAAAGTGTTTGCATCACTCTGTGTTTGTTAAATTATCGACAAGTTTTTATATCTTGATCTTTATTCCAGCACCAACGTAGTCTCTACTCGGTTACCGACGCCTTCGAGTGCCTACCATGCGCGGAAGGCTGCGAAGCGTGCCTGGACGGCTCTCCTTGTGTAGCCGCGCTAAACTGGGTGGTCCGGTCGACCATATTCGCACTGGCCTGCCTGGTCATATCGTGCCTGCCTTTTATTGTCTACTTCACCATCAAGTATGGGCATGTGCGGGTAAGTTGACATTGTAATAAGCCTAGCCTAAAGGACTTAAGATCTAAGACACAAGCTAGGATGCGAGGTGTGCGTGGATGGCTCTCCCTGCGTAGCCGCGCTCAACTGGGTGCGGTCGACCATATTCGCGCTGGCTTGCCTGGTCATATCGTGCCTGCCTTTATTGTCTACTTCACCATCAAGTATGGGCATGTACGGGTAAGTTGACAAATAAATTATGGTTAAAATGCCTTAAGGGTTAGAAAAAAAGCACAATACGATGCCGCAGCGTGTCACGATGCACGTCATCTTTTTTAAGGCATTTATAATTACGTATTGAGGAATCCGTGAAATGTGGTCCGTTTTTTGAAAATTAGCTGTGGCGACATTAAATATTATACTCGTACCTTAAAAAACTGAACTTTTGATTCGCCGAAAAGGTCGCTATTTCTTTCACTAGCAATCCAAAATTTAATTTAGTGCCTTGCGGCTAAAATTTAATTAGCAGCTTAAATTTTATTTGCCGCTTAGAGCTTCGCGAAATTCAGACTTAAAAAATGTATTACTTTACAAGTATTTGTTCGTCTTTTTGGCAACTCATTAGGGGCTATTTTTCGTTGCGAGGCATTCCAAAAACTAATTTGCTTCAATTCATTTGAAAGACTCCGAGCTCATTGCGGTTCTCTTCGCCTGTCTGCGGCGTGCGCTCAAAAAGAAATTAGTCCCACATCTTTGTGTGCCCTTGCTCGAGAATGTTCGTGCCAAAATACTTTTGATTTAGTTTCTTTTTAGCAGCTATGTTCTGACAGCTTAAACGCTGAAAATTAACTAGCTGGTTAATTCAAAGTTCAATTAACGTTGTTTTTCTATTTTTAAGATAGTGCAACCTTGAATAACAAGAAAGTAATAAACGTTTCATTAATCAATGTTTATTTAGTTTATTTTTCTTCCTTTCATATTTAGCTCAGTCTACTTAATGACTATTTAATTTTATTTCTTATAACTCTCACTTTCATTTTATTTAGTACATGAAATTCGAAAAGGTAATCTACCTCTGATAGTGTGGGTTGTAACAAAGAACTTGTTTCTTTTGTCTGAACTAACTAGTTATCATAGTTGTCTAGCAAATTGTATAAATTTATAGTGTGTTAAATCGTGGGCTGTAATGTTCTAACCAAACAAATACACTCTGATAATAGTGGTTTTACACGATGTTTTTCTAATAAAATACGAATTCATCGTATGACCTTTCTATTTGACCCTTTTGCGGTTGCATCACAGATACCTACGTAAACTCACTAATAAGCAGCTGTGATAAAATAAGTAAACCTTACATAGGTTTTGTGCAGAACTGACGGCCGATGGGGCAGCAAGGTTCTGGAGTGGAGGCCGCGTACCGGAAAACGCAGCGTGGGACGTCCACCCACAAGGTGGACCGACGACATCATAAAAATAGCAGAAAAGCGCTGTACGCAGGCCGCTACCAACCGAGCGACATGGAAAGCATTGGGGGAGGCCTATGTTCAACAGACGACATAGGTTTGACAGCAGCAGTTTGTAACAAAGGCTATCTTCCAGGTGGTTCGAGCAGCCAGCCCCGCACTACTCAGGGTCATAGTGCTGGGGGCTTTGTTAATCTACTGCACAACCCTCGTGATGTACGGACGACCGACGGTCCTGACCTGCACCGCCAGAGTCTGGTTGAGGGAGGTCGGGTTCTGTCTGACGTATGGTGCTTTGATGCTGAAGACTTGGAGGTAAGGCAGAAGTTTGTAAACAGTATTTTTGGTTTATTCCCAATTATTATTACTACTGTAACTCCTGTGAAAATGTGGTAATTATTGTCGCCAAAATTGACATTTTCATAGTCAAAGAAGTCGAATCTTTTTTTTTTTTTTTTTTTTTAATTTATTTAGGAAAACAAACAACTGAACAATACATATTTTTTCTTAAGATAGTTCAATAAATATACAGACTAATTGGACAGTCAACACCGTTATCCTAGTTTAATAAAATGAACATGCAATGTACGTACCCTACAGATACAATGCGAAAGTGTCAACAAAACGCAAAGGCCACATGGAACTTCATGATACCTTACAGAACCAACTGTAAACGATCTGCGGCAAACAAGAGAGTACCAACACTGAATCGGACAACAACAATGAAACCCCACGCATTCAAGTGTCTAATCTGTTTCTCTAGTTTTCAAATTCTAGTCACATTAAGTAATTTTATCGTAATCGTAAGCATGCATATTACAGACCCACTCCAAAGTTTTAGTATACAAAATCTTAACTTCAAAATCCTCCTATGTTCTTCTGATTAATTTTTTTGCGGGTCCAATGACAATTTTACTGTCCCCCGGGACAAACTTACGTACCTTCACTGGTTGGGTTTTTAATGGCGGTCAAGCTGTAGATCCTGACTACACAGGAGTTGCAGCGGTGGGAACGAGAGGTAGGAATAGTTCCGTATTTCCATGGTCAGTAACATCAGCAAAATTAAAAAGCATTTTAAAGGAAGTAATGTAGGTAGGTACAGTCATCTGCACATCAGACTACATGAGATTAATTAAGTTCTTATAATATTACACAATTTACTACATAAGAATGGTAACATTCTTAGCTGGATGCATCGTAAGACTTCCAATAGAGGAACATCATTATTCTCATTCGGAGAAACATTAAATAATTTCCTAGCACTTAGCATTCAGCTATGAGAATTAATGGCGGGGTGAGGAATCCCGGACAAGTGGAGGGGGTCTATTCTATGCTACGTAATCCAAATATTATGACAACAACTACCCAAGCAAAATCGTGGGCACGTCTTGTCAAAACATGCCTGTTTTCCTGTAAGGGTAAACAAAATATTTTCTTTGATCGCCGTATTTGAGACGCACGAGTTTGACATCAAATGGATAGATTGTGCGGTTATATTTGATGTTTTATTAATATTTTGAGTGGGTTGCTAGGAATAGATAGGTGCTTTAGATAAGAATGATCCATAAAAGGATAATGAAAAATAAAAATAGAATAGATACCCTTTAGAAATAAGACCCTCATTTTTATTTACCAGACGTTAAAAGCAGTTTCATCAGTAAGAGACATCAGCCTTTTTCGAGGAAGGCAGTTCTAGGTACATTCAAACCACTATGTTCAAACAATTCACTTATAAAATACTTGTTTGTCTAAATCACTTTTATCATTATGCGTCGCACGCCTTAATTCTTCGATCAGGTTCCAAGTAATGGACATGGCGCACAATTTTTGTTGAAGATGCCAAAAAAAACTACAAAAAATTAGAATGAATACTATATTTTTACTTTTTTGATATCTTTAAAAATGACTGAAATATTCAAGCTCAAAGTGCGCTCTTCCGCTAGGAGCGATTTTCCGCGCGGATTTTGAAAATGTGACGTAGTAACATGAAAAGCTGCATGTAAGATATTATCTGTGTACAATGGTTAGAATGGTTAGTAGGGGAGCCGAAGCGGGGAAATCGGGAGATACTAAAGAGTGGCAGACTAACATACAAGGAAATACTTTGTACCTGGTTGAGTAGGTACCTCTAAGTATGAATTTTTGATATAAAACGGCATTAGTTCTTATGCCTCTCACCCAAAAAATACCTCAAAATCTATTTATTCAGCAATTTTCGAAAATTCCGGAAAACTTTCCAAGTAAAATTAACAAATAACTGGACTATTTACTTGTTCTTGAGCAGAGACACAAACTTGGTTATTTTTCCAAAAAATTTATATTTTTTTTAGGTGCATAAATGTGGCATAATAATGGTTACTTTTTTAGCGCCTAGTTTGAAATGTGATTGAACGATGACAACTAACATCAGTTGCCAGTTAGGTAAAATTTTATTTTAGTTGGAAAAAGACAAAAAGTGGTAAATGGGTTAACGTGCGGGGGCTGCAAAATCATGTTGTGACGTCACGCGCGAATATTGGAATTTTTTGAAAATTTTAAAAGGTCCGTAAACTTCTCGAGGCTCTATCTTCGGTAATACTGGACGGATTGAGGTGAAATAAAAACTAGTGTAATGTGTGTGATCTAAACTTTAAATTAAGTCATAATTTAACTTAATATTACAACTTATGCGTGTTGTCCATTAATTTATAAGCAGTTATAGGTACTTATTACACTCTTAAGAGCAGGTTACAAAGATTTGCCAGTAAAGCATACTTGCAAAAAATGCGCAATAAAACTTTTCACCCTTGCCACACTATGGCACCTTTAGCATCACCGTGGCACCTAAATCAAAACATGTTCCCCCTTATTACAAAAAGTTAGACTCAGTTTGAACCTGGTTGAAATTGAAATTTCGTATGGAAATGTCATTTTAAACCAGAGTTCGTCCCGGGTTTAACTTTTTTGTAATAAGGCCCATTAAATCTGGGCCTCTTCAAGGCGAAAGTAAATAGGCACTTACAGGGCAGGCATGTATCATCAAAAGCTGCATCTCACTTAACACCAGGTATTTTTTTGAATACCTGCTTTGTTCTGAATGAAAATCCTTTAACTCCAATTTCTTTCCCAGGATATCAGTGATCTTCCAAGTGCGTTCAGCCAAAGCTGTCAAGATATCTGACATGTACCTTCTCCGGCGGATCGGCGTCATAGTCGGCGTGGCGTGCGTGCTTCTGGCGATACGGACGCTGGTGGCGCCGCCGGCAGTCATAGTGGGCAGGACGAAGGATGATCTTAAGGCGTATCTGTGCAACACTGATTGGTGGGACCACTCTTTCACTACATGTAAGTATTCCGCCGTATTATCCTCTTTGCACTGGAGGAAAAGTCGAAGGAGACGAACTTTAACTTCAAACTCCTCCTGTTCTTCTGATTATTTCTTTGCGGGTCCAATGACAGTTAAACTTGCCACCGGGACAAACTTGACCTTCACTGGTTGGGTTTTTATTGGCAGTCAATCTGTAGATCCTGGCTACACATTGTAAGTATTTAATTTCAGAACAAAACAGCATTAAACTGACATATCCCGCAGAATCGCTAAAATCAAGTGGCAGTGGGCGGGGCATATAGCTTGAAGAGCTGGCTGGCTGGGGCAGAAAAATTCTCGAGTGGCGACCACGTGCCGGAAGACGTAGTGTTGACAGGCCTCCCACTAGGTGGACCGACGATCTGTTGAAGGTCGCGGGAGGTGCCTGGACTGGACGCGGGCGGTGCAGGACCGGTCTTTGTGCCATAATAATAAGAATATTTGTTGAGCCTCGCTGCTCTGTATTTTAAGCGACATAGTTGGTAGTGGCTTTAAGTGGTAATGTGTTTATAGACTTCCATAATTCCATTACGAAACTAATTACTTTTATAGTCCCACTAGCTTTTGCCCACAACTTCGTCCACGTAGAAGTCGAAAAGGTTCCCATAGGATAAGTTATTTTATAGACCCATTACATTCCTTTAGTTACATGTTATAACATAATGTTGTTTCAAGGAGTTCGTTCCTTATTCAGACCAGATTTTCAACAAAGTTGACTTCATATTTAATATTTACCAGCAAAGATGTGAAGGAAACGAACCATGCGGAGTAACTTCTAAGAAAGAATTTAAATAAAAAACTAAAGCAACATAAACAGAGCAATTAGCAAGCAAATTCGCGCTTACACAACACAGAGCAGCTTTTAAGAATATATTTTATTTTTCTCGCACATCTTTTTAACTTTTTCACAGCTGTATTAGCACCTAGCGAAGAAATAACAGTTCATTTGGCTAATTGGACCGGGACAAGTGAGTCGGATGCTAATGAGCGTATAATTATATTTGCATTGTTTAAATAGTGTTTAGCGAGTACGATCCCGCCAGCTGGGATAGTGAAAGTACAAAAGCCAGGCCACTGATACTACGTGAAACTTTTGCCATGTCGTAAACTTGGCTACTCAAGACATCAACATCACAACATCATCACGACGTCATTAAAGCTTATATTGTCAACACCGTATCGCCTTTCGCGAGATGTCATCGCGAGGCGAGGCGGTTTACCAGAGTAAATACAAATGAGTAGGTCATCTTCATAGAAACGCACCGAGCTCGGTTTGTATGTGAGCGCGCCAATACGTATGCGGCGCGCACGCACACACTGACAAAATTTAGGGTGGATTAGCGGGGTGTTGCGCATACGTATTGGCGCGCTCACATACAAACCGCGCTCGGTGCGTTTCTATGAAGATGACCTACTTATTTGTATTTACTCTGGTTTTACGTTTCGGTGCGGATAAGTGTGCGATGCAGTATGGACGATCCCTTTCCGGGTTGGTAAATGTGCTACGTCCTTAAGGCTGACTTGCATCACCTTACTTTAACCGTAACTATAATCATAACCAGTGTTTTTATATGGAGTGGAAAATGTGGAACTTTGCCTATACTTTCCACCGTGGCCAGACGAGTTTGGGAGGCAGGCCAGATATGATGATCCGAATTGTTTGTCGATCAATCACTTTGGATTGTGTTTGAGTTTGATAGTGGTGAGTTAATTATTAAATTAACAGAAACTTTCATCATTTTAAAATGTAGTCTGTTTTATTTTGCCTGAGAACATGTTTCAACTTATCATACTCTTGTTCAAAGTTCCTGGGATTCCACGTATTGCAATAATTTAGGTCTTGGTCTTCACGAAGATAACAAATTAATATTATAATTCGTAGAACTCGTTTTTAAAAGGCGATTGAAACTGGTAACTAGATTATAAAATAAAATATTAAATTATTCAAACGTCATACTTAAAAAGAAACATTTTTTTATTTTTAAATATTATCACGATTGGACGATTTGCTATTGTGACTTTTCATTTATCTTTGCGCTTTTGACTTGAACTTAACTATTTAAAAACCTAGCCTAGGATGCGTGCCGCGATAAGCTTTTATATAGCCATTTTGTCGATTTTATACGATTTATTGTCTAAAATCATTATCAATAAGGTAAGATTTAATCACGGCGCGTAATCTATATGACAATTAATTTCGTCTCATACTTGCAGGCTGCATCTCCATCTTTTTGATTCCGTTCACAAACAAAAAATACTAAGGCTGTGTTGCGCCACCTAACTTTGACGGTAACTATAACGATAACCGGCGTATTTTGTATGGAGTTTGACATATTTTTGACGTTTGTAAAAGTTAAAGTAAGATGGTGCAACCCAGCCTAAGCACCAACAACTTTTAGCACCAACTAGTGTGCGGCAGTGCTTAGTGTTTGGTGTGCTTATGTTCTAGCTACAGTTCATTAAAACTTTTGTTTATCCCCGTTTATCAGCTTACATGCTTCGGGGAATATTTACAGGAGTCTACTTCTTGGTAAATGTGAGACTTGTTAAACGTATTTACTATTTAATTAAACAATACAGCTGATATTTAGGTACCAGGCATAGACTAAGGCAACTAGCTAATGTAGAATAGATAAATAGAAACACATTTTAAGTAATAAACACAGCTAAACGTAAATTTACTATATCCACCATCGCACGTGTGAAACATGACCGATGAATCTCTGTGCAGATTCTGCCATACAGAAGAAGAAACGGCCATGCATGTTGTCTGGTCATGCGGCCCGCTTATGAGCAAAAGAAGTATCCATCTCGGGAGACACATCATGCACCCGGATGAGATAGCAGATATCACGCTCCAAAGAATCTGGAAATTTATAGACTCAACGGGACTAAGCAGTGAACTCTAAACACAAGGGCTGCCACAATAGATCAAACCTGGTCGAGCTGGCGCAAATAAAGGCCCAAAAACCAATAATAATAATAGTCGCACGAGTGTTTAGTGCATGACACTTTTAGGGATTAAAAAAAAAATCAAAAATCAAAAATATTTATTCAGTTTAGACCACAAGTGGCACTTATGAACGTCAATAGAAAATAATAAAAAAAGAAAAGTTAGCCCTTATGGGGCACTTTACATGTCTCCTTATTTTTTGGGCCCTACCAGCGGAACAAACTCAGTCACCACTTATTGCCAGGAATTATCTAACGGTAAGAATAGTCAAATTTAAGTACATCAAATATGTGCAGACTGAACTGACCACGCATCCTTGTCATCAATATAGTCTCGATTCAATCCTAGAGCCGCAGATGGCAATTTAAGGACGTAGCACAGTAATTATCAACCCAGAGAGGGATCGTAACCATATCAACTCGACGCGGTCAGCATTCTTTGTATGAAACTCCATACTGCATCGCACACTTATCCGCACCGTAACGGAAACGTATCGCCTCCTTGTTGACGGACTTGATCCCTTTCTGAGTTCATAAGTCTGCTATGACCTTAAGTTCTAATAATAATAATAATAATTCCTACAAGAGGACCATCACTTGGTTAACAACCCGTGAGGTCTTCTTTTTCAACACCGGAACAAGTTCCGAGAGTCCAAAAGACAAAAATGAAAATAATAATAATAATTGGATCTGTATCCCCACGCAAGCCTTATAAAGGACCGGGCCACTTTTGACCCGTGAGCTCCAAAGCGTACAAACATAATAATATTATTTGCAAGAACATGGTTACAGATTGGTGTTAATTTAGTTAATTCCAGCATATTCTGTCGCATGCGACGTGCAAAAGTTCTTGTTCTTAAAGTTATGTTAATAAATTATTATTGCTACATTTAGTCTTAGATTTTACATATTTTTATAACTCAAAAGACTTATTTTACTCATAGTTGTTTTTCATATACCATGACAGTAACAAGTAACAATACAATAAATACATGTCAGGGAACAAAATTTGAATTGCAAATGTCAAAGAAATTTAAATTATTGTAGATGTCAAATTAAGTTACATTACCGATGTCACATCATTCTATCATTTAAAAAGTCATTCACTGTTTAATACATTTTAATTTTATTTACAGAAAGTCAAAAACTGCACTTTTAAATTTGGTAAAAGTTAACATTTTTACATTGTTTGGTAATTTATTAAATATTCGTATAGCCATACAATAACAGTTTTTAGAATACAGTGTCAATCTTTGAGGTGGGATTGATAAGTTGTCTGCCTTCCTACCTCTATAGCCATAAGTTTTATTTGTCTCAAATAAATGGGTATATCTCTTGACAAACATTGTCATCTCAAAGATGTATAAGCATGGAAGTGGCAATATGTTAAGATCTTTAAACAATGGCTTGCAACTGTCTAAATAATGTGCTCCGCAATTCGATCGAATCACGGCAGAGTATTTATAAAATCTGAAATCTTTTACAATTCAAATATTAACTCGGTAATCTGCGGTAGGTAACCTTTATGTCGGCCAAGCAAATCCGAAAACGAAGTAATTAGGGGAACGTAAGTCAAATTCCACAAATTACAAAGACAGTCTCGCAGTAACAATTAATGATGAATCAAAGAACGATTTGGAATTAAGAAATTCGCCAAAAGCGGGATTTTTGCCAAATAAATTTAATTGTCAAAAGTATTTATCTTGATGATTGACGATCTTGGAAATCAAGGCAAGTTTATTTGGAACTTCTGCCGTAATGACGGAACAAGTAGAACAAAATTGCTAATCAAATTAATTTATTCTAATAAACTCTTTAGAGAGTTCTGAACTGGCTCCAGTCGTTAGACTTAGAGACGGCCATCATGAGATCGTGTAAAGTATATTCTTTTAAAACTAATATAAACTAATGTAGATAATTAAACAGGTATTTCTTTCATTATAATGTAAAAATGGAGTCATTTTGGAATACCTATAGAATAGGTCTCACTCTCCACATAAATATTAATAATAGCTGTGCTTATTTTGAGCTTTCAATGCGCAGACCATTGACTATTTGACTAGGCGCAGACCACCGATTTTTAGTTGGACGATAGTTGTGCCCGATTTTAAATTGTATGAAGAATCGGCCAAATCAAATCGGTGTAATGTGCGCACTTCCATACATGCCCATACTGATCAACTGCCCGACTAAACTATCGGCCGACGAAAAATCGATGGTCTGCGCCTATTTTTTGTCCAGCTACAGAAGTGATTATGATTTCTAAAGTTGATCACCATTCAGCTATTACACCCATACCTACATAGACGGTAATATTGACCGCGAATGAAGATGCAAAATAATGTGTATGACATTAATACATGACTTACTTTTTGGACATAATATAAGACAAACGTAGAAAACGTTGTCGCGAGAGTAAACTTAGGTTTTAATTATGCAATACATTCACGTATAATCTTTCTTTTAACAGTGGAGGTGATATTCCTAATGTGGGGCATCCGGCTCTGCATCATGGTGAGGAAAGCGCCTTCCGAGTTCAACGAGAGCCGGTTCATCTCCATGGCCATTTACAACGAGTTCCTACTCTCTGTCTTCCTCAATATATCTATGTAAGTACATAATCCTACTATTATTTTAAAGGCGAAAGCTTGGATGTCTGGATATCATGATGTCTGGATGTTTGTTACTCTTTCACGCAAAAACTACTTACTGAACGAATTTTGTTGAAACTTTACAGTATTATTGTTTATAATCCAGATTAACAATAGGCTATAATTATGACGATATGTGACAAATAAATGTCAATAAATAAATTAAACGTCTATATAGCGCCATCTATCGTCGTTGGTTGGTTAAATCTACAGCGCTGGACAAACTACTGTTTTGATATTCGTAAATATTCTTGCCATGAAACGCCATCTATCAACATGATATCTAACTGCTTATATACTTTTTAGGGTTCCGTACCTCAAAAGGAAAAAACGGAACCCTTATAGGATCACTTTGTTGTCCGTCCGTCCGTCTGTCAAGACCTTTTATCTCAAGAACGCGTGAACGTATCAAGCTGAAATTCACATAAAATACTCAGGTCTATTGTCCCTTTAAGCTGTGAAAATATCAAACTTCTAAGCCCAGCCAATCAAAAGATACAGCCGATTATGTCGATATTTTCTACAAATTTTCGACACTCGCAAAGGAATCAAAACCTACAGGATACTTCCCGTAAACTCAGAATCTTGAAATTTGGCATAAAGCATCAAACTTCTAAGTTAACGCGATCAAAAGATACAGCAGTTTATACCGACACCTTAGACGAATTTCCGTCACACGCTAGGATAGTGCAGTTTGCGAATTAGCGTTTGATGTTCTACGCAGTCAAAAGCTTTTGAGAGATCACAGAAGACCCCTAGTGCATTTTGAGAATTCTCCCAAGCCTCGAAGATATGTTTAAGTAGTGCAACCCCGGCATCGGTGGTGGAACGACCCTTGGTAAAACCATATTGTTCACTATGAAATAGTTTATTAGAGCCAAAGTGAATCATACCCGGGACATCATCGACCGGGAACCTCGAACCAACATCAACATCGAACCCGGGACCTCTCGGCATAGTAGTCCGTTTCGAACCACTACACCAAATGGCCGACAAGTGCGTATATGACAACCCAATTGAGCCAACTGCGCACCTCGCTGGAATGCGACTCTCCCTCCCGTGAGGCGGGTCGTTACATTCCCTCTAATATGGTCGAGTGAAGCGATGGCTGGTTCACTCGTCATGTCTGTGAACAGGCGCTGCTTTCGGGGACTGGTCAATCCAAGTTATTCAAATTTATGTATGCGAGTCATTTCTACTAGTATCTTAATATGTAAGTCTAGATATTAGCACGTCACTACCTTGTTTAATATACCACGCAATCTTGTATACCCATTCTTATAAGATACACCATACAAGAATGCATGGTAAATTCAGTGAACTGCTCCTGAATCGAATGTACCTACTACTACTATTTCTATTTATTTATATTAACCGGCAGACAGTGGTGACTGAGTTTGTTGCGGCGCTTCTTCTCAGCACTTGCCAAATGTTGGTCTCGAAGCGCTGGTAGGGTAAAAAGATTATGAGACATGTAGAGGCTCCTTAAGAGCAAAATGACGATTTGTAAGAACTATTTATTAGTCCAAACAAATAAAGAAATTTTGACTTTGACTTTTGACTTTCCCACTTGCACACCTCCTCGCGTTCGCCCCGTCCGTATCAAAGCGTCGATGTGACGTCACGGCTGCTAGGTGCGCGCTTAACTCGACCGGGTTGTATTTTCTTATTTACTGAACCTGATGTTAACTATTACTATCTATAAGAGTTAAGTTAATAGATTGGTTTGAAACACAAATAGTTAACGTAGCGCCTAAAGTGGTGCCTTAAATCTATACTCATACAAATTGGTCATAGTTAGCTGAAATTGAACTAAACATATTATCTCGCACAATCAGACTACCTAACCCTATTCTTAATTGACAGGATAAAAAAGCGTAGTAGTACTGTATTTCTAAAAAATAATAATAAATTATTAGGGGAGAGTTCGGTATATTGTACCGCCGGGTAAATTGTACCACCCTCATATTTCGTAAAGTATTTATTGAATGTCTGTAATTGCAACACTCAGCGATACACAACTAAAATCAATTAATATCGGCCATGTGGTTTTTGCCGTGACAACAAACACGTGTGTTTTATTTTGAAAAGTATTTTTTCATTGTTTTCAAGTAACTTTTGACAATACATGTTTAGTTTGTAATTTTGTTAAATTTAATCACAGGGTGTTTCTAATATATTATTTAGAAGCGTAAATTAGTGTGGATTACAATTATTTGAAACATTTTTCGGTATTTATAAGCTATATTTTTTACCGATTTTTTAAAAGCACTATCACCTAGTCGGCTAAATTGTACCACATCAAGTTGTATGGAACTGTACCAAAGGATTTTGAATTTTTTTTTAGTAAATCATATTTTGAAGTTTTAATAGCGTAGTTATGTTTGACTAACAATAAATGAAAGCAAAAGACTGGCAAAGTAGATTAGGTACAAGTGTGCGTTACGATAATTGGAATTACAAAACTTGTACTCAAAATCGTGATAACGTGTAAAACAATATCGATTGTCTATGTTATTAACTACTGTTCCTTTTCGTTTCCTAATTTGTTAAGAATGTATCGTATAATATTTTGCCATAGTTTTTTTATAGGCTTGAAATTTATTGAAATCCAATTTAGTAACCCTGTGGTACAAATTATCGAACCGGTTGGCTAAATTGGACCGAAGCTCTGAACTCGTACTTTGTTGATTTGTGCTAAATATACAACAATCATGTTAATTAATACTTATGAAATAGTAAGTTGAATAACGTATCTTTTATTATATACCATGGACATTAGCAATAACAAAAGAAAACTATGAGTAAAATGGGATTGAAAAAAACTGGTCCAAATTAGCGGACTCTCCCTTATTTCCTGAAAACGATTCTCAGAAAAACAGAAATAAACAATTTATAATATTAGATCGTTAGGCTGCTAAGCAAATATATCCCTTTTAATATTTTCCGCTCTCACTCTAAGTAAAGATTTCACGTTTTGCAAAAGTAGCCTAACATCTTATTCAAGATGTAAAAGAAAATATTGTTGTCTACAAACTAGAGAAATGGAGCCAAATTGGATCCAATAAATGCTTTAAAATGGGTAATTAGGACGTAGTGACGCCAAGAATATCAGTGTGACCAGTGTCATTTTGATTTTAAATAAGATATGGGCAAAAGGAAAACCTCCTTTTGCCACCTACACACCATCACTGGAGCTTTTTTCAAGAAGTCGTCTACTCATACAGGGAAATTCCGCAAATACTCGATTCTTCTAGTATTCATTGTTAAAATACACATTTTACTGCCCCGCTCAAAGAACAATTTTATTAATTAACAGAAATGTAAAATAGAACTTGAGACGATTCAATATCGTTCATTATTGCGTTTCACTTTAAAATTTTCCACGAGAAAATTTGTGGGGAATTAAATTTTACGGTCAGCCGGTCTTTACCCACCCAGCATTTAAATCTACTATCTCTTGGCCCAAACGTATCATATACCCATCAAAACATCCCTAATTCTGAGCCCTTAAAAATACACGACCCTCTTCATTTACAACCGAACTATCTCTCCATCAAAGTTTGTAAAAACCTTGAGGTTCCAGAAAATTCGAAAATGCTACAAACCGCGGGCCCAATTTCAATTTGCCTAATAGGATAACCCGGATTAGAGATTGCCTGGAGATTGATATAATTATGCCCGGACTTTGTTTTGACGTTACAAACAAAATGAAGAGGGCCCGACCGGCTGGTATTATGAAACCATTGAAATGCGAGCGATAAACGAAATTTACGAAACCAAGGCTGAAATTGCTTTCATTTGACAGCGTCGGTTTGTTTGATCATAATACAGGTGTCGGGTCATGATGAAGTTTATTCCTAATTTAAAGTTGAATATGAGAAGATTGATGCTTGCTGAGTTTGTTGCGGCGCTTCTTCTCAGCACTTGCCAAATGTTGGTCTCGAAGCGCTGGTAGGGTAAAAAGATTATGAGACATGTAGAGGCTCCTTAAGAGCAAAATGACGATTTGTAAGAACTATTTATTAGTCCAAACAAATAAAGAAATTTTGACTTTGACTTTGACTTTGACTTTGACTTTGACTTGAAAGGCTCTGAAGTATATTATTATCTAGGCTCACAGTAAATTTATTATGTAATACAACATTATGAAATTAGATAGCTAAATGAAAACCAACTCTATATTTAGAGCTAGATTGAAGTGCTGTTAAATAGTTTATGTTTTGAAATTATCGGTTAGTGGTGTCAAATTCCCGATTGTGGAGTTAATAATAGCAATCCACATGATATAAGACATGTGAAATAACTTTAATTAGGTACTTGTTTAATAATATTTTATTTTAACAATGTTTAATTACTCGTATTGTCAAGGTGTATACCCGGAAATGTGTTCCCGAAAAGTACAGGGTAAGTCTAAGTCGCAGGAAAAGGTAGTTGTTTATTTATTTAGTGTCTGCCTCTTTCGTTCATTTATTATTCATTGATTTAACGTAAATTATTTACGAGTATCACGTCCCCAGCACGTCAAGCCTTATGAGGGCGGTGTTAAAAGTTTGATTAGTTCGTCCGAAAGGTCCGAAATTCTATTCTGGTTAGAATTATTGAACGCAACTATTCTGCGTAGGCCGAATATTGAGTCTGAGGTATGATTTCTAGTCAAGACTTTGTTCAAAATTAACTTACCATGTATATTTTGGGAAATATCCAATAAAGTTCACAAAGTTATTTAGAACATAAAATATATTTTGATGACTATACTGATAATGAAAGTCAACATCATCATCATCATCATCATCATCAATGAAAGTCATCGCGTTTTTTGTATAATAAATAATAGTTCGTCTCTATCTAATACATACAATTAAACTAAGATTTTTGATATTTCTCAACAGTACCAAACTTGTAACACACATTTTCAAAACATACTATAATCAACAGTTCTGCAGTAAAACAATACAAAATGTGTTTCCGAACAAGTGAAAATATATCGAGGGTACCAAAACAATAACTTATTTACTCCGTTCGATATAAATCATCAAGTCCTTCCACTCGTCCACACTTCTATAGTGAAATATTTCAATTGTACCATATCTGGTGGCGGGCATAAATCTTGCAGGCCACTAAACTTCCCCAAGTTTGTGATTTAGTACGCCAGCCGCGAAACAATGGTTGAAACATGCAGCCACAGGCTTGCAGGGAACAGCCAGGCCAGTCTGCTTTCATCGTGTGATTTGAAACATACAGGTAGTAATAGGTTAGTTTTATAGCAAGCTGTGGGTAGTATAGCGACACCATGGGGTCAGTAGTTATTCTGCCTGCTCCCGAGAGTCGGTAAAGATCCTAGACTTTGACTTACCAAAGTGATTTACCTTTGTCGACCGGGCAGAATGAGGTTTCTAAACCCATGATATTATGTATACCTATTGTTTATTCTAATATTCCTATACTCAAGCTCTGTTTTATAGAAACGTACTGTCTCTACATTAGGTTTATAGATATTTTGTATAGAATAACTATTTCGTACGTAGGGACGTTGTCACATTTTAAGGTGAAAACTATGTCACACTATGTGGTGTGCCTGTTCTCCCTAGCCTACGTTATTGCCCTGCAATTAGGGCAACCGCAAATTGCAGCAACGCGAACGTAGTTGCATCGCCGCTGAAGCCTCAAGCTGACTTATGCCCGTTTTCACTATCAATCCATAATTTTTTAAGTGACCCCTATGCAAATTTAACAACATTCCTGTTATGTTTTACCATAGGGGTCGCTTAAAAAGTTGGGATTGATGGTGAAAACGGGCAATAAACTATTAAAAATAGATTTAATAAGCTATTGCCTGTCTGTGTTTGTAAATGCAAAACTGACGTCCTGTTCAAAACGCTTAATTTGAAAAGGCTCTAACTTTGGATAATTTGTATGTTTACATATCACCTAACAATATAGGTACGATGTACTTATTTATGTGCAATAAATGAATAAATTGTCATTTTTATTTCAGTGCAGTTTGTTGGCAATCTTAGAACTGACGTTCGGCATACGTCTTATTTGAAAGAGCCCTGTACCAAGGAAGCTAGAGATTTTGTTACCCTAACCTGATACTAAACACTACCAAATTACAACATGGTTACACCAGTTCTATACTGTCACCAACTGCAATATATTCAAACAAGTTAACCCGTTGTTAAATTCGGTAAACCCGGATAGCCGGTAACTAATGCAACACATGCAGCCGGTCCAAATAATAATTTGTGGTAAGTTAGTATTCTAGTCTAGTTTACTAATCATTTACCGAGCAACAATCTTAAATTATTATTGATAACACAAATAATTTTGTTGCGTAATCAGTTAGGTATTCAATTATTTATAATTATTTCCTGTAATTAACAAAACGGAGTGGAGGCCGCGTACCGGAAAACGCAGCCCACCCACAAGGTGGACTGACGACATCATAAAGGTAGCAGGAAAGCGCTGGACGCAAGCCGCTACCAACCGGGTAACATGGAAAGCATTGGGGGAGGGATATGTTCGGCAGTGGACGTCCTATGGCTGAGATGATGATGATGATTAACAAAACACTGACTACGTCTTTGTCTATTACAGCACCAGCTGATTAGTTATCGAAAAGTAATCGTAGGGTACGATACATTTGAGACGGCAAAAAATTGATAGTTTTTCTTGGGCAATCAGGAAAAACTTTGTATCCTTGGATACTCTATTTCCCGGGAGTATTCACTAATACTTTCCTTTTGGACATTATCAAAATATACTTTTACGATCGCTTCCTGAATTAAGTAATAAAAATAAATATCCTTGGACATTTTACACTGCGCTTCTAGTCCTAAACTAAGCAAAGCTTGTACTATGGGTACTAGACAGCGGATATAAACATACTTAAATACTTTTTTTTTTGTAAATACATACATATTATACATAGAAAACACCCAGTCCAATACAAACAAATATGTTCATGCACACAAATGTTTGTACTGTGCGGGAATCGAACCCGCTACCTCCGGAATAGTAGCATGTTTCCAAGCACTACCTACACCAAACGGCCGACGAATTACTTATCATGTACCTTGCGATATCCAAATTTGTATTAGGTACATTAGGTTTATACTACAAAACCTCTTTAAATTCTGCCACTCCACGCGCTGGTACGGCTTTATAATTTTAAGGCTCATTCTCATTAGACGTCATACTACAGGAATTACCATCCCCGGGCTACCTGCAAAAGGCAGCATAGTTCCCTGAACTATGTCGCGCGAGGCGCATACTTTGGCAAGACTTTATACTGTGAAAACGCTTTGTTTTAAAATTCTTCATCATAAAGCTGGGGCCACACGGTAAATGGAACTTATAATGGTAGTATAGGTATTTAACAACTTATTTTTCAAATCAATACTTTTTTAAAAGGTTTGTACCAGCTTTTTGTTTAGTGCCGATGGCGGCATTGTTTTATTTGCTTAAGAACTTTTTTTACGGCTTAATCTGTAAAAATCAGGCATTCTAAATTTACAATACTATAGTCACAGGCTGCTTGTTATGCACATTTTTTATTGATATGATACAGGTAACAAAACCCGGATAAAATGTAAGAAAAGATAAATTCCTTGTAGGTATTTATGTAGCTATGAACTATGAATTTACTTTTCGAGCACACCAAAGTATTTTAGTACCAAAAACACGAGAGCACTCTTCAACTTGTGAGACCAGCTCCGGGAACAATATATTATGTTTAAACAAACATATGAAAATAATTTCCGAAAAAGCTCTTTTAGTCCGCCTCGCGTGCGACAAAAGTTTAGGTTGGCGCAGTGCCTTAATTTTAAAATTCCTGGAGCATTTAAACAGCGCAACTTCGTCGTCAGAAAAGAGTTTGCTTATGATACTAAAAACTTATTTAAATTCCTCAAGTTGAATAACTTCAAGACTTAAATAATGAGCCTCCTGAACTAAAAGGCTGAAGTTGGGTTAGTTATTTAAGTAATGTCACACAATATTAATTTGTAACTAACGAAACCAATTTGTAGAAGAAAACTAATTTAAATGAAAATATTGCCTATGATACTAGCACCAAATTCAGTACAGCTTACTTTATATTTTGATGCAGTTTTGACGACAAGTTATGAAATTCTTTAATATTATTATTTCATAACAATGTGTTAGGTATGTCCATCGCTACCGGTCAATATCATACCATATCGAAAATATCATAGAGCATAATTGCCAGTAATAGCTCAATCAGTTCATAATTTAATTACGATAGTATTATAATGATACCAAAGGCTTGTTAGTTGCCAAATTAGTGTCCACTAAATTGCTTTGATTCACGCTAATTTGCTTCATTAGTCTGATGTTCATTAATAACCATCCATTTAACCTGCGATAGCGGTTTAGATCAAATGGACATATCATTTTAATAACAACAATAATTATGATGACAATGATCCGGCAGTGCTTAGCAATGAACGAACATACCACGCAGTCACCCATTAAGTATGCGCGAAAGAAAACCAAATGGATCTACTTAGCCCGCAGAATTACTAAACTCAAGTGGCAGTATAGCAGTGCCTAGCGGCACAAAGCTTGTAGAGCTGATGGCCGTTGGGGCAGTTGGAACAGTTCTCAAGTGGCAACCTCAGGCCAGAAGAGCTAGTATGGGCAATTTGGGCAAGCCTCCACTAGGTGGACCGATGATCTGGTGAAGATCGCGGGATGTACGGGGAGCGGAGGACCGGTCGGTTGTTGTGGAAATCTTTGGGGGAGGCCTTTATCCAGCAGTGGACGACATAATTTGGCTGATACGAAACGAAATACCACTCGGTCAGTCGGCAGTCAGATTGTCTCTAAGAGTCAGTCAAATAAAACCCTAGTCTTCGGCTTGATGAAGTAATACTAATACCCAAAGTGGTATGTATTTTCCCTTCTGATTTAACAGACTAACTTTTATAAGCACTTGCTACCTTGAATTTAAGCAAACAATACGGCACCTACATTCGTGAAGCAAAGTCAAATATCACCAGTATATCCTTCCATTTTTATTTCCCATTTTAAATCTGTATTTGCTCTACATAAAATAAATCAAATTGTCAATGCCCATAAATATTACGGGAACCATTTGTTACCGTCGACGCTTCGAGATCAAATTTTTTAGCCGCGCCGTAGCCGCATCGCAAATGTTTGTTCTGTCACTCAAAATTTGTATACTTTTTTGCGGCTTTTCTGATGACGTTGACCAGATCAATGTACCTTTTCAGAGAATATAATTTTAGGTATGTATGTACTACACTATAGAGCAATGAGCATCAGAAACTGATGACTGTTACTTATCTAAAAATACGTCAGAAAAATACATACAATTACATACACACCGTTAGCGTTATAGGTCAGGTGCCCTGCCAGAAGGATAGAGCCTAAACCTGGCGGTACCCTCAAAAATCCATATACGGTAGATTGCCAGAAGCTTTCGTCCGCGTTGCTCGGCATTTGACACTTTCCATGCGAAGTATAGTAACTATTTCGCATTCGACCACCAGGCAGGACATGTGCTGCATCTAAGCTTCTAAAGTTGCCACATTTTTCCAACTTTATTGCCTTGAATCAAGGTCCATAATGTTTAAACTATCTTTAACACTGGTTTCTCTCCACAGGTTGTTCCTCCAGTCCCCTGCGAACCCGGATCTCCTGTACATCATATTCTTCTGCCATACTCAGCTGACGGTCACGCTTCTGCTCTGCTTTATCTTCGGCAGTAAGGTAGGCACGGTAAGGGTGTCGAAGCGAGGTGGTAAGACAAACAACCCTCTCCCAAGATGGTGTATACTGCCCGTATTTATCAACGATACTGGCTTATGTGAAGGAGCAAACCGAACGCACAGCGTTGAATAGAGCTCTGTGATTGAGAGCACCGAGAGTCCAAGCTTACTTTGAGACCTCATTAGTAATGTTTGTAAATACGGGCGATACTGTTTAAGTTGGAATTCTTATGTGAAGAAGTTACAAACTTTTTAAATGACCCCTATGTATAATGCTGGTAACACAATAATAGGAATTTTGTTTTCATAGGGGTGACTTAAAAACTAGGGATTGATGGTGAAAACGGGCATTATTATACTCCTCCTAATATAGGTTTCCCTCTGCAATCTTCTGCAAGCTTGCCCTCTTGCATGGTACCGTAATTTTTACTATTTTTGGATAGCACAATTTTGACAAACTTTGTTACTGAAACCCACTTCGGTACAATTTCACAGACGATTGAAAGTAAAAGCCCTCAGAAAAAAAACTAAACCAACACCCACATTCATTATTTTACAATAAGGAAAAGGGAGGCGTTTCAATTTTTCTGTCCCCAAACCGAAATGCTCAGAAGTTATGTCAATGTTTTTAACTCAATGTAGTAAGGTTTAAAATTTCGTGGGTTGTTTGTAAGGATAAATGGAGATACAAATCCAAAGCTTTATGCAAAAGACCTTTTAGTGTTACTTTATCTGTCATAGGAAGTGTTACAAATGAATGAAAAAGGGGAACGGGGAACCGAAGTTTTTGAGGCACAGACCATGAAATCGTTATTAATGGAGGTCTCTTTTTTTCCTTATAAATGAAAGGGGATAGAATAAATATACAGCTTCCACGGGTTTTGTTATCAATGAAGCGAGGTATTTCGTGGTTTGATAAATTTAAGAAGAAAGGTTTTTTTAGCGACTAGCCGGCAGGTTTTATCAGATCGTAGAGAAACTGAGAAGTTAAATCGTTATGTTTACGTTTAGGGTCAAGTTTGATAGATCTTACATTAAAAACGAATGTTTTAACTTTCAATCAGGACTTACACAAAATAGCGCCAGTATCTTAAAGTTAATATTCCTTTGGAATAGAGCGACAACCACGCGAGCTGTCAAACTAAACCGATTTTAGGATATTCACTGGATTGTTTTGTGTCAGTTGTCAGAATTATTTCACATTTCTCACTAAAAACTCTCTGAGCTCAAACTTTCAGCGTGCCAATGAGTGCTAACGAACAGTCAAATAGTTGCAAAAAAAACGGTTTTGTTACGTCACATCACACATCTCTTTTTATCTCACAGTGTTGCTGCTAGTGACATCTCGCTCGCTCAGTCCTTTGTTGCTCTATTCCGCTATGTATATTAACTTTATGGCCAGTATCTAAACTAAATAATGCTTTCTGAGTGCATTTATTATTGTTTATTTTAGATTTTGCAACAAAGTTTAATGAGAAAAATCGGTTGTACTTTAAAGAAAGTCTTAAAAAAATGGCGACAAACATAGTATTGAAAAATTATCAACCATTGCTATCTCTCCAACTGAAAAATGAGGCAACTTGGTGATCAATGCACATAAAAGAAGCTAGTAAAGAAGGATCTACAAAACTAAATTTAACGCTGCTATTTGAGAGAGCCCCCAATAAAGACTTTAAGATTTTTACGCCCCTAATATCTTAGCCGGTTTATAGTCTTCGTGAACCAGTTTTACGGTTGCTAGGGCTTATAATTGCATTAATAACCCGGATTCTTATTTAAAATAAAAATACTTTACAGTCTAAGTACCCCTCTATAAAATATGAGCCTAAGGCGCATCGAACAAGTCTATTAAATCCATTTTTAAAAATAAATAATACTTGTATCATTATTTCAAAACTCATCAAACGTTTTTATGGACATAAATAACTAAAATAAGATAATCTACGGACATAATTATAGGCTTGTTCGAAGCTACCTACCGTATCAGTGTGACGTGCTAATTTAGGACACCCTGTATGCAGAAAAAATGTGGCTATACAAACCATATAAGTAAATACGAAGATTAATACATATAAACATACTCGTAAGTTCCGTAATACAGAAGTCCTTACAGTCCTAGTTATGTTAAGTTCAAAGTGTAATATAGGTGACAACAGAACCGACAAGATAACCGGTATGAAGTTTAGTTCCAATTAGTTCTGGAGTTTGGTTTGAATTAGGTTTCAGAACAATGTGGAATGTAAAGTAATCAACACTGCTCTGGAATTTCTGGTGCTCTTGCCCTAGGTTTAATGGCTGGACAATCCATTTGAGCTATAGTTTCAAGTTGGTACAGAAAGCAAATTACGCGAATATTTTTATAACCATGATGAATAAGGCGTACGACTTGATGGTAGTTTTAAGCACTTATATTTTACTAGCGGCCGCCCGCGACTTCGTACTCGTGGATCCTGTTTTACCCCCTTAGGGGTTTAATTTTGCAAAATCCCGTCTTGGTAAGCACCTACGTTCTAAAAGAAACCCCCATGCAAATTTTGAAACTCATAGCACTTGTAGTTTCGATTTCGTGATGAGTCAGTGAGTCAGTCAATCAGTGACCTTTTCCTGTTATAGATATAGAAGATGGAAAAGGTTACTTAATACTTTTTAAATACATTAGTTGTGAAACTAAGTAGCGCAAGCATTATAATAAAATATTCAGAAACGTGTCTATAACGCTGGTGTGGGAGCCAAAAAACATTACAAAAATACTTTATAAATTGGAAGAACGTGACAAAGTTCCGTGAAACCGTATATAAATGCGACTTTTTAGGCCACAAAAAGGCATCTGGCTAAACGTTTCACTCGTACAGTTGTAGAGTGGAGACTCGGCTCGGTCGAGAAATGCAAAAAACGCGGCTAAAAGGTTGAGTGCTTTGCGTCACGGAAGATTCACTTACAACGATGCATAAATTATTTGCTGGATTCCCGAATACGGGTTTGTGGTCTGTATGCGTAGTTGTATTTTGGGTTTCTGTGCTTGGGTTGTGAATGACAAATGTTTATTTTCGTTGAGGAACAACTTTTTGTGAAATTATGCTCCACAAAAATAATTGTGCTTGGAAAGACCATCGACCATAATTTTGTGACTAAGTAGGCTCTATCTCTTTGGTATCATAGAGGATATTAGGTATATTAGTTTTTTGAAGTTATTCATCTTAACTACAAATTATTTGCCATTTTAATAACTCAACTTTGATTATGAGGAAGTAAAACTTTCAGCTCACATGTTACTTTTTTGTGTAATAACTGAAGGTTATATAGGTTTCAGTGTGATAAGCTCAATAGGTTTTATATTGGTGACTGTCATAATCACTGCATAATACAGTGTGAGTCACGTTAAAGTGCACATATGAAAATAGATGAAACTAGACCTATTTTTATCGACAAAAAAGAGGTCAAAAAATGTTTGAGATTTTTTTTAAATTTTTTATAGAATTTTTTTTCTTCCAATTACTTATTGTAAAGAAAACGTAATAACTTTTAAACTAAGCGGTATAAAATAAAAATTGTAATAATGCTAAATAACAGGCGATACTAAAAAAATACATAAAATACACAAAAAAGGCCAATAAATAATAAAAAAAGATAGTTTTTGAAAAAAATCTGCTTTTAAATTCGTGTTTTTTTGGTTATTAAAGGACAATGGGCAAAATGGTACCCGGCTCCAATAGATATGTGTCTAGTATCGTTTGAAAGGTCTCACCAAGATGAACAACTTTTACTATGACCACCAGCCTCAGATCTGGTTGTGTACGAAGATAAAGATACTTTTTGTGTAACCTAAGTATCATACAGTATGAAGAGGGACGCGCTCGGGGCAGGGCACCGACGAGATGGTCGGACGCGGTGAGGAAGACGGTGGGCGGGAGTTTGCATCGTGCGGTCCACACAGCTTATGACCGCAGTCTGTGGAGGAACACTATCTGTGGTCGCGATCCTCATCAGTGAGGGACCGAGGAAGAAGAAGAAGAAGTATCATACGTGTCCATCGTATGGTACTTAGGTTATGCGAGGCAGGAAGGGTTTACTGCTCCAGCATCCTTCCTCTACTCTATAATTATTGATGAGGATAATTGTTAAATAAATATTTTTATTTAAAGAAGTACTACCCCCTTATTAATAAAAAGTTACACATAGGAAGAACCTTGGATTAAAATGACATTTCCATACCAAATGACAATTTAAGCCAGAGTTCAACTAGGGTGTAACTTTTATTAATAAAGGGGTTAAAGTTTTATTACTTCTTAAGGGTTTTATTATGAGTTGCTAAAGCGAATAAACCCACAAGACCCAATTAGTCCACCCACAAGATGGACCGACGACCTCATAAAGGTAGCGGAAAGGCGCTGGATGCAGGCCGCCACCAACCGGCCATTGTGGAAATCATTGGGGGAGGCCTATGTTCAACTGGACGTCCTATGGCTAAAATGATCATGATGATGATGATGAAAGCGAATAAAGGGCTAATAGCTTGGGTAGTTCATCGTAGGTATAATCCTTTCCTTTTCAATGCTTCTTTTAGTTATATTAATAGATTGTAGTCATAATACATACTCGTATACATGGATGATTGTGTTATACTTTCATTATAATACTTAGTGGAATTACTGCTTTCAAAACGTGAATTAGAACTGGCCCCATAGCAGACATTTTCCTATATCTAAAGGCCTTTTAAAATATATATTGGTTATGGCTATTGGAGCGGGTACCACTTTCCATACATTTGTGCCCATCATCCTTTCTCCAAAAAATGCCCCTATAACCGGTCGTTTTTATTACTTTGTATTATTCTCTATCGTATTACCTTCGTAAAACCAAAAATCGCATGTCTCTATCCCTATCACAACATTTGCTATGATCGTTTGAACAAAGGCCTGCCACAACATTATTCTCCGCTACAGGTAGAGACAATTTTAATTTTAACTAAAATGCTTATTTTACTTCGAAATCTTTTGTTTTTATTTGAAATCCAACTTGTCTTTATCAAAATTACAAATCTAGAGATTTTTTCAGTTTTGTTGTTAACGAAGCGTTGAATGGCGCGCCCGGTGGGGCTTAGTTCAAACGATCATTGCAAACGTTGTGATAGGGATAGAGACATGCGATTTTTGGTTTTACGAAGGTTATACGATAGAGAATAATACAAAGTAATAAAAACCACCGGTTATAGGAGCATTTTTTGGAGAAATTTATCAAATAACCAAAAAAACACGAATTTTTAAGCAGATTTTTTTCAAAAAGTATCATTTTTTTATTATTTGTTGGTCTTTTTTTGTGTATTTTATGTATTTTTTTAGTATTTCCTGTTATTTAGCATTATTACTGTTTTTATTTTATCAGGATATACCGCTTAGTTTAAAAGTTATTACGTTTTCTTTACAATAAGTAATTGGAAGAAAAAAAATTCTATAAAAAATTTAAAAAAAATCTCAAACATTTTTTGACCTCTTTTTTGTCGATAAAAATAGGTCTAGTTTCATCTATTTTCATATGTGCACTTTAACGTGACTCACACTGTATAAAACAACGTCGCCTCCTGTCTGTCGGTCCCTATGTATCTTTAAAACTAACGCAACGGATTTTGATGCGATGTTTTTTTAATAGATAGAGTGATTCAAGAGTAAGGTTTATACGCATACTTAGCACCCGTGTAAAGCTGGGGCGGATCGCTAGTGGAACAATAAATGGTATAAGTGGTAACTAATATATTCAAGTTTTCCAGTGCATGCAATTTCCTGCAAAATATCGAATAAATCAGTCGTAAGAGAGCATTCGATCAGGTCTCCTTTCACAAGTTGCTGTCAATGAATAACTAGTCAGAATCTATTATTAAGTTTAAGTGGCAAAGCCTTTGATGTATTTCCAGTTTACTCCATTTACAAGCAATAAAGAATTCTAAAACGAATAAAAGCTCAACCAAATGGTATCAATACCAAATTATTAAAGGTTTAAATGGCCTGGTTGAGAAAATTAAACGACGAATTCAGAATTTCAGACCTACTCCAAATTGATATTATTAATCTTTCCTCAGAAACGAAACATAAAGGCTAAAAGATTTTTTATTCGTTTCTTATTTTCGAGACTTTGTATTTCGAGAATGACTCTTAAAATGTCTTAAATATGATCCATATTTAAAAAGTATAGCTTACAGCTTGTTAGTAGCACAATTACATACTTGAGATTGACTCAATATTAAGAACCTCAATATTACGAGTAGGTATAATGATTACAATTTTAGCATCAAAATAAAATTAATGTACAATAAAAATTTGAGTGCTTAGCAGAATGTATTTAACAATTTTAGTTATACTCGTTATTATTTTAATAAAACATACCTATAGTAGGTACATAATTATTTGTGATAAATTCTGAGACATTTTGTGTTTCATAAAAAGTTTTCATAAGTTACATCTGTGCTGCCGTAGGTATCGAAATCTAATTTAAAGTTCAAATTAAATTTCTGATACGAATACGATTTTGATAAAAATATTTTCGTTTTAAAATAAACCAAAGTCACCTCAGAATAATTTATCATATTTGAGGGGACAATTTAAGAGGTTATAGCACAGTATCCTAGTAAAAACTGCCAACTTCGAACAATATTCTCTCTAGTTATTTGGTTGGTTCTTTTCATAAACAATTATATACGAGTAGGTGTGAGTAGGTGTAAATGTTTTATGTAATATTTAGATTTCTTTTAAGTGTGTTGGATGTTCAATAAAGTGTACATAGGTATATCTTTCTATTCTTCTGATTAATTTCGTTGCGCGTCTGCTGTTTCCCCGGGACAAACTTGACCTTAACTGGTTAGGTTTATATTGGTCAAGCTGTAGATCCTGGCTACACAGGACTTGCGGCAGTGGGAACGAGAGGTGGGAATAGTCCCGTATCTATATATCTATTTATCTACCTCTATCTAATTCTATAACATTTTCTACAGGCGTACATGGTCTACAAAGGCCACGGCAAGGACGACCGGGAGAAAACCGGAAAATTCCGGTCCCGACCGGCTGAATCTACCTACACCATGACGACCAACCGGAGCACCCGGTTTTGCGACAACATGACTGAAAGGGAACTGGAGGTAACTCAATATTGTACAGTTAATCTTTTACAAAGATATCCCAATTAGCTAAAGAGGATAAGTCAACAATGATATGAATGTAATCTATATGGAACGATTTGATTTTGATTTATACAAAACCCTAGATAAATAATTCTTAATTAAATCGGATGGGTATTTCAATTTAATTGCTTTACTGAGTCTCCGTGTTTCATTTGAAGCTTAATAAATATTGTGTTACAACCCGTATTAATTGTAACAATATAATGTTATCCCTCGCAATAACTTCCCTAGGACATGATTATGATTATTTATTTTTATTTTATTTATTTATTAGGTCTACCAACATTGTTACATTACAACATGTATTATGTATTATTGAAGCACTAGATAACATTTTAGATCCATGAATTACTACCTAGGTACATCTCATGAGGATACCTTTGGTACTTATTAGAACAAAGAAAACAAAAGCTTTTGTCCAAGCAAAATTACATTAGATAAATTCTTCCCCCTTAATGTCAAATAGTGAAAAGGAGGAAATAGTAAAGGGAGGTCCCTAAAATGATGGATGAACTACGTCGTAGCCGCCAGCTAAATGTCATTATAGTCAAATACCGCTTAGTGAGTAATAAGAGACTTTTTCCAATGCCAAGAAAAAAGAAAACTTAAAGATTTGCCAAGTTTAGTTTAAGTTTTTATTAAATATTGCTGACTAAAGTTCGCCACAAGCAGTTCTATTATAACACTTCCACAGTAAGGCTATAACCACAACTATTTGCTGAAGAGATTGCCACGATCTAGTTCTCCACCGTTAAAGAATTTCGAAGTGTTAACCTGAAGCACATTTTAACGGCACTGCATTTTCTCGAGCAGTTCAACTATTTGTTTTTTCTCCAAAGATTGCTTAGAAAGAAGCTCAGAAATTCTATGGATTAAACTTCGGTTCTTCACTATTATAAAAACTAAAATTTACTATGCAATATTAAGTTTGTAAAAGAAAAGTTTCTACAGTAATGTTTTCTCTTAAAGCATTATTGAGCGCTTTCGTCAGAAATTGCAATATTAAAAATTCTCACGTTTATGTTTGCCTTGTTGCAAACTGAACATTTGCTGAAATGGTTTCCCCGTAATGTCAAGCAGTAAAAAGGAGGTAGTAAACGGAGCTTAAGTTTGCTTGGAACAGTTTTAAATGGCATCTGCAAAAGTTTTAGTATACCTTTTCAGGTAACTTGTAAGCATAGCATTCATGATCCATACTCGTAACAACATTAAAAAATAACCCTGAAAGTTTTTAAACTTGGCTGTACTTACGATGACGATATTTTCTTACATTAGATACTCGTAGCTCCTTCAGTAGTTAGTCTGGTATTTACTAACACTTATTTTCTATAATAGGAGGAGTTCAGAAAAATCTGCAACCAGCTAGAGAAGCTTCGAGAACGGTGTGGCACCGGCGTGGCGGTGGCCAAAAGAATCACGGCCATGCAAGACGCCGCCGCTATCCACGACCGTAAGCCTCCTACATCAGACCACTCCGCTCCCTTAAAACTTAACACAGTCTTCAGTGCAGTGGCAGACCGTCTCATGTGCACTGTGACCCCAGCAGAAGAATCAAGCAGCAGCGGCCGAGACATGCCCTTCGAAGCCCCCCCAGCCTACAGGCACAAAACCTTCAGCCCCACCAAAAGCGTCGAAGCCAGCAACACAGAGCAAAGCCAAACAGACGTCACAACCGATTCCCCTAAAAAACGCGCGGAGTTAAACGAAGAAACCAAAGACGATAAACAAAACGGTGTGTTCAAAATATCGGGTGAACCGAACTGTAGTGATATACGGCCGCCCGAGGTGGCCAGCCATAACGGTTTTAATAATAAAAGTGAGAAAACTAGTGAACTGAAGACGAGCCCGGGCAGTGCTGAGACCGTGCGGGGAGTGCGCTCCGGCCACGCGAGGACTCACGCGATAGTCATTAACCTAGACGATAAGAGCCGCTTTACAGAAGAAGTCACTGTTTAATATAATTTCAAAGACTGTACTTACATTCTTGTTAGATTTCGTCCCTTTGCTCGCACGGGTAATGTATTTTGCAGCGCGATAGTGTCTTCCGATTTAAAAAGTTCTATCCGAACCGCGCAAAAAACATCACGCGTGTCAGATTTCAAATCTGATAGATAGTTTTGTATAATATAAATGCTAGTCTTTACTGTGATTCATAGTTTAATGGAGTATATGTAAAATCGAAGTAAAAGTTTCATAGTTACGAAAATGCATATCAAATCTAACTTCCTTCGTATAAATTGTAGTAAGTGCTAAACTTTTATGATTTCCTTCGGAAATGGGGAATATTTGCTGGAAGACATTTTCTCCATAGCTCGATAGACAGTTACTAAAGTGGAGCAGTTTGCACGCTTAAGAATTTCATTAATACGTTGTAAATAAAAACACAGTATCAACTTATGTTTTTATTAAAAGCTCTGAAGTTTTATGGTATTAAGATTTTATTAAAAATGTTATAAAGAGACCAAGTCTTTGTTTTCATTTTTAAATAGCTGGCGAGAGTTAAGATGAAATTGTTTGAGTTAAATCTTAAGGATGCACTGCCGTAGACGAGTTTACCTTTACATTAAAAATTCGTGCTTTAAAATAAGTTAGAGAAGTGTAAACAGATTGTATCCATAGAAATATTTAAGTTTTAAAAATTTCTGAAATATAGTAAGATTTTAATACTGAATTCGAATCATAACCTAGATGTAACTTAAACACATTTTTGAATCTGAATTGTATTAAATGCGGCACAAAATGTCCATAGCTTGAAATTTTTCGGAAGGTTCTTGAAACATCAACTAATCAGTAAGTAATTTTAAGCATTGTTTTAATGAATTATTATAGTTTAAAATTACCTCAAAGGCTTATCATGAAGTATTTTTCTTGGATCTTAAGGATTGAAGCTTTAAAGTGAACATCATGAAACGATATAAATGTTTTAAATTTATATTTATATGTGCTGTTGTGTGATTGTTTTAAATAATTTAAAATTCTAGTTGTTTTATCCAAGGAATTATGCCAAAGTGAATGTATGTAACACTATGGGTAGACCGTAGTGTGTGTAAATATTTTAACTAGATGTACATTCCAGCCACGATGAAAGACAACTAGTGATTATATTTTTGTAAATAATAAATATAAATTACGATTAATATGACGTAACAATAATAATGTAAATATGCTAGCTTTATTTATAATGTTATTTGTAATTAGTTTTTACGGCTTCACGGTGGTTGATGCAATTAAAATGCAAAAGGATTGTATCCAACGTTACTAGTAATTGTGTATGTGTTAATGATTGAACAGCTGAAAGTTACAGTTTGGTGAAAATTAAACAAAAACCGGACTTTAACTTTGACTGACGGTGAGCTTTTACTGAAAGTATTATTTGTTTTTTAATTTTTGTATTTATTTTTACGCACAAGCTTGTCTTGTTTTTCATGCTGAACACGATAATTGATTGTATGTAGTAAAACTTTTATGATAAAATTTAAAGGTGCTATTTGTCAGTTTGTTTCAAAACGCGGCAAATAACTGTTACAATTGTTTTTCGGAATAAAAGAGCACCGAAAATATTATTTTACAGTACGAATACTATTCTATATCATTTTGAAGCTTTTTTCATTTCAATAAAGTTCAAAATATGATGGAACCAATTCAACCACCGCTACCAATAAAATAACTGCACTCAAAAACCATTTACCAGTACAATTGATACAATTTACAATTCGTACAGAATTCACAAAAAAAAAACAATCAAACTCCCTTTGAGACTATTCATTGTATTTGAGTAATGTTTTATTTAACATGTTACACTGTTATTGCATTTTTATTTATTAAACTATGTCATCTTGTTTCAGAGGTTTTGCAAGCGAATTCAGTTGAAATAACTATTATTATTAACTCATAAATGGTACTCACAAAGCTTAATACAAAAGACAAAAGCTCTTTTGTTTTAGAGACTTCTACGTGAGTACAATTAGGCAGACTGTGCTGAACTAAGACATTGTTCACCAAGTTGTTGATAAGTAACAACAACTCATTCAGTCTATTACAAGCGAGAAGAGCAGATGTACTGTGAAATCGAAGGTTACAGTCGAGAAACAAACGCTAATGAGATAGCAAAACGATGTCATTACGTGGCCATTTTGTTAACGAGATTTGAAGTTATAATAGGTACAGTTAGAGTAAAATAATTCGTGACAGAGTTGCCAAAAAGTCCGCAACACGTCATTGTTACATTGCAATAGACATGTTGACACCACCAATCAATTGATGTACTTTTTAAAACTGTCAAAACGAATCTCTCCCATAGATTTTGTATGGCACTACAAGCAAGTGAAGTCACTATTTTGTGAACTCAAATAAACTACTTTTTTCAATTACAATGCGACCAAAAATCGTAATTTACAAGTTATTTAAAATTAATTAAGTTTTTAAGAAGATTGGAGAATTGTGTCAAATTATCCATTAGAATAAGGTAGAGTTGTCAACTGTTTGGCCATCTTGGGTGTCACGAAATATTTGACCCTGACTGTGCCTAATTGACATCCGCCCACGCAGTTAATAATTTCATTCTGAACATTTATACAGTCCAAGTTCTAGTTAAAAGTTTAAGATTTACGATCATTATTTTGAGGATTTTAAATCAAATGCTTTACGCGAACGCGCTATTCCTATACTCTAAAACCATTCGCGGTAAAAGTTTTTGCCGCAAACTTTCGGCGGCGGCTGGAATGTCTCCCTCAAAACACACAAGTTTTTAGTTGCAAAGATAAATCATCGCTGCACCGCATAGTTTGCGTTCGGTTAAACTTTAAACTGTTGTAAAGCGCTATGATAAGTTGTTGATTTGAGTCATACATTATTTTGAAGTTACGGGAAGTCTACGTAACTGATAAGTTAAGAGTAAAATATTAGTAATGAGACTTGAAATATATGTATTATATAATTTCAGGTTATTAAGCTGAAGTAAAATAAATAATCTGCAGTTCAGACTTTATAAAAGTTTGTAGGTAATCAATTTGTGAGAAAATACATTTCCATTTTTCAACAAGTTATTTCAAAATATTTTTAAACAAAATTGCAAAGCATTTTATCATGGATTCATTCAGTTCTTGAATTTTAAATATTGGCTCTAAAGGCTTCGTTACTAGAAGGTTTAATAAAACCTTGGTTGTTCTATTGTAAATAAAATTGTTGACATTAAATATTAGACTAAGATATTTATTGTAAATTACGGATTTGTATGTATATAAGATTATTGCTTCAAGTCAGGTTACCATAAGTTGCAATAATAATAATAATGTAGGCTAAGACGTTGGTTGGTCAGCATGACGATTGTATGACAGTATGAAATAATGATGTTTACTATCTCATTAAACAAGTTAACTAAAATACCTATTTCATTGATTTTTGTTATTATTTAATTTTAATTGCGCATAATTACCTCAGATATTATGAAATACTGTTTAAATATATTCTGACTTTGTTCTCCTTATTTTATCCCCAATTAATTTTCTTTCTTCTTGTGAATCAGTGTCAAAAAAAGCTAACAAATTCGACCGTTTTATACATAGGTACAGTCAGCGTCAAATAATTCGTGACACCCAAAGTAGCCAAAAAGTGTTGCGACCTTTTTGGCTACTTTAGGTGTCACGAACTATTTAATGCTGACTCTACATAGTTTTTACCTACAACTTTGTTAATATCAATCAAAATTCAATTGAAAATTCTAGTGTATACCTATATTATTTGTATTTCTAATTATACTCTCGAGTTAATTTAAAATTGCCACACTATCCAACGTTACTAGAATAAGTCCAATATATATACAAGACACCAATTCAAACTCCAGCAATGTGTTTAAAAAGTTAAATGCTTTCACGGAAACTCTTTTAGTTGCATCGAGCGAGTTCGCGCCATGCAATAGTTGTTGAGAGCACTTCGCTTCCCTCGTCGATAAAAGTGTCTGTGGTCGCTTGCGAGGCTTAGGTTTAAGTAAATCCAGTAAAGAGAACGTCTTTTAGTGCTGCTACTCTTATAACAACACTAAACGCAGTGCTTATTAACACAACGTTTACTATGGAAAGTATTTGAGAATGAATGTTATCGAAACCGCGTTAGAAATTAACTTGCTAATAAAGGCTGAGTTGTATCACCTAACTTTAACTGTAATGCCCGTATTCGCAAACATTACTATGAGGTCTCACAGTGCGCGTGGACGCACAAGATGACACACGAACCAATCACAGAGCTGTAATTCAACTCTGTCTGTGATCACTTAAGCAAGCATCGTTTGTGAATACGGGCGTAAGAGATTGACAGATTTGTAACGTTTGAAATAGTTAAAGTAAGATGGTGCACCCCAGCATTCAATCAGGTTTTCCAGTTTGTACTCTTTTTGTTTGTTACCACACAAGAATCCTCACTTGAAAAACTATTTCCTCAAGTGCGACTTGAACTGCTTGAACCTACCTTTTACTTGTCGGTTTTCAACCTACGTACTCGTAATAAATTGTGGGTCAGCAGAATGACAGATTTTTAATAGAAAATATTAATATGTGAATATTTTTTTCAGACAAAAGTTATAACAAATGGAAATTGCCTTAAATGTCTTATAATTTCTTAGAATTATTTAGAAGAAATCCCAAAAGCCCGCATTTTTTACCTTCTCTAATGAGCGTATCTTCTGGGAACCGTGGGTATATTCGAATTAGAATTATTATTTCTTTCCGAACTTTTAAATAAAAAACTGGCTAAGTGTGAGTCGAAGTCGCGTATTATGGGTTCCTTATTTTCATCCGTCTCCCTAAATCTTTCTACTGATCCTATTAACCAAATTCATCTTCCACATCTTCCATTAATCCTTACCTACTACTTACTTCGCTTAGAAAACAAATCACCTGTACTTTCTTAATATGTTTTTAAATTACTTTCTACTTCAATCTACTTGTGATTAATTTATTGTGTACTGGCTTTTGCCCGCGGCTTCACCCGCGTGAAATTTATCTTGTCACAGATCGTCATAAATTATAGCCTATATGTTATTATGGGTTATAAAAAACAATACTGTAAAGTTTCATCAAAATCCGTTCAGTAGTTGCGTGAAAGAGTAACAAACATGTTGACATCCAGACATCCATACAAAGTTTCGCATTTATAATATTAGTAAGATGGTTATGTAATTCACTTGGCTCTCTCGTTGAGCCGTAGCACTACGGCTCAGTGATCCAGGGTGTCTTGGCCTCCGTTAAAAGATGTCATCATTGGCCTCGGTCTTGAGCAGTTTCACGCGAGTGGCCTTCTTCAAGCTTTAACTTTTCAATTGACAGTGAGCTTAAAAGGTTCCATTTTCCTTTTATGAAACCCTAAAAAAAACACCACTTTAATGATTTTTTTTCAAACACTTAAATCCCAGAAACATGCCTTAGTTTTGATGCGTAAAAGTTATATGTACCCGTCTTCATTATTCAAGTGGAACCCGAACTTTGTATGTAATCTAAGATGATAAGGATGATATCTCCTTACCCTTAGATAAAACTGAAAAAGACTGCTTACATTAAAAACTTGTTCAACTATTCTCTTTTATCACAATTTCCTTTGTAATTAACTAATGTGCGAGCTTCTTCATTAGGACTGCTGCCGGCACTATACTTTTATAGCTCACAAAGAATATTTAACTAAATACGTTTCCAACGCAACAATGTCGGTTGCATTTTCTTCAAGAGCGCAATACTAACTAAGAAAAATATATCAACAAAGTCACGTCACTTCGCTCCGAGCCATCAACTTCCAGGAAGTCTGTGGGGCCACAATTCCGAGACCACACAATGTGGTCCCTTAATATGCTCTTTTAATTTCCGCCCCTTGCAAAAACGTTGACTGTCAAGAAAACGCGATCTTGACAAAAGAAATCGCGAAAACTACTTTTAATAGCTAACTTTAGGCAGATTAGATATTTTCCTAGCAAATAATATATTATATTGAAGTACATGTTGTTGTCCCGTGAAACGCTCCTTAATGGCTAAAATTTATGAAATTATGCACAGTTTTCCATCACTCACGCGTTCTTACCACGAACCGTCTTCTAGATATCAAGCGTTGTTATTTGCAAAAACGTTTGGCCCATCCTGTACTGTGGGTTTTAAAATGTTTGTCTGATAGCATTTTCTGGCATTTTGATTAGGTATACATTGAAATTCACTTATTTCAGTTCAAGGTGAGTAGGCAAAACGATGCCCATCAAAATAAAGGCGTAGAAACGTACAAATTGACGAAGATACCTTCGCAATTTGTGATTTAAAGTTACCAAAGAACACACTTTGTCTTCTTCTTCGTTTTTAATAATGACGACATTTTTTCTTCTTCAGTGTCGATGGGGGAACGTTTGATGTCAACGATCGCTGTTCACAAGCGAAGTCAATTACCGCTTTTACTCGAAAATTAGAAACGGGACAGAAGAAAAATGAAATTATCAATTTAAACAAAATAAAAGAGCATTTTGGGGCATCTTCCGGAACATCTGCGCTTCAAAAAAAAATTAAGCAGATATTTTTAACGTTTTGTCTTTTAGCGTTTTATTTATTTGAAAAAAATTGCCGCGCCTCCCCACGACCTTCACCCGGTATCTTTAACCACAGAGGAATTAGCTATCTTACCTTCTATATCTAAACACATCAATGCTGTTAGCATTGTCTTGGAAACGGACTTACGAAGAATTCGCAACTGATTTTTCCCGATTTACTTAATGTTCCGCGACAATCACGCGCACGGCCATCACATCGAGAGAATCCAATTTAACTTTCTCCCGAACCTCACGTGAACACGTGTTCTGCCTTAATGTGATTGACCCAAGAGAAAGAGACCCAGAAATAGAAATGTAAAGTCAAAGTTATGAGCATTTCTCAGAAGTCAAATATTTTTCAAGATAGAGTGTTTACGCGAAACTCAAATTCGTCCTTTGAGCTAAACTTTGGTTGAAATTGAAAAACGTTTTTTGATCTTGTCGCAAACTGTATTAATGTTTGAGAATATTTAAATATTGTTGGGGGTAAGTTGGGGCAAGGCTTATCGATTTAGAGCCGCTTAAAATTCAGTGGGAGGGACTTTTTCAGAGGATCTATGGGGAATTTTTAGGCAAAGTGACAGAGTTTGTTGCAGCGCTTCTTCTCAGCGCTTGTCTAATTTTTCTCGGAGCCCAGGTAGGGCAAATTATTTCAAGACATGTGTAGGCTCTCATAGTATTTAACTTTTTGTTTTTATCTTTGCAAAATTTCACTATTTGTAACTTATTTCACTGTTTGGCATCTACTTAATTCAGTCTTTCATAATAATATGTTATTTATATCGTAACAACCACGACATGCGGCGATCACTTATTGATTTTTTTATTTTGTAGGTACTAGCTTTCCGCCCGCGTCTTCGCCCCTGTGGAATTTTGTCTGCTGAGTTACTTTCGCATTTATAATATTAGTATAGATTACCTATGCATTTAGCAATGGTATCGGTGAATGATTTATCCCCAATCATTAACAGCAATACATCAAAGTTGTCACTAAATCGTAGTTCAGTTGGGATTGTACCAAATTAACCTATTTGATGTAGGCTAATAACCATTGGTACAAATTGATTACGCTAATCATCACGATGTGGGGTCTACTCTGCGACCTAATTATAGACATGCCTACCTTTTAAGTCGATTTATCATTATGTTGGAAAATCACGGAAAAGGTGAATTTTCTGGAAGTGAAATACGATTTTTAAAAAGTCAAAGAATAAGGATACTAAAAATACGTAAACTCTTTACGTTTATAGGTACTACGTAAGAGCCAGCTATTTAATTATTGAGTGTACAACGATATAGCCAAACTCCATACTTAATTTATCTTCTTTCTTATTTCAACACGTTCGGAATACAACCCCAAAACGAAATCGAATTCGGATCATTAACCCAGCGGTCGACAGCTTCATTAAATTGGCTTCTATAGCTACATTTCTGGTTTTCAGTCAATTTTGGAAATCAAATGATTCGAGAATTACCTACTCGTGAATTCTCGATTTGAAGTTCATGAAAAAATTACTTACTAGGTTAGGTAAAAATTACTTACTAGGTTAGGTATTATGTTATGTTATTTTGGTTACTTGTAACGAAATGCTGGCTTGAATAAACTGTGATTGAAAATAGATAAGAGCTGTAAAACGTAACCGTTGATTCGAAAGCATGTTTACCCAATCTATTTTATAATTCGTAGCAGAGGCGGGGCAAGACCTAAATTTGATGTGGGCAAGACAGATTTCGCGAGGCCTTGTTCTGTGGCGACCTGAAGACGGATTTTATGAAATAATAAAAAAAAGGGTCAAAGGTCTATACATTGACAGTTTCTGATTTCTTGATTCAGTGATTATTTTTAAAGGAATATTGCGCCAAAGAATAATGTTCGTCACTTAAAACCGTGTTGTTGCTTAATTTTGTGTCTGATTATGGCTGAATTTGTTTGGAAAAAAATATATTTTTATTTTTAACTACATTGTTTAGCTATCAAGAATTTATATTTAATAGTCAATGTTCGTATTGTGATATTGTCATCTCCACCTTGTATACATTTTTTCAAAATTTTTGATGCGCGAGGCCCCTTGTACCGCGAGGCCGTAGGCGGTGGCCCACGTCGCCTACGCCTTACGCCGCCTCTGATTCGTAGAGACAGTTGTAATGGTAAGAACGAGAGAGTACCTGCCTAACTTATGCTTTCACACTCAGCCCATTCCATTTATCGCTCCGAACGCAACTTTCGTATTATAATTGGAACGTTATAAATCAGTGTCCGAAAATCAAAGCTGGCAAATAAATCCTGTCAAATTAATGAGCTATGAAAAACAAAAACAGAAACAAATGACTATCCTAGCTCGTCTTGGCTCGTATTAATTCGAACTTCACTTCCCCCGAATCTTTTTTAACGTTCAAATAAATCAAGCAAAATGAAGAGATGCGACTTCAGAGAAAAACATTGATAAAGTAAGCTCCTTATTTTGTCTTTAATTTAAAGGGAAATTGTTAAGGGAGCTGATTTATTTTCATTTGGCCTTGTTTACGTTCGAGAGGATACGATTTTGTCTGTGAAGATATCCACGTTTTATTTGCTTTGCGTAAATGAATCAGTTTTAATTATACTCCCCTTCTGATAGAGCTGCAGTCTCTAATGGACTCGAAGAGAGAGTCTTGTTTTAAAAAAATAACAGATCTACTTTATTAAATCCTTTTTTGCTTGTAATTAGTAGTACATCTTGACTATGAGTAATTTCTAGTGCACAAATTGCTAATAAAGTCACTAAGTACTCTTTAAAATTCCACCGTTTTCAGGTAGACCGTTTTAAGCTCTAAGATGCCTCATTAAATTGCTATTGAAATGAACTAAAAAGATATGTAAATGAAAGCCAAAAATTTTCCTCGAATCTCAAGTTTCTAAGATGCAATTATCAAGATTATAAATATTACCAAATGTTCGAAACATAATTATATAATTTCTAACTTTGTCAATTTAACTTAAATCGACTTGTTTTCGTAAAAGTTGAAATGTCACACACAAGTTGTTACAAAGAACGTGTTCGATACAAAATTGCGCGTCAATCTGTGGAGGAGTTTTGTTGGAAAAACATCACCCTGCTCTTTACTGCGTCGTTCGACATTTCTTAAACTTGTAGACTTGTCTTTCTTACTTAAATTTTAATAAATAATGGAGCTACATACACTAATAGACTGTGTTGGAGCTTAGGATTATAGTTTGTAGATTCTCGAAATAGGGGCCTTTTCAATAAGAAGCCATTCTTCGGTGAACATTGGAGTTTACTTAGGTTTAAACAATATTATAGGTACATTACAAAAATAAAGCCTTTCTTGTTGGCGGTAAAAAATGGAAGCGACGCTTCGGTTGGCGGTCGTCGCATAGACAAAATTCTCTCGGCTCCATAGACCTCTTTCTATGGAGCATGCTTGATTATGATAGGGGGCGCTAGCGTCGCTGGTGGCGCTGATGTAGCAGCGCGAACAGACTGCCTCAAGCTTCAACCACATCAACGCGTGCAGATCGCCATCGCCAGCACGATCATAGGCCAATGACAGGTCGTGTGACCCATGACAGTCCGCGCGACCTGTCATTGGTGATCGCGCCGGCGATGCCAATCTGCACGTGTTTGGTGTGGTTGAAGAATCAGGTGGGAGTTGAACCCACGATCTTGCGGTTGCCAGCAGACTTCACTAACGTCTACGCTACGGAGACCTTGGGTAAGTATTCTATGTATCTCTATGGCAATGAGTGGTAGACTTATTAGAAGGTAGAATACTGTTAAAAATTTCATTCAGACAATAGCACATCAAGTCACCACAAACTGTATTTTTGTCAATCGATGTTAGACCTTATCATAAATACATAAAGTTCGCTTTGCACAAAAGCTTATAAAAATTCGTAATGTCTTTACAATTTGACCGCCAATAAAACCCAACGAAGCTAAAGCTAAGCTAGTTCTGAGGGAAAATTTAAGTCTTAAATTCGAAGTCTAATTTGAAAGTAGAGGTTTCGAAGGATCAATTTCCCTCGAGTGCAATTCGGCTGACAAATACATACGAAGGCTTGAACCAATCTAAAAACCATTTAACAGGTCCCTATATGCCGTAGTTACATTTATAGTCTGTAGCAATAGATGTTGGCAATCTTGTAAACCAATAAGACCAAGTGAAATTGACAATGGCTCTAATCTATCTATACTTATAATAAATCTGTAGAGAGGTCAATTCTGTACATGAAATATATTTTCAAAATAATTATCAGGGGGTGATTAGTGATCGATACTGATGCCAAAAATGCAATCAGTAAAACTTTTGTTTGTCTGTCTGTCTGTCTGTCTGTATGTTCCTTAAAGAAACAAAATCTACTCGACGGATTTAAACAAAACTTGGTACAGTTATTCTTCATACTATTGGGCAGGTTATAGGATACTTAGGAATTCCCACGGGAACGGGAATTAGCGGGAAAATTCTTTTGTATAAAAAATCTAAACCGCTTAAGTTAGACGCTTGAAATTTGGCATGCAGGTACCTTAGTAAACTTAAAGCTTAGTTACAACAGGATATTGCAAAATTCCCACGGGAACGGGAGTTAGCGGGAAAAAACATTTGTATGAAAAAATCTAAACCGCGTTAGATAGATGAAGGGGGTAAAACGAGATCCATGAGTACGAAGTCGCGGGCGGCCGCTAGTTAAAAATATAAAGTTACCCATAATAAAAATTATACACTCGTTGAACAGTGTTATAAAGTGACGTTTAGTATGGAAATGACATTTTAAAACAGTATTCAAGAAGTGTGTAACTTTTTATTAGTAGGTAAGGGGGGAAATGTATCGACACATAGTAATGTATCAAGTTCATACAATAAATTCAACTGGAAACTAAACACTATGTGTGCCGAATGGACGCCCGTCCAGTTTTAATAACATCTTGTTAACTCATATTGAGCTTCATGTCGATTCTATAAAATTCTAACAAAAACTCCCTTCACCCAACGATGTCCAGAGTCCCTTCACTTAAGTTACAAAATGACCTTGATTCGGCATTCTGTAAACATTTCTCAGCGCGAGTGATGAGAAGTGGACAGTGAGGCGGCCTAGGGATTGACACACGCAACAAAAATGTTAGTCGAGTTTTTCGATTCAAGTTTTTTATTTAAAATATTGGGATTTTGGCACAAAACTTGAAGTCATTATTTATTTCTTTAACTTAAATGTCATAATCTGAACAAATTAAGGCAGATTTTACGTTAAAAACTAGAAATCTCTAATTCATAGCATATACCTACATAATCTGTGCTGTTACGAACGAAACAAAATGTCAAATTTACTTGTTGATTGTTTACGTTTGATGTTAATGATGTTTGAGATTGAGAAAATCTTAAAGTAAGTATACATTTGTGTTTGTGAAAGTTTTATACGATATTTTTAAGTTACTTAAGTAATAATCTAATTAATTTAAAATGTTTCAGTCAAATGAGGCACGATCCTCTCACCCATCGTCAGTCCAAGTTGAAACTGTTCGAATTTATGTAAAAAAAAAGAAACCCTGGCTTAGCAAAGGGTTTCTTGAGATACACACCATTGAAGCCATTTAACAGAATAAAAATACCACATAACGAGGTTGGCAGCTTCAGTAGGAGGAACAAGCCGTGCGCTAAACACTATAAACATTACAAACAATGAACAAAGGCCAAGGTTAGTATCCGCTTATCAACATGGTTGACCCACTTAACATTCTTTAAAAGCAAACCACAAGATGTGCAACGAATGTTGGTTTTTTAAGTGTGCTCGTTGGATTCATTAACCCCACCGAAATCGAAATTAAAAGAGTAATGCATGATTCAGTCATATATATAATTATTATATATAGATTGTTTCGGATATAGAAAACTTTATCTTGTATGGATGTTATGCCATGCACATACTTATGTCACAAATGCCATTAAAACTTAATACATTATTTTTCATACTGTCTTTTTCAGCATAACATTCCACAACTCCTCCACGTACTGTTACTCCAACCGCCGTCTCAACAGCGATCGGAATATGCGACATTTACTGAGAGATTCCTGAGGGTGGTAGAACAGCAGAACTTGCAGACATTGTGTGGAACGCAAAGCGGAAAGAGAAGAGACACTGACTGAAGCCCTGACTGAACTGGGAAAAGGATTGGAAGCTTTAGCAGAAGCTAATAAATGGATTAAAGATAAAATATTACTACAGCTTTATTTGTTTAATTTCTTTACTACATATTTCTATTACTGTGCCCCTCAGAAAGTAATGATAATTAGAGGTATAGGTGTACCAGAATCTCATGGCAAACAAAAATATTGGAAAAGTGTGTTTTTCATATGGCCATTGTCTATGGCTCTATTGTCACCTGTCAAAGTAAATCAAGAGATCTGTCAGCCGCTGCAGAAATTTTGTAATCTCTTCATGCCTATTTGTTATTTTTGTGAAAAAATCGAAAAAGCTCAAGCAAATCATATTGTTTTCAATGTGTATGGTAAAATATGGCATAATTCAAAGTCAATCTTTGATTTTAAAGCGCGTCGTTGAGTTGACAGTCAGTTGGAGTGAAATGTTTTGATACATTTAGTTTATTACCTAACTGCGTCAGAAAGAGGGTTGTTTATTTTTATATTATTCTGTATACACAGCAGTTTATTTTGAACTAATATTATTCTTACCTAATAGCTGCTTTATGGGGTTTTCAGTAGGTCTAGACAAAGTGCAAAATAAAATCGCAAACCAGTCGAAAAGTGGTCGAAAAGCCCCTTTTTTGTATGGAGTTTTGACGGATTCGATTTTCGATTCGATCAAAAGTGCGTTTTGTCTAGGGGGGCAGGTGTATTTCATACATTGGTGCAGAGGAATAGTGAAAAAGTTATGACTATGTAAAGAAAATTGAAAAAGATTTCAATAAGCAAGTTTGAGTAATTGAAATGCTGAAAGAGCGATTTATATTATACAGGATGGAATTTTGTAATGCCACCTGGAGGGAAAGTACTCTTATATTGTAGATAGAATTTTTTTCTCAAGAAAACATTCCTTTATTTGAAAAAAAAATAGAGCTGCATTCAAACATTTCCAAAAATTTGCTTGCCACGCCCGGGAATCGAACCAACAAATTCTGTTAAAAATTACATACTGTATTTTTATTACATCGATCGTTAGGGTTAATAGTATAAGGATGAAATCTCTCTAACAAACTTGATAAATCAAATGAACCGAAAACCATGAAATCTTAAATTATTTTAATAATGTTACAGAAAATTGTATGGTATAGTAGTGAATTTTCGAAAAAAATTCGAATATCTTTGAATGCAGTTCCCTTTCTTTTTTTTTTTCAAAAATAAAGGAATATTTTCTTTCAGCAAAATTTTCTATCTACAGTATTAACTTAAGAGTACTTTCCCTCCAGGTGGCATTACAAAATTCCACCCTGTATAAATACCTCTTTAACTTGATCATCTATTGAAGAACAAGAATTGCAAGTGGAGTTCTTAGAATCGTTCTAGTTCTGAATGAAGTGAAAAGTTATAAGTATGATACATAATAAAATTATTTACAGTAATATACGGTTTACTTATTTTTCAAGACATGTTTCTATGTTAAAAACCCGATGTATAACAATATTCTTCATACACATACCTAAAATGTATAGGTAGGCATTCGTACTTCATGTTCATTAATATTAGTAAAAAAAAAATACAGAAACAGTTTCAAGATCGTTTAATCCAATTTCCCCAGTATTGCACTCAACAAAGTTTATTTTCCCCATTTGCCATGAGATTCTGGTACACCTANCTCTAATCTGTGGTTGATTGTTTACGTTTGATGTTATTGATGTTTGAGATTGAGAAAATCTTAAAGTAAGTATACATTTGTGTTTGTGAAAGTTTTATGCGATATTTTTAAGTTACTTAAGTAATAATCTAATTAATTTAAAATGTTTCAGTCAAATGAGGCACGATCCTCTCACCCATCGTCAGTCCAAGTTGAAACTGTTCGAATTTATGTAAAAAAAAAGAAACCCTGGCTTAGCAAAGGGTTTCTTGAGATACACACCATTGAAACCATTAAACAAAATAAAAATACCACATAACGAGGTTGGCAGCTTCAGTAGGAGGAACAAGCCGTGCGCTAAACACTATTAACATTACAAACAATGAACAAAGGCCAAGGTTAGTATCCGCTTATCAACATGGTTGACCCACTTAACATTCTTTAAAAGCAAACCACAAGATGTGCAACGAATGTTGGTTTTTTAAGTGTGCTCTTTGGATTCATTAACCCCACCGAAATCGAAATTAAAAGAGTAATGCATGATTTTGTTCTAATTTTTTTTTATATTGTAAAGACCAGTCATATATACAGTGTGTCCGGGCATGTAGTGATCAAACTTTAAGGGCGTAATCTATGGACAATTTTATCGATGAAAATACTTCAAATTTGGGGCTTGACCCATTTCTCGCAAAATTACAAGGATTTAAGTTTTGAATTTTAAGTTTTCACCTCTTCTTTCAAAAACAAGTGATAGCGTGGGTAGCTTAACACTAATAAGCAAAAATTTTATATCATGCAATAGCCAATAAAATTATCTATTATCAGAAGTAGAAAACAGATACAAGTTTCATACATTTTAAGGGAGTAAGAATGGATTTAATTAGAAAAAAACATGACTTTTTTCACTTCTTTTTCAGTTATTTTCCAACACAAGAAAAACCAGGTCGTTAAGGTATGTTTTATTTGCATTGTATTATTAGTATTTGAGCTATTCTACAAAACGAATGTAAATTTATTAGTCTACGTCTATTAGTTTTGACATAATTGCTAAACAAAGATACCCCTTCCCAGCGGTTTCCATAGCGCACGCGACATGCGAAAATGCACTGCCTGAAAGAATCACACAACTTATTCCGATTACTATGGAAACCGCTGGGAAGGGGTATCTTTGTTCAACATTTACGTCAAAACTAATATACGTAGACTAATAAATTTACATTCGTTTTGTAGAATAGTTCAAATACTAATAATACAATGCAAATAAAACATACCTTAACGACCTGGTTTTTCTTGTGTTGGAAAATAACTGAAAAAGAAGTGAAAAAAGTCATGTTTTTTTCTAATTAAATTCATTCTTACTCCCTTAAAATGTATGAAACTTGTGTCTGTTTTCTACTTCTACTAATAGATAATTTTATTGGCTATCGCATGATATAAAATATTTGCTTATTAATGTTAAGCTACCCACGCTTTCACTTGTTTTTGAAGGAAGAGGTGAAAACTAAAAATTAAAAACTTAAATCCTTGTAATTTTGAGATAAATGGGTCAAGCCCCAAATTTGAAGTATTTTTATCGATAAAATTGTCCCTAGATTTGGCCCTTAAAGTTTGATCACTACATGCTCGGACACACTGTATAATTATTATATATAGATTGTTTCGGATATAGAAAACTTTATCTTGTATGGATGTTATGCCATGCATATACTTAGGTATGTCACAAATGCCATTAAAACTTAATACATTATTTTTCATACTGTCTTTTTCAGCATAACATTCCACAACTCCTCCACGTACTGTTACTCCAACCGCCGTCTCAACAGCGATCGGAATATGCGACATTTACTGAGAGATTCCTGAGGGTGGTAGAACAGCAGAACTTGCAGACATTGTGTGGAACGCAAAGCGGAAAGAGAAGAGACACTGACTGAAGCCCTGACTGAACTGGGAAAAGGATTGGAAGCTTTAGTAGAAGCTAATAAATGGATTAAAGATAAAATATTACTACAGTTTTATTTGTTTAATTTCTTTACTACATATTTCTATTACTGTGCCCCTCTGAAAGTAATGATAATTAGAGGTAGTCTTAATAATTATTTTAAATACGAAATACATTTATACATAGGTATATTTTATTATTCAAAATAATTAAGATAAAACAAAAATTTTAATGAAAGTTTGTACATATCCACACTTATTATTCTTTTAGGTACATACATGGAGATGTAAAATGTTTGATTTATAGTTTGCAGAATATGACTGCTTCTGGGGAATTATATTCGATAGGCANGCACTGCTAATAAACGCATTAAATTAAACACAGAAATAATCGTTACAAAAATACGTGTTACGTTTCAATTATTCCCATTATAATAATTATGATGACGTGTATTTTAATATCATTTGATACAAAAATAACATGTACGAAAATCATTCGATTGTTTCTCCATTCCACCGTCTCATTTCACGTTAACCCGCAAGTAAAAAAAAAGAAAATTTAAAAAAGAATAGGTTGCACAACCTGTTTTCGTTTTTTTTACATTACCTTTGATTACAAAGTGAAAATGTTTATCTTTTGTAAAAAACATCTGCCAAATCTATTGACGCGGAAAATAATTCAATTACATTAATGTGACATCTAAATCTATGCCGCAATACAAATTCAATTTTAGAATGTGTAAAGTAAATCACCAACATTTTTTTAAGGCCATGATTTCCCAAATTGTCGATATTTGACCGATTTTGTTTGCAGATAGTTTCTAAATGAAAAGATATTTTAGCAAACAAAAAATTGTAGGAGTAAGTTAATGTCTTTAACTAGGGCGACAACTTTTCCAAAACACGATATTGCATAGTTTGTCCGATAAAAAAAAATTCCAAAGAAGTACGTCGACGGCTTTTTTGTTTTACTCTCATATATTCATTTTTAACATTTTACACTTAAAATATATACTAATAGATAGGACTTTGTATTTTCTAGGTCGACAACTTTTCAAAATTTTGTTATTGCGTCTTATTTAGTTACTATGATGAAAAAATGTGAAAAAATCGGCCATGACGGCTTGAACAATCTCAATCAGTCGCGCGGTGGCGCTTACGGAGGACGGACGCGTGTCAGTTTTATTCCTGTGACAGTTCGCGATTTGTCAATATTTTTGACAAAATCGCCTCTGTCTGGCGGGTGGCGAGTCACAGTATAATAATATCAGTATTACTGGAGAAAGCTAAGAATTTTCAATCATGCATGATACATAGTACATTTTCCAAATATCAGATAAAACCAATGAGTTAAAATTAATTTATTTATGGGAAATTATGAGTCAAGCCGCAGATAATTTATAATAATATTTTAGGCTGTTTTTATACAGAAATAAAGTTTATTATTATTATTTTTCCACGGTATCCAACCTTTGATTTTAAAACTAAGCCACGGGAATATTAAGAGGCTTCTAAAGTTCTAATATACTAATTCGCCTTCTTTTAAATGCCACCTAACTATTCCAAAGAAAGCGTCAAATTATAAAGAACAATATTTATTATGACTTGTCCTCCTGATTTATATGTTACGGTAAATGTGATAAAAATTATGAATAATTACCGGTTATTATGAAATAATTATGATTTGGTAAATGTGATTAATATGAGATCATTTATACATATATGTATCGGGTTGCCAGGTGTCCGGTTTTATCCGGACATGTTTGGCTTTTTACGGTCTTGTCTGGCCAAATATTGTCTTGTCCAGCCTGTCTGGCTTTTGTTAGGCTTTTTATGCGAAAGAAAGCCGAGCTACGGAATAATATCAAGCGCTGGGCAACCGATGATGATAGTACTTCGTGAGCTATGACACTAATTTTAAAGTAAAATGTCCGGCCAAATGAAGCACAGAGTCCGGCTTTTGTGTTTCTGGACCTGGCAACCCTATGTATGTATACATAGTCTGTTAAAAAATAACGGGAATTTTCGTTTTTTCAGAAAAGTATTTATTTATTGATCTACATTAGTATTTAAACTTTTAAAATAGTCCCTATTATACATTATACACGTGTGTTAGCGCTTCTTCCAATTCTCAAAATACTTCTCAAAGTCGATCTTTGAGATAGCCTTTACATCGATCGGCGACGCGTGTTTAATGTCACTTATGTCTGTAAAACGATGACCCTTTAAAGTTATTTTTATTCACGGAAATAGAAACTAGTCATACACAGCCATTTCCGGTAAATTTGGAGATTGGAACATTGTTACAGTTTTGTTTTAGCAAAAATTCGCCGCCACTTTCGCTCAAAATTCAGCAATTTTCTAACAAATTAATTTTTCATACCGACAAAAATCCAAAAAATATTCATAGCATGAGTCAAACGATATGCTAACATCATCAGCATCTTCCCTAATTGTGATTCGACGGTGTTTCATAACCACTTCTTTCTGTTTTTTTCACATTTTCATCGGTTGTTGATATGCTGGTGCGTCCAGAGCGCTCGTCATCTTCTATGCATTCATGGTCTTCTTAGATACGATTTTACCACTCGTAAACCCTTGATTCACTCACCGCAGACTCACCAAAGACCATTTTTAACATTTCAAACACTTTTCATTTCATTTTATAAGTAAAACTTGATTTAAATTCTTTGATCGTAAGGAGTTTGTTCCGGCGTTTCTTCTCAGCACTTGCCATATGTTTGTCTCGAAGTGCTGGTAGGGCCCAAAAGGTAAGGAGACATGTAAAGTGCCCCATAGGGGCTACCTTTTTTTTTATTATTTACTATATTTTGACGTTCATAAGTGCCACTTGTGGTCTAAACTGAATAAATATTTTTGATTTTGATTTTTTGATCCATTTTTCCTAACAAACAAAAATCGCCTAACTTATAAAACACGTGTAACTTAAGTGAATGACAAAAGTTCTCGATCGCAGCCTTTGAAGGTCCCATTTTTGGGTTTTTCGCTTATATCTCAGAAACTGTCTAAATAAATAACTATGCGTCCTGGCGATATGACTATTGCAACAAAATGAAATCTCATTTCATTTACTACTTTTTTCAGTCAAGTTTTTCGATAATATCTTGTATGGTTTTCGAGATATCTGCTCTTCATAGTTTTGTAAAACTTAAACATTTTTGCCTTATATTTTCAAATAATTATGAGGAAATAGTTGCCGTAATTTACAATTAGATGATAATATTAGGTACTTTTTGATGATGAAAGAATATAAGGCGAGTCATCAATTCCGATGTTTCACAATTTTTTAAAGATGCTGAATTATATAACTAGATGGCGATACAGTTATTTAATTGATACCATAAATAATTATTTTAGAAGTTTACTGCTTGAATCTGAGTTAAAAATTATAAAAGGGCAGAAGAGGACCTCTAGGCAAGTTGTTTTGAGGATTGTTTACTATTTCTGGGTTTACAATGATTAATTTAGAGTCATTTGCTTAAATAGAATAGCAATACGTAAAAGAACATTAGTATTTCATATTAAAATGAAGTTTACATTTTTGTGATCATTTGCTTACTATTTTTGTCGGTAAAAAGTATTTGTTTGACTTAATATTATCATCTTTATTTGACATTATTGATTGACAAACATTTGTGTGCATGAACATTATAATAATGTTTGTTTCGGGCTGGGTGTTTTCTAACCATAATATGAATGTATTTATTTATGTTATGTTATTTAAGTAATATGTTCATATCCTATAGTACAAGCTTTGCTTAGTTTGAGACTAGAGGCGCAGTGTTAAAATATTATGTCGAAGGATATTTAATTTTATTATTTATTTATTCACTATTTGAAGGTTACGGTTTAATCCAACTTACGGCTTGTTTTTACACTGTGGCGTCATCGCGAAGCGCGAGTGTCAGCGCGAGTGTCAGTGCGAGGTGAGCGGGGGCTGAGGTAACGAATGCACGGCATCGAGGCGGTAAATCCTAGCCTTAAGGCGGGTAGTCAGAAAAATATTTTTATCTGCACCCACTCGCTACAACTTCAGTTGTGCGTCGGTCGTGGGTTCGCGCGCATGATTTACAAATTATGCGATCTTATTGTGATAATTCGAGACTATTTTATGCACAGTATTGTTTTTTTTAAGACATTAGTGTTGTGATTTTGGTGTGTTGTGTGTGTGTGAGTGGAAATTTGGAGCACTGGAGCGGTTTGACTTTGGAGCATCAGGGAGGAGAGCTTGTTACATGCTGGAAAAGGTGAGTAATTTTTACAACTAATTCCGGCAATCACCTCGTCGAGAGTTGTGGTTAAAGACACGAAACAGACCGAGTGCGAGAGTGTAAGGAACTTCTCGGGGTGTCTCGCTGTCGCTCGCGCGCTCTCGGTCCCCTGTTCACACATGGGGCTGTCTCACGAGACATTCGGGCGAGGCTGGGGGAGTGCTCTCGGACGAGACTTGACAAAAATGTAGTACCGGCATATCAAAATTAAATGTCGAAAAATTAAGAGACTTTTTCGGGTCAAGTTACATTTTGTATTCAAATCCATGTTTTAAAGTTAATCTTTACATACCTATGAAACTAACCTTTTTAAATATCATTTCCACGCTGGGAAATAACCAGAGTACCTCGCTTTGGCCTACGTATAAATCCACAGTTAATGTAGCATTTCAAGAGTCCCAACACAGTTAAAATAATTCACGTAGCGAATACCGAGGGACAGCCTTAAAATCGCGCTGGAGATAAGGAAAAAAGCGTGATATGCATAAACCAATTAGGAGAGGGGAGCACGAAATTTTTAATTACGAAACTTGGAGCGAGTCAGTCCCGACTGCCTAGTCTAGGGACCGTAGGTCATAAAAGATAGCGGGACTTATGGCCGTTTTCACCATCAATCCATAATTTTTAAGTGACCCCTAGAAAACATAAATCTTGTTATGTATTACCATAGGTGTCACGTAAAAATTAGAGATTGATGGTGAAAACGGGCATTAATCTTTTTTTTTTTTACTTACACCTTACCTTACCCATAACATCTGGGGGCGTAGTGTGAGTTTACGTCAAACGCATTCGATGTCGACTGCGTAAAAAAGTGACATTAAATGTATGATGGATTGTACAGCGCCTCTGGCGGAAACTTTCAAGAACTAAAATCTTCATATATTTTTAACGGGCTCGCTAGTGACGACATTTGATGTAAACTTACACTAAGCCCTCAGGTGTGATTGCAGCTATATGCAATACGCATATTTATCTTTAATTGCACGAAACGATAAGTGAGATTTTGTGTCTAAAGAATTTATTTAGTGTCTCATAAACGGTATCCTTCCGTTTGGCCAAATTACTTTTCGCCAAATTTCACTTCGCAAACAACTTATCGCCAAAGTTTCATTTCCCAAATGAACTTTTAGCAACTGTACTTTTTGCAACTAATTCATTTGGCCAAATTATCATTTGGTAAAATTTTACTTGGCAAATGTTTATATAGCAAATGTTTTATTTTGCCAAATATTATATCCCAAATAATTTGTTTGGTCAAATTGACACTTCACATACCTACTTACCCACCGTTACCCACAAATCAAAGCATAAGGCTATAGCTGATGATCATGTATCATGGTTTTCACAAGAATTTTATGTAAAACAAAGAGATTGCAGAAAATAGTATGGTTGCAAAAGTAGGTATTGCAGAAAAATGTAGGTTAGGTTAGGTTAGAACAGTGACCCTTAATGCGCGAAGGCGAGCGAAGCGTGCCGCGGCAGCGGCCGCCGAGCGCTAGAATCACCTCTATTGTTAATGAATCATTTGGAAATTTCGATAAAAAGAATGAAATAAGAAAATTAATTTTGAACAAATTTTATATTAACTATCCACTAAACAAAATAATAGCCACAAGCTAATTTGTATTTCATTCTATGCACCAATCAAATTATTTTGTAAATAGTTTATCGTGAAATATTTTTGCCAAATGAAACATTTGGCAAAAAATACTTTGCCAAACAATAATTTGCTAAACAATAATATGCCAAAAACGACATTTGCGAACTAAAAGTTTGCAATAAGTTGTTTTGCCAAATGAGAATTTGCTAAATGAAAATTTGCGAAACGTTGTTTGCGATGTGATAATTTGGGAAACGTTTTTTGGCCAAACATTAGTAATCCCTCATAAACTGCTTAGTAAGCGTACGAATGAGATTACAATTAGCTGCGGTTACAGTTGCTAGACTTTGCTAGTCGTACTGAGGCATTAAATTAAAACGTTATTCATTTAAGTAGGTACCTACTCTTATATCTTTTAACTGAACTTGAATAATCGCATGTATCAAGAAATATGATTTTACTTCCAAGAGCGTGATACAGCCGTGGTCTGTGCCGTTATCACAATGTCAATGGCCTATGGTAGTTTATTAAGTCTCAGGCTGGCTTGAATCACTTAACTTTGACGATAACCGGTGTTTTTTGTATGGAGTTTGACAAATTTTTGACATTTGTTAAAGTTAAAGTAAGATGGTTGTGGTGGACTGCAGTGGACTGTATGCGTTTGTGTGTGTTCGAGAGCGCTGACCGGACGATGATGACTGCCGTTGAGAGCTTGCCCTTGCTATGTCAGGCGTAGTAGGTGCTACTTGCAGGAATAAAACCACTATTTCACTTGCTGAGACTTCTCGCGTTTATTATTCGCTTCCTTTTCTCAGTTCTTGCTTCTTCAGATCACTTGTTGCTTGGAGCACTTGTTCTCTGAACTGAACAAAACAATACATGCCAGCTGGAGCGGTTCATTCCGTATTTATGGGGAGCGGCTATCTCCGTCCCGCTTTCACACGCTATTGCTATCCCTGTCTTCGGGAAATCCACAGATTTTGCTAATTTTCTCCAACTGGCAGGTAGTTTTACAATGGTTTCTTATTTTCTACAGATGCGTGATTAAATTATCTACATTATACAAAAAGTTTCATCTCAAAATTCCCAAAATTGGCTAAGTTATTGACAAAAAACCTAAAACGGCTCTCTTTACGGTATTGCCTCGCGCAACGGACCATCCGTGCAAGACAAGGACAAAACATATTGCTATCTCACGTTCTAGAATGTTCGAAGCGAGAGGTCCGATATTTCCGTCTCGTTTCTTCTCTATTTTTTCCTGAACATTCTAGATTTTCCAGAAAAGTGTGAAAGAGAAGCTATTTTGTGGAAGTGAGAGATCAGACAATGCAAGAAAGAGGCCTACCGAGTGAGTAAGCGAGAGAGCCTGATGGTTTTCGCTACGGTATTGCCTTTTTGGCGAAAATTTCATGTTCATTTTCTTAACTACGAAACAGATTAATTACTTAATTTAAATTCCCAAAATTGGCTAAGTTATTGACAAAAAACCTAAAACGGCTCTCTTTACGGTATTGCCTCGCGCAACGGACCATCCGTGCAAGACAAGGACAAAACATATTGCTATCTCACGTTCTAGAATGTTCGAAGCGAGAGGTCCGATATTTCCGTCTCGTTTCTTCTCTATTTTTTCCTGAACATTCTAGATTTTCCAGAAAAGTGTGAAAGAGAAGCTATTTTGTGGAAGTGAGAGATCAGACAATGCAAGAAAGAGGCCTACCGAGTGAGTAAGCGAGAGAGCCTGATGGTTTTCGCTACGGTATTGCCTTTTTGGCGAAAATTTCATGTTCATTTTCTTAACTACGAAACAGATTAATTACTTAATTTCAACTACTTGACATGATGTTGCTAACATTAATTCTGACTATTCTTGACGTCGCTAACAATGGTGCAACTTAGCCTTAAACTATAATCCCCCGGTTATTCTACTACCCACACGATGGAAGAAATATGTAGGTATAATAAATTACTGATTCTAAATAATTTAGAAATCTAAAACCGCCGTATCTTAAGACTCGGGTCGATTCTGCGAAACAAAATATTAAATGTCAGAACCAAATTTAAAAGCGATTGCTTCTGAAAACGGTGAAAATAAACATGCTAAACATATCACGTTTCAAACATTTACACCGTCCAAGTATTTTCAGGGACGAGTAAATGAAGATCTCAATTTAATTTGCTGGAGATTTTTTACACAAAAATCATTATGAAATCAAGTTCATACAGTTGTGACATCATAGCTAGCGATTTGTGATCAATGATGAGATTATGGAATGAATTTCCTGATCGGAAAGTCCTATGTTCAATTTGAATTCAGGAGACATAGCTATTATAGTGTTTGGAAGGCAATATGACACCTTAGGTAATTAATCTGTCTAATGATAATTATGTCATGTTAATCGGCACAATTTAACATGCCTGCCATGTTACGGGTCGTAGTGTCTGACAGCAGTGACATCACTTCATTATCATCATTTCAGCCACAGGACGTCCACTGCTGAACATAGGCTACCCCAATGACTTCCACATCGCCCGGTTGGTAGCGGCCTGCATCTAGCGCCTTCCTACTACCTTTATGAGATCGTCGGTTCACCTTGTTGCCTCTGAGTATAACTAAACATGACGCAAGAAAGACTAGCAGCTGTTGACATCGGTTCACGAAACATAGTTAAATTTGCATACATGATAAGTTAGAAAACCTACTACGCGTGTATTCCAATCTACATTCTTGCGCTAATACTATATGTCACTCAAATGTAAATTCCTCAAGCCTGTGATTGGCATTAAATTGGAATTCAACCAATCAATTGAATATGCTTGAGCTTAATCAAGATTTGAGTATCGTTTCGTATCGAACTTGGAATACTAATAAAATCGCAGACATCTTGAATTATAATACACATAAGTCTCTTAAAGTCTTCATAAAATTCTTTCTTATTTGAGGTGTTCTTGCTTGAGGCTATTATAAAGGTATATTTACATACGCTTGCAATATTGTAGAGCGCGAAAAAACCTGACATGCAATATGAATGTACCTTAATTTTAATATCTCCCAAAGTAAATATAAGGGTAATTTAGACATGAGAGCACTCAACCAAGATTCATTGCTGAGACATATTCGTTTTTTCCAAACGGTTTAACCTACTCCTAAAGTGGGTGGTATAGCAACCTTTTAACGTAAGAACGATTTAGGTTTTGGGGTAAAGGCAAAGATACTTTCAGGGTATTTTAGCTTTACGGAAGATTGACTTACAATATAGTGGGCTTGTACGGGTTATTTTTTTCAGGACAGTTAACAATTTCACTTTGTTGGATATTTATTTAATTTTCTTACTTAACAATTGGGGAATTTTCAAACAACTGATTTGATACCAAGACTTATAACTTCAATGGAACGTGCCTATAGTAGGTATATTTATTCAGTAACCCCTTTACATACTAATAATATTAATTACTTGCTCGATGAACAGTGTTTTAAAGTGATGTTTAAAAAGGTCACTTTAAATTTAAGCAATGTTTAACAAGCGTATAACTTTTTATTCATAAGGGGGCCTTAGATCTATTAACCCTTAGGGCTTTGGGCCTTAGACTCTAGATTAAGATGGACTGTAAAGCAACACTGTCTTAAGTATTAAAACAAGTTCAAGTATCAAGTTACAATCCCAATCATCAACGTTTCGTTCGTTTCAGCCAAATGACGTCCACTGCTGGACAAAGGCCTCCTTCAAGGTTTTCCACAATGCACGGTCCAGCGCTGCCCGCATCCAGGCTCTTCCCGCGACCTTTATCAGATCGTCGGTCGACCTAGTAGGAGGCCTGCCCACGCTACGTCTTCCAGCCCGTTTACCAAATTATTCAAGTGTCTCACTCGTTCCTTATTCAATAACTTATCTTTAATTAATGAGCCTCAAATGCAATACGATGTTAATTGAACGGAGTTTGTTTACACACCGCAATGATTTATACCGACTGCAGAGCAGACGGTACGCGCCGCGATAAGGGCCTGTCCCGGGATCGATCGGGACGTTCCGGCTCTGGGACAAGGGACAGGCGATGCGAATATGATAAAGAACATCGATCTATCGATATAAATGCTTCTCCAAACAGAACGCGTACTAGAGCGTTACCTGACGTCGCGCTAACCAACAGCGAAACATTAAAACTTTATGGTAAAAACCGGACCGACCGGACCGACCGGATGGACCGATGATCTGGTGAAGGTCGCGGGAGGTACCTGGATGCAAGCGGCGCAGGACCGGTCTTTGTGGAAATCCTTGGGGGAGGCCTTTGTCCAGCAGTGGACGCCTTTCGGCTGAAACGAACGAACTAACGATGGTAAAAAATGTAGAATGTAGATTAGATCGACGATCGATATAGATAAGATATTCGATCATATTCGATCGCAAGTTCGAGTTCTACTGGAATATAAATTTCGTTATTTGTCCGAAAAAGAAACGTTTCGTTTGAGAGGCCTTTAGCACGTCTACGTCTGTACAGTTAGCGTCAAATAGTTCGCGACACCGAAAGTAGCCAATAAGTTTGCAACGCGTCTGTGATACAATAGGGATCTTTCCTGGGTAAAAAAGCAAGAGTTTTAATTAGTCCGTCAGTTAGCTTATCAAAAAATACTCGACACCTATTTTTCACTTTTTAAAACTAATGAAAATGTAAAGGGATAAAGCGTGCCAAAGTTCTACAGAAAAGGCCGGGACGTCAGTGAGTGCGTAAAAGTGCTGCACTTTGTGACGTCGCGCGGAACTTCAACGCACTTATAACTTTGTAATTATTTGTTTGATTGACAATTAAAAATATACGTGTCCAATATTTTTTTATATTAAAATTGACGGACTAAAAATTTTTTTTTAGGAAACTAGCCTATTGAAAATATTGTGTTGTCAAATTTTGGACTCTATGGGTGCCACGAACTATTTGACGACTGACTGTGTAAGACAAGCATCCAACACAAACCACGTGCACGAGCTTACAAAAACGAGTTTTCTAATTGTATTTTATTCCTTCTCCAGTTGTTTCTAAAACAATAAATCCTGTTCACAAACAATGTCATAACTATGATTCAATGCTCCCACTGAGTGTATTCTCTCAGAAAGGATACTAAATCCCTTTTATTTTAAGAAAAAGCTTAAATCCTACAAAGCCTATTTTTGTTCCGCCTAAACCGTTTCACGCTTGTTCTTATATTCTAAGCCGCACTGTAAGCTCAATAAGCCCTTTATAATGAGCCGCAAGGGACCGCGGGAGACATGTTGAAAATAACGCTTATTTCTTACAAGAAAATATACTTGTTTGCTAAGATACAGTCGAGTTTTACTACTATCTTGTAAACTCGCTTCTATTGCCACTAGGTAAGGTACAGAACTGACCAGCTTGATGTGCTGTACTAGATCTGAGATAGCTGTCCTCGACCACTGGCGGAGACTCGGTTAATTTTAGTAAGTGATGTTGAGAAGCCTTGGGCTCGCAATGTTGTCATTACTTCGTCTGAAGATGTTGGATATTATTTCCGCGACGAAAATATCTTGAGCTTTGTAATTAAAGACTTTTTACTGTAATTAGACAAATGGATAGTTCTTAATAATATTTCCAATGGATTGTTCCCACGGCTAATTACTGTAGAAATGTTTATCGGTTACTGAACTTACCACGGCAATAAAATTAAAACTCTGACTCTATTTCTCACCTCCCATAATTTATGAATAGATGGCCCACCATACAAACTTTCACTAACTATTTCAACCCCTTCATTTTGATTCTACTTAGATAGTTTCTATTTCCAATGCTGCAATCTGTACCATACCCAAAATTCGTCGAAATTGAAGTGAAGAAGAAATTATAAAATCTTCCTTACATTCGAATTGCCAGACAATCGCCTTCGGCTGTTTCAATTCTACATCACAATGAATAAGAACTAATAAAAAGCTACTTTCTTAACGCGTCAATAACTTTATCTTGCTACAAAAGTACCGAATATCGGTTACACGAGACAATTTATCGAGAATCCCTTAGTACATCAGATAATCTGGCTTAAGCGGCGAATTAAGGCACGTTGTCAGGTCGAGGGCTCTCGGTCCAAGGGCGGTGACGTCATCAAGGTCTTCCAAGGGCCGTTGATCGTGAGATGATGCCGATAATGATATCGTGGAGATGAGAGCCCTTGGCTAGAACAAAAGTGTTTTGTTAAAATTCCTTGTTACGAACAAGTGCCATCAGAATTCGTTTCTAGGGCAACTGATCTTGAGACAGTCCGCGCCAGTAATTTTTGGCAATCTTGTTATCTATACTTATAATAAATCTGTAGAGAGGTCAATTCTGTACATGAAATATATTTTCAAAATAACTATCAGGGGGTAATTAGTGATCGATACTGATGCCAAAAATGCAATCAGTAAATTTTTTGTCTGTCTGTCTGTCTGTATGTTCCTTATAGAAACAAAAACTACTAGACGAATTTTAACGAAACTTGGTACAGTTACTCTTCATACTCCTGGGCAGGTTATAGTATACTTAGGAATTCCCACGGGAACAGGAATTAGCGGGAAAATCCTTTTGTATGAAAAATTTAAACCGCTTAAGTTAGATGCTTGAAATTTGGCATGTAGGTACCTTAGTAAACTTAAAGCTTAGTTACAACAAGGAATTCCCAAAATTCCCACGGGAACGGGAGTAAACATTTGAATGGAAAAATGTAAACCGCGTAAGATAGATGAAGGGGGTAAAACGGGATCCGCGCGTACGAAGTCGCGGGCGGCCGCTAGTGTGATAATAAAAGTGTGCTGGAACAGGAATTGAGCAGTCTGGATCAAAATTAATATCCTATTTATTAAGGAAATTGGCGTAAAATGTATGGAAGTTTTGTCATAAATCTCTAGTAGGATAAATTGTGGATAAGTTATTCATGGTCTGATAATTTTGGCCCACACATATTATTTTACTTAGCAATGAAAATATAGGTGTTTTACATTCATAATAATTATAATTTAGGTATTGTAATACAACCTCGTAACACAGGCGTATTGTTACAATCAAAGTTAATTAAATTATTGGTTAATTAATGGATTCAACTAAGTACATAGAGTATTCATATATTTTTTTACAAATCACATCATTTACCTAACCCAAACTAGGCTAAGTTCGGCTTAGTATAGTGCTAGTTAATAAATAATGACTGTAACGTCCCTATAAATTTTAACGTGGCCATTTTGAGATAATCCCCTATTTAGTAAAATGGTATAGTTCGCAGAAATAGTTACGTTTATCGTGAAGCTAAAGCACCTAGCAAATTGGTATTAAAGGTTTTGGGGCAAAGTTTGGTCACGTTCTTTTTGTAAATTGAGAGGGTAAAAGCATATGTTCCAATATTGCAGACACTCGATATAGTTACGTGGAATATTCGCGGTCGCTGTATTTATTGGAGCTGAAATTTTGTATAATTCGCGTTCACCTTTTGTAATATCGAGGAAATAATATTTTGTTATTATAAATCCTTGGGGATAGCCTTTGTCCAACAGTGGACGTTGTTTGTCTGAAACGAACGAAACAAATTAATATTACGATGTTAAATAAATTATTCTGATGTGCCTCTTTGTAATGTTTGTTTTTGTGAAATCAAATTTTTAATCCATATTATGTCATAAATAAATAAAATATAAAAATTAATAGTTACTGAGTTTCTTGCACTGCTTCTTCTCAGCACTGGCCCATTTATTGTCCCAAAGCAGTAGTAGGTTAATACTGGGACTTGTAAAGGAGCTTTTTAAAAGCCTACTTGCAGAAATAAAATGAATTTTATGTATTTAAGTAATATAATTTTAGGATTTTTTTCGTTGTTACCTACTAATGAAGGATTACACACTGTGTCAAAAAATAATGTTCACATTTTGGCAATAACCCAATCCTCTTACGTTTTACGAAGGATTTCGCAGAAAATGGAATTTGCGTCAATTTAGCACTTAATACCTAATGTTTTACTAATACTTTTTTGCACGCGTTAAAGTTAAACATTAAAGTCACAAAAAAGTCACATGTTTAAAAATTAAAATAGTCCCAAATTTTTAACTATGCACACTCACTTTGACTCATTTTATTTAGGCACAAGCCATTAACTGTACAACAGGAACTTTTATGATTTAAATATAACTATTAATAAAAACATTGTAAATACCTAATTTAAAAATAACGTAACAAAAGTGTAGTTACTCTTATTCAGCATCACTCCCTGTTAATTTATTTTAGTCATAAATTAGGTATTAAAACTATACAATCTTCCGGTACGCGGCCTCCATTCCAGAACCTTGCTGCCCCATCGGCCGTCAGTTCTGCGTACTATGTGCCTGCCCATTGCCACTTCAGCTTGCTAATCCGTCGGGCTATGTCATCGACTTTAGTTCGTAGCAGGGAAGCGCTGGACGCAGGCCGCTACCAATCGATCAACATGGAAAGCATTGGGGGAGGCTTATGTTCAGCAGTGGACGTCCTATGGCTGAAATTATGATGATGATGATGATACAATCTTCATCACTTCATACAATCCTACACCACTGAAAGTTTAAATTCGTTACTTAAATAAGTATCAGGGGCTCAGTCCAAATCTTGACCTAATTCACAAAACGTCTAACCAACCTTCCTTTGTACCATCGTAACTATTATTACACATGTCAACCGAACTACTAATTACCAAATCAATACTAATTACCAGTTGAATGCTTTGTTCGAGTAAACAAACTACTTGATTAAGCTAATCACTGGAATTACAGTTAGATTAGTAACAGTATACGTCATTAATTTCTACAAAATAAAAATAAGTATGTAATTACATTATCACTAAAAATAATAGTAATCTTTAATTATTAAATTAATGTTTTGCTTTTGAGATGCTAAAATTCTTTATTTCTTACCAACTGTAACACTTTGAGTAAAAAATTGACAATTACTAAGAAGTGTTGCTATAAAGTGTTACGAAAACACAATCAAGTGTAAACGTGTATATTATACACGCTTAATGTAGGTAGGTAGGTATATCTTTTATAATAATTATGAATTCTAATTTATAACTTACGTGTATTCTATAATCACATACAGTCTCGTAATAATACAAGATACAGTCAGAATATAACCACTAAAATTTATAGATAAGCTTCAACTGAGTAAACTGGGTTTGTTGACATTGCCCTTGACAATACAGGTTTACAGGAGCGTTGTGATCCTTTTAGGGAAGGCCCTTGAATAATAAATACTATGTTTGGGACCTGAACACTCGGCTTAAGCTGGGTTGCACCATCTTACTTTAACTTTGACAAACGTCAAAAATCTCTCAAACTCCATACAAAAGGCACCGGTTATCGTCATAGTTACGGTCAAAGTTAGGTGGTGCAACTCAGCCTTAGAATTTAGATCCAGTACGCACATATAGGACATGATCAAATTATTTTTAGCACATTATTTTATTTTTGTTATACAATGTGATATTTTGATTATTATTTTGTTTTGAATTTATGAGAAATGGTAATTATGAATAAACGGAACTATTCCAAACTCTCGTTCGCACCGCTGCAACTCCTGTGTAGCCAGGATCTACAGCTTGACCGCCAATGAAAACCCAACCAGTGAAGGTCAAGTTTGTCTCAGGGGAAAGTTAAACTGTCATTGACACGCAACGAAATTAATCAGAAGAACATAGGAGGGATAGGAAACGAGGGGTGGGAATAGTCCCGTAGTTAGATACTTCTACTCGCGTGAATTACTTAGGATCTATAATGAATAAAGTTCTTCGCATTTTTCATTGTAACGCAATTGAAAATTTATGTTCCAGATAAAAGCTACGTGTACACTTGACATCCATCGGATTACACAATTTTATATATTTTTTATTTTATTATGGAAATCAGCGTCAAAGCTCTCCCGGAGGCTATAGAGTGAAAAGCTCATTCGTCACTCAGGGCGTAATTCAATATAAATATGGCGTCCACATTCTACATAATTGAAGTTTAATGAAAAAATATAAAGAGAACAGAGAGAGAGACATAATTAGGTTCTGAGGTGGAATTGTGTAAAGCAATCATAATCATTTGACAGTTCACAACATACGATAAAGTCAGTTAAACAAAGCGTTTGACAGAATAATTGTACGTTATGAACTGTCAAAATGATTACGATTGCTTTACACAATTCCACCTCTGATCTTGATAACTTACGATTAATAATAATTGAAATAGAGAAGGCACGTATTTAATTAAGATAATTATACAAAGTGTGACAATTATTTGATATCTTGTGATTAATTGTTATTAAAATTTCTTAGCGATTAGAGTCGCTTCTCAAACTAAATTATAAGTACCTAAACAACTTGAAAAAATCAAACTGCCTAAGGCGGAAATCGAGCCCACGACCTTTCGCTTGCCGTGCGACTGCTTTGCCAACTGATTCCCGCTTAGGCAGTTCGATGTTTTCAACTTGTTTACTTAAAATCTTGTGATTATGAGTGTGCAATCTGCCTTAGCATGAAGTAAAATTTATTTTTGTTTGTACAATAAATTAGCTACCCTAAACTATATACCTTTTTTATGGCTTACAGTAGAGCCCAGAGCCATCTCCACGCTCCCATTCACAATTCCTTACTTTGCAAGAAAACACGCATGAGCATAACTAAATTATGCAGCGCTCGTAAACAAAAATGAAAGTAAGACGGGATTACGCACAGTGTAGTTTATAAGCTTACAGAGGTGTTCGAATATAAGTTAGTAAATCTATACTATCTTTGCTAATATTATAAATGAGAAAATAACTCTGTCTGTCTGCTGTCTTGCTTTCACGCCTAAACCACTGAACCGATTTTGATGAAATTTGGAATAGAGTTACTTTGAGTCCCGGGAAAAGACATAGGATAGTTTTTAAACTTTAAACATAACAATATTAATAATACATACATAGACATGTCAACAAAAACCATTTCTACTGCACGGCCAAAAAAAAGTCGAGGCCGAGACAGAAGAAAAAATAATACAAACAGGGACGCGGGCGATAAAGTTTTTCTGTGACAGACAAAATTCCACGCGGGCGAAGCCGCGGGCGGATAGCTACGATTTCTATAATAATATGCCAATGGTGAACGTAAGCTGTCAAAAATCAAATAGTGCTAGTTATCTTCTTGAAGTTCGTTCTATAGACCAAAAAGTTTCCTAATCTATTTTACCGAGACAAGGTATCCACTTAGGTCGAGTATTCGTTTATTCCACTTCACATTGGCTACTCAATAAATTGTAATTCACGGTAAATCTAGATTGTTAAAGAGAAAATCCTATTTTACTGTCTAATCTTTGTTTCTTATTTTCCAAAAAAGGTGCTTTTGTTCCAATGGATTTATTATGTTCTAAAACGTCTTTAGCAGCTTCTAAAAGACTGACATCAGCGTTATGACTACAGCTGTTACTATACTAGCTTTTGAATCAAAAGAAATCCTCAAAAGTTACGTTTCTAGTAAAACCTTTAAAATTTCTCGAAACCAATAGAACCAACGATGTCCGGACTCCGTAAATTTTAACAGTTCCAACCGGATCCGAGCATAACCATCGCAATATATTCACTTTTAAGCTCTAAAGAACTCCTATTCCAGTCCAAGTCGGTCAACTTGGGTTAAATATTGCATCCGGTTCCCAAACGGTGGGAATTGAGACTGTAGTGCAGAATCCGAGGATCATAAGCTTTGAGGGTAATTTAAACTTTCTTGAGGGATAACTGCATTGGCAGATAAGAATAAGTGCAAGTAGCAACACCAAAAGGTTTACTATAGATTCCTTGTAAACTGCATCTTGTGGGTTATACTTATGACTGAACAAACATACATACTTACTAATAGAATTATTTCTTCTTTTATATACTATTTTTTGAAAATTTCTATAACAATATTAAAATCAAGCAGATTCTGTAATCGAATGCCGTCAGTGGACTGATTAGAAAAGTAGGCTATCCTCAAATTTGACTACGTAGTCTTTTGTTCTTAGATTTTGGAAAGGATCTTTCAGTTTTCGTCTACACTTAACCACAAACTTAACATCAAGGAAACTCACATCTCACGGTTACTTTCTCTACACGTATTGTCGATAAAAATCTGCTATATCATCATCAGTATCCATGTTTACCATAATGTAACTTATCCTAAGTATACTTAGTTTTTGGAACATAACGTCTGCTTTTACGTCTGCCAGCTGTTTCCGGTAATCCACTCCACAGCAATGAAGATTATTTGTCCTTTTACGACACGATTTACTTAGACAAATTGAAAGCTGCCACATTAATTGCTACAACATTGAACGTTGTTTTCTTTCAATCTTGCTGGGTTTAGATAGGAACCTTTTTGGAGTGCTGCTTTCATATTTTTAGCCTAAGATAACTATGTAATCTATTAAAATGAACTTGCGTGAAAAAAATCTCAATGGCAATTTCAATGATAGAGTCAATGCCATTTTCTATTTACTTTTAAAAGTCATTTCGGACATTATTCAATTTGATAATTAATTAATAATATGCCGCTTTATAATTTAGTAATTAGTAAATTTACTTTTGAGTACAGTTATTTTTTGATTGGTTATAAGCAACCCTGTATAATGTTAGAGACATAACAATAAATTTTAAGCTTTTAATACAAATGAAAGTAACAAGTCTGACTAAAAAGACTCAATGACAATAAGGCTGTTTAATTACTGTTAAAAAAAATATACACGCGGCCTCCTTTTTTGAAGTCGGTTATAAGTTGAGGTATTTTCGACGCCACTTAGAAAATCGATGTACAACCTACCCACCTAAGTATTTTATGAATGTAGACAAAATACGTCCATCATTCCAAAACCCTTTTAGCCTAAGACCACAAATAGGATTTCTGTAAATAACAACATCAAAGAATATTTACGAGGTATTTTTTGACTAACTTTCAGACTTTATTATTTTGCCAACTCTTTTGATTCATATTTCTGAACATAAATAGATTTTTAGGCCTTTTAGCATACCTGTTATAATCCACAAGAATGTAACACCATATACTACCTAAAGCACTCTGAACTTTATACAAATGATTTTGGAATAGAGTTAAATATTTAACTCTTAAATGCGCTCAAATCAGTGTCTGAATTTTTTTAGTTTTGTCATTAACATGTTGTTTTGTGTCACGTAAATACTACGTACCTAGTAAAGATTGTTTATGTTTAATTATTACGCTACAAACTGAAGTCTGAAAAAAATTGTCTCAATTTCAGTAGAGTTTTTTGCTGTCATTTATAAAATAAATGGGAGTTAACACCCTGTATAAATCTTATCTATGTCGGAACTTACCTTATTAACGATTCTCGCCCCGTCTTATCCATTTGTTCTATGACCCTTCTAATGTACAAGATAACATAAAAAGTAACACACGCTCCTACAACGACGTAATAAGGTCTATATTGAAATGAATGGAACGCGATGCTCCATTTTCGATGCTTCCCAAGTGTATGTGTTCAAAAAGAACGGTTATAATTTCATTTTCTATCTGAAAACAATTGCGGATCCAGTTGGTTTGGGATGCGTTGAAACATAACATGTTTGATGTAAGTCTTCGAAGATGTTAAAATCTCAAAAGTGCTATACAACGTAATGCATGACATAGCCAAAGTAGGTAGCTTTAATTGGTTTAGAAAGAACCATTTAAGTCAGGCTCAGTGACGTACGTCATGGGAGTCACAGCTGTTAAGCAGGTTGATGACTATTTTTCTCTGAGTAGACATCTAGACATACATAAAAAGGTTTTTATTTATTTATTAAAACTTATATGCACATCATAAATCACTTAATGCCAATTGGCATTCTCCTCCAGTCAACTTTAGGGTCAAACTGAGAATGAAGTAGGCGGTACAAAATTTTTACTGTTACTCAAAACCATGGTGACCTTACGATTGATCTGATCTTATTGTTACATTTTCACCGATTTCGCTTCTAACTCACTTACTCTACAAACACTTAGAATAGAATAGGTTTATTGACACAATAAAAAAGACACAATACAGAAAAAAAAACAACAAAAACACATAGGTATGTAGGCTATTAAAACAAAGAGGTAAAGGTGAGAAAAAACTGTGCCAATAGGCACCCGCTCAGCATTTATCGTGACATGCTCAAAAGGGCAAGTCACGAAGCTGGTCTTCCGCGGACGCCCTTGCTTATTGCGCATCCCTTGGAGAAGACACCGACACTTGTGTGTAATTGTAGAGACAACTTGCCGCTTCCTCTTCGTCTTTAGACCACACAATTATGAAGGTAGAATACCTCACTGCTATGTGGATTTTATAGCGTATGTTATTCAGTTTTTCTATTGTCCTGTACGCGCGAGATTTATACCTCCGTGTAAATTATGAATTCTGTAATTTATAATACCATAAAAGGTGAGAACGTTTGTTTGTGAGTCGTACGCTGAAGTTTATTATAGTCAAAAAATATAAAATACCTATCTTGATTTGATACTAACGCCCGTATTCACAAACAATGCTTGCATAAGCAGCAAATCGAACGCACAGCGTTGAATAGAGCTTTGTGATTTGTTCATATGTCACCCTGTGCATCCACGCACTGTGAGACCTCATAGTAATGTTTGTGAATACGGGCGTAAGTTGCTATGAGCAATGAGCATAGAATGATTCATCTCTAAACTCCTGATTGAATCCTTTTTTTAATAAGCAAAACCGTAGGAAAAGTTTATGCTGTGTAATTAATAACTATGTCACCGCATGCAGTCTTCGTGAGTGACGTCATACATGGTTTAATACAGATAAGTTTTATTTATGTTGTTTCAGGTAAGAAATATATGCAAGCGTGTCGTCTTGATGTGTACCTACCTACCAGAGAAATATTGTTAGTACTTACATGTACGTATGAAATAATATCAGAATGGTAAGTGACTATTTACTAAGGCTTAGTTCCACTACCTTACTTTGACTTGACAAACGTTAAAAATCTGTCAAATTCCATGCAAAAAGCACCGGTTATTGTTATAATTACGGTTAAAGTAAGTTGGTGCAATTCAGCCAAGGTATTGGAAAGGTTCATGTAAAGAATGGCGGTGATCATGTCAAGACATTGTTTTAACAATGATCTGAATTTAGTGTAATTACAGGTACATGCTGTTAGAAGGTCGATATAACTTTGATTTTTTATCACACATAATAACTGTCAATATCGTTATTACCCGCTGACACAATGTCAATTACGTATCCACCCTCGTAGCAAGCCTTTGTAAGCTGGCACCGCCCAACTCTGTCAATGATACAAGAATGATAATTCAATATTTTTCTACTTCTTGAGAACAATCTATTGGTCTTGTCTAAAACGCACTTGTCCACTCACCTTTAAGGTTCAGCCAAACCAACGCGTGTAGCCTGCGTGCGCGATGGCGTCAGACGCCGTATAAGAATAGTAGCGGCCGCCCGCGACTTCGTACGCGTGGATCCCGTTTTACCCCCCGGGTAGAGTTTCGTAAAATCCTTTCTTAGCGGATGCCTACGTCATAACATCTACCTGCATGCCAAATTTCAGCCCAATCCGTCCAGTGGTTTGGGCTGTGCGTTGATAGATCACTATGTCAGTCAGTCAGTCACCTTTGAGTTATACATATATTTAGATGCGTCCTATCAATGGTCGCGGCGATCTATGCACGCTTAGTGATCGCCATCGCGGACGTGATCTGCACGCGTTGGTTTGGCCAAGGCTTTAAGTACTTGTGCAGCAAATATTTTAATGCAAAAGTTGCTTTATGACAAGTCCACTGCAATAATTTACTGACTTTTTTCTAGCACTTTTTTCAGTGAAACTTAAATTATTCTGCTATACATTTATAATAGGTACTCATAAATCCAGCAGATAGGCACTGATGTATGCCCCACTCTGGATTCTTCCTGTGTATATTTTTCTGTAAACAAACACTTCTCATGTCGTAAATAACAACGCTGGAGCGAAGTTGTAATAAATTTTATGCAAAATCATCTGGGGTTATGGTTAAAATATGGTTCAGATGTTGCGTTGCGACTTGCGGTCTAACAGAGGCCTTAAAATAAATTTATTAGAAGCAAAAATATCATTCTCTACCTAAACATTTAGACTTGTGAAAATGTAATAAAAACAGAGTTTGACGTTCGAAGAATTTCATCTTATAATTAAGTAGATTGAAGTAAAAAATATTGCTAAGAATAAGTAGGTACTAGGATTCGAGGTGCTAAATAAATGTTGAAGCTTTTAAAAAGTAGGTACCTAAATGTAGATACGATCTGTGACATTATAATTAGTTACTAAGGCGATTGTACTTTAAAATCCGTCTGATTCTTTAATAGCCATCGGTCGAATTAGCAACAAAGCCTGTCAAATCAGATCTCCGATAAGTGACCAATTTAAGATGTGGCATTGAGTTATCCCTACATTTTAGTTATCTATCATTTGGATTGGCTAAAATTATGAATATTCATTTGTCCTCTCTTTGTCTGCCTGTTGAAACTAGACTTCAAAAGCAGATAATAACATTTACACTCTCTAGAAGATGAAACGAACTAAGGCTGATTTCAGAGTCACGCGTTCGCCGGCGATATTAGGCCCGAAAAAGGCGGAGCAAAGATGTGTCGGGCTGTCAAATTTTTCTTTAAAATTTGACAACTTCTCTTCACTTCTCTGCTTTGGGCTTTATAGATGACCCACGCTGAACTGTCCCACCAAACTCAATGACAGGGGGGCGCTACCATCGTTCAACTATATGGTTTCCAACATGGCAAAAATCAGAACCAGCGATCCGGTATTGACGGTGGCGCCCCACTGTCAATGTCAGGGGTAGGACAGTTCAGTATTTTGGAACTATAGCACGCTTTCATATTAAGGAGTTAGTAGCGTGACTGCAGCGCGGCAGCGGCGTTTTTATAATGTGAAGGCATGCATTCGCTGTCACATAGCATGAAATTTTCGGCAGCGCGTCAGTCGCGCTGCTAAATCGTCTAAATGTAAAAGCACTCTTACGCAGCGCGGGCCACGATATACGTGATGCCTTGTACGTTTCTTAGGGAAAACTGCCCATGTGTACCACCCCAGCTGATTTACAGTAACAAAAAACTTAAAGACAAGATTCTTGTCGCTCGCTCGCGCATCTCGTACTCGTATGTTCCGCGTACCACCCGCGTGGGCGAACCGTGTAACTCTGGAACCAGCCTTACTAAAGATTTAATAATTATTTACAGTGATTGGGTATGCATAGCGGCTGTGGCCGTTACTTGGAATGTGGGTCGGATTGGTTAAATGCATTTACAGTAGCGCAGTGGCGAGTTAAATTTCTTAGAAATAAATGAGATTTGGATTCAATTTCTAGTAATCTATCAGTTATATCAGTTATTGGTGTAAGTAAGGGCAAGCTCAATATGGTTTATGCAATGTGATGGTTCACTCGAAAATTTACTTCCTTAGGCAGTATTTGTGCCTAATTACCTATCCCTCTACTGAACGTCAAAATACTCGTAATAATGAAATAAGTTCTTGCAATTGATCAGATAATTCAATTTTACACTTTAAAAAGCAAATATCATGTTTCTTGAAATCATTATTTTGTTAATTTAAGATAAACCCACTACCTAAAGTGTTATTAAGTAACTGGTAAAATCACGGTCCATAAAATAACATGTAAAAACCAAGCTACAAGTAAATGCAAGCAATCTCAAAGACTACGAAGAAAATTATCAAGTAGGTGCTGCAGCAGTCAAAAAACTTGGGAAATGTCGCGACTGCGCTTACACTTTGCAGTTAGGGTGACCATATTTTGGTAAAGGCTTGACAGGACATTAATTGAAATAAAAAAGGAAAAACACCGCATTTTATGGAGATGGGCTCCCGTTTAAAATATTTATGTGCCATTACATATGCACGTGTCCTTTCCATTCGAACCCATGACTACTAATCGAGTGATTTGGTGGAATCATCACCCCATCAATATTTTTTAATCAGATGGCATATTAATGAAGGGATATCCCAATCGTTTTCTTTTGTTGTGCATTTTGTAGCAAAATTACGTAAATAGTATATACTTCCTTTTTAGGACAATGGAATTAAATGCGCGCTGGTAGGTATTTCCTGAAAATTTTCTAAATGTTAAGACTACTATAGTCCCATTGTATGACATCATATAAATGAGGTACCTATTCTGCGAATTGCACCCATTTTGAGGTGCCCCTAATGAAGCACACTTAAACTATTCTTCGAAGCGCACCTATGTTATATTGCCCTGACACTTTTTATTCATCTTAGTAAACATAAAGTTCTAAATCTTTATAATATTAGTAAACATAAGCGCGCTTCGAGGAATACCTCATGAAAATTCCCGTGTACAGTAATCAGTCAAAGTCACTTAAGGTTCGGCCAAACCAACGCGATCAACCGGCGTGCAGCGATGGCGATCAATGCATTTAGGTCTGGTCGCCATGGCTGCACGCCGGCTGATCGCGGTGTGATCGCGTTGGTTTGTCCGAACCCTTATTATACACGACTATAATAATTATTTTGCTAAATATCATGTCCTATAAATTCCAAAACCACGCTGACTCTACTCTCAGCCGAAGTTCTGAAACTTGAAAGACAGATATATCTCCTCGGAATGAGGATGGAACTCCTCCGGGGTGGCGGTCGAAGTTTTTAAACACCAGGGAATCGTGCCAGATATTTCGATTGTGGTCAATATTACTTCTGGTTCGATTATTATCATGATTGCTTATTTTTCTAAACTTTCGCGTTGCATAATTTAATTAATTTTAACAGGTTTTAACGCGATACGTGGTTAGGTAATAATGAAATATTTTACCTGTTTTTTCCTAATATTTCGATTAACAAGAATGGATCGTATAGTGGTGCATAAATTTTAATGCGATCAAATAAATCTTTCAGCAATCACGTGTCACATCTAAGGCGCAACTCAGATTCTGGTACAAAGACATAATTATAGATAATTGGCACCTTTTGTAATAAAAATACTTATAAATAAATAAATAAATATCCTTGGACATTTTACACTACGCTTCTAGTCCCAAACTAAGCAAAGCTTTGCACTATGGGTACTAGACAACGGTTATATAAACATACTTAAGACGAAAATAAATAAACAAAATTATCATATTGTAGCAGTGTGGTTGTATAGACGACGGCAAATAAAGCTAGACATTGTAGTTAGTATCTTATACCTAATAACAATAGGTGCAATTTTGCTATAAAAATGTATAATCTAATATGGTATCTGTACCTTAGATCTTGAACCACACAAGGTATTTAATTAAACCTGTTCCTCGCAAAAACATGGTAATAAATCGCGAGGTAACCATCACGGGAGATTGTCCTCATTTCTCAATAAGAAAGTAGGTTAAGTGATTATTTACCCACACGTAAGAGCATTGTAGGCCAAAGGGGATAAAAGGGATTTAGGGAACTTTATCGACAGATCCAGGAATATATTAGCTATTTATAATATAGAAGGGACTTTTGTGACCATCCCTGTGAGAGGGATAAGTTCGATTTAAATAGTTTGTTTAACCGTACATCCGACATTGTAACCACTAGCGGCCGCCCGCGACTTCGTACGCGTGGACCCCGTTTTACCCCCTTAGGGGTGGAGTTTCGTAAAATCCTTTTTTAGCGGATGCCTACGTCATAACATCTACCTGCATGCCATATTTCAACCCGATCCATCCAGTAGTGGTTTGGGCTGTGTGTGCGTTGATAGATCACTATGTCAGTCAGGCAGTTAGTCAGTCACCTTTGAGTTATTACATTTAGATTATCATACGTCACGTGATAAAATATTCGTAGATATTACACTAATAATAATTTATACAGGCGAAAGTTTGTGAGTACACTCATATAAAATGTTTGTTACTTTTCACGTCTTAACGGCTGGAGCTATTTTAATATTTGGTATGGAGTTAGCTGACACCCTGGATTAACACATAGGCTACGCTTTATCGCGGGAAACACCGCAGGGCACAGCTAGTACTTACATAATCGTACGTACACAAATAAACGTCTATTAAACTTGTAGTTACATAAATAAATTTGATGTGACTTTAACATTTCATACCATTGATGGAAACATCACGTAGCTTTGGAATTAAATTCATAAATGCAATATTCCTGCAAGCTGAAGTGGCAATGGGCAGGGCACATAGTACGCAGAACTGACGGCCGATGGGGCAGCAAGGTTCTGGAGTAGAGGCCGCGTACCGGAAAACGCAGCGTGGGACGTCCACCCACAAGGTGGACTGAGGACATCATAAAGGTAGTAGGAAGGCGCTGGACGCAGGCCGCTACCAACCGGGCAGCATGGAAAGCATTGGGGGAGGCCTATGTTCAGCAGTGGACGTCCTATGGCTGAGATGATGATGATGATGATGAATATTCCTGCGACATAAAAACGATAATATTTTACAAGGATCAGCACCAATAAATAATATTTTCTCCTTAACATTGTTTCTAGGTCATATCAACCCATTTGTATACCAAATCGATCCAGAATACAATACAATACACTGACATTTCATCTTTCATATCGGGACTATAACAATTTGTGCTCCAAATAATAGGTGATCCACTGTGGCCGAGTTGATCCTTTCGTCGATCCCAAAAGAAGCTCTCAAGTTCTGAGATGTGTAATTTTGTAGCGGATGGGACTATGCGAAATGAAACAATAAATTGCATAATATGCATTATGTTTTGTGTGTTTGACAGGTGTCTGAAGCCTGTGAAATAATGCTCAAAGCTCCATTCGAACTCAAACATGGATTCGAGGCTGTAAAATAATTTGTAGACGATAATGTACAGTGTACAGTGGAAACAGCGACCGCTTTCTTGGCAGTTGTTGAAGGGAGTGAAAGTTACTGATCATCCCCGTTCGCTCACGAACCGAACATTGCTCGCGTGCGTTCGCCGATCTCTCGTTCCATGTCCGACGTAAACCCTTCCACCGTACTATGGAGTGAGATATCCATGCGTTCGACACCTGTGTGTTTACCATGAGTTTACGTTAGATGTGCTCGCTAGCGACTGCGTAAAAATGACATTATGTATGTCATATTGTGCAGCGCCCCTAGCGGATACTTTCTAGAAAGAAATAAAATCTTCTTAAATTTTTTCACACGTAAACTCATGGTAAGCACACTGTATGTTTTCACCAGGAGTTGTCTGTTAAGTGAACTCCATGCTTGAGTGTAATTTAAATTACAATAGGTGTAATCTTTGGTGTACTACCAAAAGGAAAATGCTGATGCTAAACCACCGTTATCTTACCTTTACGAAAGATTAGCTACCTTAAAGATCGCAGTTTTTTGACAAAACTTTTGAATGATATTCCTCTGAACTAACGCGCCATTCGTGCTCAGTCGACTGCGAGAGACTACATTTATCTAAATCTCCATAGTTCATAATTTACTACATTATTCTTTTTCGGTGTTATTCACTCCGGCATAACGCCGACGTGGGTAAAAAAGTCATAGTCTAATAGCTCAAGTCATAGTACAACATGAAAGTAATCTAAATCTAAATATTTATAACTCAAAGGTGACTGACTGACTGACTGACATAGTGATCTATCAACGCACAGCCCAAACCACTGGACGGATCGGGCTGAAATTTGGCATGCAGGTAGATGTTATGCCGTAGGCATCTGCTAAGAAAGGATTTTACGAAACTCCACCCCTAAGGGGGTAAAACGGGATCCACGCGTACGAAGTCGCGGGCGGTCGCTTGTATGTCATAAAATAGTAACTAATTTTTAGAATTACACTCTCTGGCACAATAATCTATTAAACCTGGTTTATAAATGAAGTCTTTCGTTTGAATTCTTCCAAACGACTATCCAAACGTCTTTAAGTAAATTACATATAAAATGCATGTAAAAGTTTCTAGACGGCTCTAAAAGTTATAAGCCTTCCTAGGAATTGTTGCTAAAAGTAAACTTACGAAATGAAAATCATTATTTGTCCTAAATTAATATCTATTGATATTCTGTATCAAAATATCTACTATTTTCCTGCTGAATTGTTTAGGCTTTACCAAAATATTACAAGTTAGAAAACTACATAAATATTTACGAGTATTTGGTAAGGAGGCGCAGTAGATATGACAATCGGATATTTATGATAGAACTTGCACAGGTAGTAACCTAGTGATGGGAAAATATAATAATTCAATTAAAATAAATTCTTTTTTTAGGTATTTCCATACTCAATATTAAAATGCGAAAGTAACTGTCTCTCAGTTACGATTTCAAGAGAAAACCAATGTACTCGTAGGTACCTATGAATTTTGTATAAAGTTAAAAGGGACTGAAAAAATAAATAAGATTTTTCTTGCGAGTAGGTAACTATCATGAAAGCACAAAGATATAAAACATATACAACAACATAAAACAGAAATCACGTGAGCTATGTACCTATACGATAGTATAAAAATATACTATGAGTATAATTTCACTTAAATACGACGTGTCCAGACGTACACGGAAATACCGAAATTAAATTAAAATGCTTTTAGCTGAAAGAGAAATATTATCAATCTCATCTCACACTGTCACGCTGATTATATCGATAAAAATCGAATCATTCGAGTGATCATCCATCACTCCAATTATTTGATTATTGTCTATAAAATCGGCCCATCCTTCTTACCCATGAGAGATAAATCACCTGGCTAAAGTTACTACCGAATTTTTGGTTAAGATGTTGTTGTCAGAAAGAGTTTTTATATGAAGGGTTACAACAGGACTATTCCCACCTCTAGTTCCCACCGTTGCGTCTTCTGTGTAGCTAGGATCTACAGCTTAACTGTCAATAAAACCCAACCAATGAAGGTTTTTGTCCCAGGGAAAAGTAAACTTTTACTAGACCCACAACGAAATTACAAGGCAAATATTGTGTATAATATAAGAGATCTCACTGTTTGTAAAAAGCCTGTCTCTGATCTAAAAACCGGCTGTGGCAGCCGCGCGCCAACAACGCGTACGGCGCACGCACAGTCGAGTACCTACTGCCCCGGATTATAAATAGCATGCCACCCGAATTTGTGAAAGAAATCACTGTGAAAATTATTAAATATAAGCTGAAGGACTATTTCCTTAAGCTAATGTAACAATATCAAAATAATTTTATGCTGTATTAAATATGTAATTGTATGTGAAATTGTGAATGTACCCACTGCAAACTCGTTAGCTTTACATCAAACCCTGGTGGTTTTTAAAGCTATTTTAAATGTAATTGTCTCGATGTAACTGTCTATAAGTTGTTAAATAAATAAAAAATAAAAAATGATGTGTTCGTAAGTTAAAAGCTTGTAATAAAAGGGTAAGATTCACTTCTTGCCGCGACAGACGTAATTGTGATCGCAATCTACTTTACGGCGATATTAAACTTCGGAACAACGGCCAAGCCGTAATAAGCCAAAGTTAAGAATTACGAGTTTTAATATAAAAAGCGGCTAAACCATCCCGCACCACTCGGAATTCAAAACACTTTTTTTGTCTCCGAAAGTGTGAGAGTGAAAATGTAAAATAATTTCCCACTTCAAAGTTCTTGGGAGTTGAATCCAGTTTAGGCCGGTGCGGGTGAGCCGCCATAAGAATGCGTTCCTAAGCTTCTATTTGTCTAAGACTATTGGTAACAGCTACCTTTATCAGGTCGTCGGTCCACCTTGTTCCACGCTGCGTTTTCCGGTACGTGGTAAAGGTAGCAGGAAGGAGCTGGATGCAGGCCGCTACCAACCGTGCGATGTGGAAGTCATTGGGGGAGGCCTATGTTCAGCAGTGGACGTCCTGTGGCTGAAATGATGATGATGTGTAACAGTTAACATTAGATTACGATATATATTTTTGGGTAAAAATAATCTGTATCTAGGGAGTGTTAAGCTGTAAACTTCAATTAAAACTGCACTGACTAACAAAAGTATATGAAAAATATAAACCGTTTGTATCTGATGCAACGTAAAAGAAAGCATACTTATTACTTACAAAAACTTACCAATGTAAAACTGCACAAAAATATTTTTTTCATTAAGGTAATACTATAATACCTAACTCTTAACCCAAATGAAGTACCTACCTATGTGAAAAAAATATTTTAACGTAACTCTGTGGCGGCTTTCGATTGCCCAGTGGTTAGCGCCCAAATATTCCGAAACCGTGAAAGAAGTGCTTTAAAGAGAAAAATTAAAATGCTTATTAGAACATTACGAAAATTCGCAGCGCTTAAATTATTTTTACGCTCGCTGTGTAAATATCTGTTTGGGCTGAAGTTCGTAACTTTGCTTTGACTATAAAATCGTTGGTTTCTTGTGTTGATTTGCGGTCTAAGAAGTTTTGAATAATTCTGATATTATTTTATAATGTCTACTTTTGTTAGTTTTTACCAAACTTATATCTTTATGAGGTCCTCGCTCCCCTGTGGGTGTCCGACGCTTCGTTGGTAGCAGGAAGGCCTTAGATGCAGGCTGTTTGCGCCTCATACTAGCAGATCAGGTCCAGCTGGGATAGGTGTACTCGTACTCAAATGAATAATTTTGATTGAAATTTAGATTATAACGTTTATTTGACGTTTACAATGGTAATCGAATGAAAGTTGTGAAGTAATGAAGTGAAGTGAAGAAGGCGAAATTTATTCATCGCGTTTTATACATGGAGGACAGCGCCATCTATCGGAGTACCGAAGAACTGTGAGGCACCGGTCGATGTATGTGTTGCTGATCTGTGACGTATCGTTTCTCCTCCATTTTTCGCTGGATGGCGTTGGTGTTAACACAGGCCTCTATGGAATGTAGAGTGATGTGGTTGAGGTTGAGAGCCATCTGCGCTCATCTATTTATTGTCCGGTGAAGCTAAGAAAGCCGCTCATGGCACAGCACAGTCCTTCCGAAAAAAAAATGGGTGATGTAGAAGTCATTGTAGGAGGCCTATATTCAGTAGTTCACGTCCTGTCTGAAATTATGATGGAAATTAAACTTAGAAAATATCTAAGTTCAGATTAATAACAAATGAATGCTAACGTAACAAAAATGTAGCAAAAAGTTAATCTAAACCAAATGTTGTTCGAAGTGAAGAGAGTCCTCTAGAAAAACGCGAAAGTAATTCTTGAGGTATAGATTATGTTTGAGAACTTCATGCGGCTCTAAGATAGTTTTAATGGAGTTTTAAGAGTATCTCAGTGATGATATTATCTTTTCGTCGCTCACGTAATTTATATTGGAACTAGCTTCTGCACACGGCTTTTCCCACTGGATCTGGATGATATGGAAATCCTTGATTGTGGACAATAGACATTGTATACTACTTCTTGAAAAAAATACTGCTTTTTATATACGATGGTTTCCATTGGGTTCCTTATAAAATTCTTCACCACTTAAAATTTTTCACAATTGTTTTTTTTGCGAGTTGAAATAAATTTTGAGTAAATGACAGGTCGCGCGGACTGTCATGGGTCGTGCGACCTATCATTGGCCTATGATCGCGCCGGCGATGGCGATCTGTACGCGTTGGTGTGGTTGAAGCTTAGTCCTAGGTATAAAGTCTGCCGGAACTATACAGTTAATGTGTAACAAACACAAATAAATCTAATCATAGATGTTAATGCCCTAATAACTATCGTCAAACTGCACGATAACTGCTGTTCCTTAACCACCAACTTTAGTATGGGCAATAAATACCACAAATTGAGCCTTTTATTTTAGTACGACGTAACTAATGCATTAGTGGGTGATTACAAAAACGAATTGAGCTGCTGTAAGAACTATGGTGCTTTTATGAGCTGAGCAAATTGAGTGTAACCAGAGTAAATACAAATGAGTAGGTCATCTTCATAGAAACGCACCGAGCTCGGTTTGTATTTGAGCGCGCCAATATACGTATGCGGCGCGCACGCACACACTGACAAAATTCGGCGCAACCAGGACTGGCTCCCCGCTAATCCCCGCTAAATTTTGTCAGTGTGTGCGTGCGCGCTGTATACGTGTTGGCGCGCTCACATACAAACCGCGCTCGGTGCGTTTCTATGAAGATGACCTACTCCTTTGTATTTACTCTAGTGTAACGTCGAATGAGGAATAAACTAGAGGTGCTTGTACACTTTGTTAGAGTAGGTATGTACTAGGGTAAGGCCAGGATAGATGCCCCACTTTTTAAAACAGCTCTGTAACCCAGTCAGTAAGTTTTTAACAACAATTAACCTTCCTCTTGACTTGAATCACTCTATCTATTATTTAAATAAAAAGTTATTCCGTTTTAATGACTAATCAAAAAATCTACCCCGGCAAATCGCGGCCGCCCATTGTTAATAAAGCCAGACAGTGTTGCCAACTTTCCAAATGAAAAATTACAATTGCCAATAGAATTTAAGAAAGGATTATTCCATAACTCTATTAATATTCTCGCCTTTGTGGAACTTTTTGGAAGTTGATAATTTATGACAGCCCTTTGACTATTTAAACTTATTGAGAAGTTATTAAAACGGGCTATTGAATATAAATCGCGCCGGGTGAAGGCCCTAGGCAACTGAGCGAGATAGAGGCTACATTTTATGTTTCATCATCATCATCATCATTCAGCCACAGGACGTCCACTGCTGAACATAGGCCTCCCCCAACGACTTCCACATCGCACGGTTGGTAGCGGCCTGCATCCAGCGCCTTCCTGCTACCTTTATCAGGTCGTCGATCCACCTTGTGGGACAAGATCATTTTCCACATTTTATGTCTGTCATCTCTAAATCCCAGATTAATATAATAATAATAAAATAATAAATAAAGGTACTTATATACCACTAGCTGACCCGGCGAACCTTGTTCCGTCTTAATGGCAATAAATAAGCAGACTTTTTTTTTTATTTCGAAGGGGATAAAAAGTATCCTTTGTCCTTCTCCTGGCTCTAAACTACCTCCCTGACAATTTTCAGCTAAATCGGTTCAGCCGTTCTTGAGTTAGGGGAAGGGGGGGCATAGTGGAGTACTTAACTTCAATCGAAAAAATAAAAAGAACCAGATAAGTTACGAAGACTAGTTTTAATCGAAATGATACTACAAGTATTGTATTATAGATAACTCTAAAAAAAAATTACGAATTATTAACTATTTTGGCATAAATTAACTTTTTTTTATAGTCTATAATTTTCCGCTTTGCCCTTATCACAAGGGTAAAGTGGAATTGCACTTTGGGCAAAGTGAAAAAGGCACTTATTAAGCGTTTATCTACTCTATTTGAGCATGTTGCTAATGAGGTCAATTAATTAGGAACTGTTTTAAGCCATAAAAAACCTTGTCCCTTACTACTGCAAGATTATATATTTTTTGCTCCAGTTGTTTTGAAAAATACTGGACGAAACCTGTTAATCTTCTTCGATGCATCACCAGATTTCAAATGACAATGAAGAGTTCCAATTAGGATACCATATTTTTTGATGCCGAACTAATCGTAGTAAGACTCGCTTCCTCCATCGCTCTTCTCATTTGATCTTCTGTCCATGAGCCTTGGTTCGTTTTACTTTTGTAATAATTATGAACCATCTGAAAAAACAAATTAATATTTCTATGTGGGAATCATTCCACTTTGCCCCCTTGTAATTTTTTCCACTTTGCCTTTTTGCTAATAATTACAGTTTTAAATTGATAACTAAGAAAGTATTAAAATTTGTTTAATCTACAAAATGTCAAAGGAATCTATGATAAACAGATATTAGATTTAAATAATAAAAATACCATCACTACTCACTTTTCACAATAATATCTAGTCTCCAAAATCCTTGAATTTCGTAAGAAACTCACTCGATCTACATCGCGCAGTCATGTAGCCTGCTCGGTGGCGCTAGCCGGACTGATTTTGGTCAATGACCTTGGTCGGCCCTGTGCTTGGCTTACGTGAAGCACGAGTGCCGTTGGGTGAAAGAGTGTTGGTAAAATCAAATTTTTCGCTTTGCCCACCCCTTCCACTATGCCCCCCTCTCCCTATAAGTGGAGTAACTAACACGACTTTCTTATATACATGTGTATAGATTTAGTCTCCATTGCAGGAGTATTTAATCCTCTCTAATTTCCAAGAGGCAAATGGATTTAGCCTATACTCGATACTTTTATATTTCTGACCGGAGTCGTAATTTTTAAATAACTATCCCTATTTTTGTCTCGTGTGGCCGTGTGGTTTAACAGAATAGACTAGGACTTTTCCTACTCTAAATCGGAAAAGGTGACTATTAATTTAATCATTTTCCTTCATTCGTAATCGTTCCACTAGGAGGCCTTAGGCCTGCCCTGGGTCCGATCGGCAGCGTAGAGTCTATGTGGCTAACGAGTCTGTGCTTGAGGCTCATTTGAATTTGTAAAGTGCCTATTGCTCCGTTGTCCGATTTATTTAAAATGGGCAATTAATTAATTAAGAGTCCAAACCGTTTTAAAGCTTTTTCATTTAACTACATTCGAAATGGATTGCGAAAAGGGTTAATTTGGAAACAATTTAAATTAATACTAATTCAAAAACGATTTCATTTAATGTGGTTTTTTATTAGTTGAATTATTCTGCGACGGACGTAAATAAGTTATTAAGAAAATAGAGTTAAAAAAATCCTGAAATAGAACTTAGGTACTTACACAAAATTGTGATTTTTAAGTCTTTTATTAGGTGTACTTTTTTCAACAATTTTATACGTAAAATCGTTTATCCGTTTCACTATCAACATAGAGGCATTATAACTATCAAGTCTAGAAATTAAAAATTAAATTCAAGTTACAGTAAAAATAATTTTACTATCTATACAAACGACTCACTAATAAAAAATCATACTCAGCCAGTTATGCAATGGGTCAACTGCCAAAGGCACAATCGTATTATTGTTTCATATTTGTCCACATAAAAATACCAGCTACGAGCGACCGACACACTCTAGAGTTTTAACTGAAAATCTTCATTGCTCTCACGTACGATACATAGTTATCCGAAAAAAGACGTGCCGAGGGGAAACCTCAGAATTGGGAAAATGGGATGTAGGATTTTTGTCTGCTACTGTTAATAATATATTTGTTTGTTTATACAAATCCACTTTCAACACTGTTTGCTTTTTATTAGTGGAGATATTGGCTGTTCAAATGAAAATATAGAGTCTACAGAAATATAATGCTGTAGTAATAGTAGTTTTGAAACTGATTTGTAGGTGTATTTTTATTTTCTGTGTTAGGAGTAGTATTCTATGTATATGTAGTTCCTGAAACCTCTTATAAACAAACAAATAAAAAATACTATCAATAGAAGAAGATACTACCTCTAGTTAAAGTTATACCAAACACACAGTGATATCTAGACAGTTTATTATTACGCCCGTATTCACAAATATTACTATGAGGTCTCACAGTGCGCGTGGACGCACAGGGTGACAAACGAACCAATCACAGAGCTCTATTCAAAGCTGTGCGTTCGATTTTCTGCTTCACTTAAGCAAGCATCGTTTGTGAATACGGGTGTTAGTATCGGTTACTCAGAAACTGATTTACCTAATGCTGTTCCTCCAAAATGACCACTATTAAGGCAGCCATTACGCCTACAAACGTTAATTTCATTAATTATTCGGCTTAATTGGCGGAATTGATCCTTGGAGGCCACACCGTCAACATCCAAGCAACAGAGCAACATGGACAGTGGTTCAATTAGGTTGGGCTAAGATTATACGTTCTGACTATTCCGCATAGGTATGTAATATTGTCCTTTGTCTAGCAGTGGACGTCATTCGGCTAAAATTAACGAACGAACGAAGGATGTCAAATTGGAGTTAAAACTGTAGAGGATTTCTCCGAATATATTCGTTCGTTCGTTTCAACCACATGACGTCCACTGCTGGACAAAGGCCTCCCCAGGGATTTCTATAACGACCGGTCCTGCGCAGCCCGCATCCAGTTACTTCCTTTGACCTTCACCAAATCATCTGTCCATCTAGCCCACTCTATGTTTTTCGGCCCGTGGTCGCCACTCCGCATACATTGGTTTATGATATTATTTGTGAATGCAACGTATTAATTATGAGATTCCCAAGTTTGGATCCAATTAATCTTCAACAAGTGAGCAGTGTCATTTGGGTTAGAACTAAGGTCGAGTTTGGTCAGCATCCTTGTGCAGGTGTTCCGTAGCCGACCGAGCTTGTTATAATTCTTATTCTAACATTAATTCTACAAAATTGACTTTGATTGAAATAGATTATGATCATGCAAGCGAGTCGTTATAAGTAGGTAAACAGATTTGGTTAGAGACTGAAATAAAAATAACTAAAGTTCGTTATAAAATATTTCTACTATGAATCAACGACTGTGTACTAAAGCAGGGGAAGATAACTCATCTTATAATAATGTGAGATAGGTACGAGTATATCCCAAATTAAAACCATGTTTTGTCAAAACAAGCGGCGTGTATGACAAGTCAATTTAACTTTCGTGTCTGTATATGAACAATGCCGCGTTGATAAGTTAGTCGCTTTGATCTCTCGTAATCTCATACAACTTGGCATCCTACTTTGGCATTACTTCAACATACGAGTATGTTATTAGGTGACACTTAGCAACTTTAAGAGTGGAAGCAATATTGAAGTCCTCGACAGAGTAAATATTACAGCGAGTACATAAGTATATGCCGGTAGGAGGAAATTACTCGTCTAGTACGAGTTCCTATGACGTATTTTTCTTCGCAGTCTAATGGTCCCTCTTATTAAAAGTTACACCATAGTTGAACCCTGTTTTTAAACTGACGTTGGCTGAGTTGCACCCCTAACTTGACTTACTTGACTTATGGTCCTATGTCCTCTAGATGGCCTCTGTAACGTGACCATACGTCCCGCTTTGGGCGGGACTGTCCCGCTTTCAGACTGTCTGTCCCGCTGTCCCCCGTAAGAGCAAAAACGCTAAAGCGGGAGCTTTAAGAATGCATCTATCGTTTTTAAAAACCGTTGGTTCGAATTATTCCAGCACATTCGTACCAACACTCTTGATGTAGGTAACAAACTTTTCCATACTTATCGAGTACGTTATGTGTCTGCCAGGAAGTAACGCACCAGTCGAAAGAGTTTTTTCTCAAATGAATAAAATGTGGACGAGTGATAAAACCCAGCTAAGTGTAGCAGTAATGAAAGCTATGTTGATTGCGAAAATAAATATAAATAAATCATGCAGTGAGTTCCATAGTTATCTACAAACAAGATACGATATTCTAAAACAAATTTGTTCCGCCGACAAATACAAAAATACGACTTAGAAGTCACCCCACTACTTAACTGTTTTGTGTTAAGTGCTTTGATTTGTGCTATTCAATCTTCTATAAACTTGTAAAACTCCCAATATTTTGTATTCTACACTAATATTATAAAGAGGAAAACTTTGTTTCTTTGTTTGGTTGTAATTAATAGGCTTAAAAACTACTGGACCGTTTTTAAAAATTCTTTCACCATTCGAAAGCTACATTATCCACGAGTAACATAGGCTAAATTTTATTTTGTAAAAAAATAGGGTTCCGTAAATTATGTAGATAATGTAGTCAACGCGCGCGAAGCCGCGGGCGGAAAGCTAGTATTTTATGGCTATTTCTCATCGCCACGGTTCTCATCGTCACCTTCGTGGCGAATTTTATTTCTAACTTATTTCAACTTTTTGTAAACAAAAATTGTAGCGCTTGATGTGAAGATTGTATTCTCAGTAAATCAGGCAAATAGTGAGTCTCGTTTGGAAGCTTTAACGTTTTGAATTTTTTGATGCCACGAAAGTGATTCTGTACATCACAGCAATAATTTTTTCAAACTTTACTACTGTAAGTGACTCTTAAGTGTTTATAAAACATATATTTTGTCTTATTTTCATAGATAAATAGTAATAACATAATATAAATAGGTACCTACTTAAAATACGAGATAAAATTTTACCGATTACGCCACCTACTAAGTTACAAAATTCTACGCAATTGGTTCTAAGGGTGACACTGGTGGCATTCTGAAATGCTAAAGAAGTATGCCATGGTGGGGGAGCGTATGAATGAGACACGGGTTGTAGTTAGTCTCTGCTTTAAGTCTGTTTATTACCGCGAACTACACGTATATTTATACGATATAGATTATAGATAAATGACGTCACAGCATCAGAACTATACGTGATAAATGTGCTGACACTGTGAACGTGATCAAGATAAGATATGAAGAGATTGAGTATTGTGCATACCGGCACAGTGCCATCTTCGTCAGGTTCGTCGTCGGGGTCACCAATTTGTGCCATGTTGGGAGACCGAATGAATGAGACACGGGTTGTAGTTAGTCTCTGCTTTAAGTCTGTTTATTACCGCGAACTACACGTATATTTATACGATATAGATTATAGATAAATGACGTCACAGCATCAGCACTATACGTGATAAATGTGCTGACACTGTGAACGTGATCAAGATAAGATATGAAGAGATTGAGTATTGTGTATACCGGCACAGAAGCAAAAAACGGATTATCAGTACCTCAATAAAAAAGAACTCTAACTGATTATCAGTCCCTCAACAAAAATATATTTTTTATTTAGGCCAGAGGGCCTCGTATTTTTGTTATACAACTTTTAAGTCAAACTTCAGATTAAATTTATCTTACAAACAGATACACACACAGTCACATATACAGACATGCATACAGTCACACAGACAAACAGACAACAAAAATACGAGGCCCTTATTTATTTATTGATGCACTGATCTCTACTTACCACGTATAATTTATTAGTTATTAAAATATTGTAAAAACATAAACACCAGTCACTATATTTTAAAATAAACCAAAGCAAGAAATCACTTTCGTGGCCTAAAATCACCTTCGTGTATAAAACACCACGAAGGTGATGCCACGAACGTGACGAAAATTTTAGTTTTTTATGAATTATCCTTAAATTTGAATTTAACGGTTCAAGTTGAATACTACACAAATAAGTCTAACATGTTAAGTTTTCAATGGCAAAGTTTCAATCAAATTGTTTAAATTTTAGAGGTAGAAAATATTGTTCAAGCAAGCGACGGTATGTCTATGGATAATCACAAAAAGTTACGTATTTTTTTCGCGGAGCGACGATCGACCTATCTCACCTCCCCAATGGTCGAAGCGCGACTTACGTTAACCGAATAGAACGCTGTGATTGGTTGCTGGTGTTCGGTTTAACGGCAATCTTGTATTATAACTCAAAATTTTAGGTACCTAAAATCGTGTGACCAACGTATTTCGCTTTCCCAATTCAAAATAATTATAAGAAGATATTTTTTTGACTATTGTGTGGAAAGCATATTTAATTACGATGATTTTAGTATATGCTGCACACAAATTGAATGAAAATTGTGAATGCAGTAACCAAATGTTTCATTGCAACCGAAGGTGTGACACGATGAGAACGCGAAAAATGACCCCGTTTTTTATCGTTTCATGTGATTTTTTCGTATTATTTTTGCTTCTATTACGATAAAATTTATTTTGTATGTAGCTAAATAGATATTTTATCATCTGATTTCAAAGTTATTGTTCTAACTTATACCGTTTATGAACTATTATTGTGTGACCATCAAATTTGAGTGTAAATGAGAAGTACCCTTATAATTCCGCAGGTTTTTTTTTAGAACTATTTCTCAGTTGTCCCGCTCTGGCACAGAAAATAAATGGTCACGTTAGGCAGAGGGCGTCCACAACAGTCCTCCATCTCGTTCAGTCTTGAGCTTCTCGCTTGATCTCGCTCCAGGTCTTGCCGATCTTCTTCGCCTCGTCCGCTACAGTGCGCCGCCAAGTTTGCCTGGGTCGACCACATTTGCGTTTTCCTTGGGGATTCCAATCCAGAGCCTGCTTAGGGATGTGATCGGGGTCCCTTCGGAGAGTGTGGCCAATCCAGTTCCACTTGCGGCGCTTGATCTGCTGGTCGATCGGCACCCCTAACTTAACGGTAACTTTATCCATAACCGGCGTTTTTTGAATGGAGTTTGAAAGGTTCATCGGTTTCACTTAATTATAATCTGCCAAAATGCTGAACAGTTTCTCGGCAGAGTAAGATGGTGCGACCCAGGCTAAGCATTTCAGCAGGATATTAGGGTACCATCTCAGTAATTACCTTGTACTCGTATATTATGTAGGGATGAGCACCACCGTGTTACGTTAGCTACTTATCTATATCATATTTATGTTAGTGTTTCAATAACAAACCATGGCTCAAGATTTCAACACATGTTTCCCAAAGCTATCAACTGGTCGCCATCAAACTTTCTCCAAGCAATCCCAGAGGCAGGGAAGACAAACAGTTGGCGTCGCGGGGAATTATTGCGGACGTCCGTAACAGCCTCACGTCGGGCCCCGGGGCCTAGCTGAGATTGGAGGGCTGGTACTCCGTAGATGGTCATATAAACATCAATCCGTTACCTTTTACTATTAAGTAAATGGTGGGATAGTGATGAACGGAGTAAAAAAGTGGTTTATGCAAATTCTAATACTGTACTTCTCTGTACAAATAATAGCAGTAATCTGTCAATTAAGATCGTCATCATCATCAGGTCATTTAGTCTCTACTCCAAATTCAAATGTTGAAGAAAATGATTCTTTAATTTACGAAAGCAAATGGATGATTATGGCTACCCTGTGTTTTTTATTTTTGATATTGGTCCTATGCTATTAGCTATAGTTAGTATCACATTTATTTATGATGGGCCCAAAATGTACCTTTTTCTATTATCAATATTTATAATTACTTTCAATTTTTTTTTATTAAACAACTTGAATAAATCGAACTGCCTAAGGCGGGACTCGAACCCACGACTTTCAATATTATTATGGAATTAGTTTAATTTGGACAATCGTAAAAGCTCCTTTCTATTTTATCAAGACACCAATGCAATCCAAATGTAAAGTCAACAAAACTGTTCTTTAATTTAAATCAAGTCACGTAGAAGAATCGATTCATATTAAGGAAAAAGTCGGAGATCGTACTCACCAAGTATTGACAAGGTAAATCGCACACCACCCTGTATTTACTATCACAAGTCAAGCAGCAGTTTAACTTCAACGAGTCAAGTTCCGATGGACAACGATATTGTTTAACTACACTTGGCAGTTTGGCTTGAACGGCCAAGTCGGGTTTTAATGTGTATAAAAGCATTATAACTCAAGTTTATAGTGATAAAGCTTAGAGGAGACGGAGGAGAGTTGTAACAAACCCAATATTTATTTATTTTATTTATTAGGACAACCAACAACACAAACACGCATACATGGAATTACTGCTAAAAGTGCTTAGAACTAAGTGTTGTCTGAATTAAAGGCTGCTACGGCATGCAATGCGGAAGGTTGCATAAAAACTAAGAAACAGAAACACAATTTAGGTATTTGCTACCGCTGTAAGGGACCTCAGCACAGCGCGCCTAAATTTCAATGGCTTATAACAAAAAATGTCGACGTCACATGCTTTATATCTCTTAACGTATGACAGTTTATCGAGCTAGCAACGAAAATCTTTAAATTTTGGGTGACCTTACCAACTATCATAGGCGTAGAGAAATCGGCTTTGTCACAACTTACCTTTACAATTATCCTCGGTCTCCCCAACTTATTTGATGACTTTTTGAGGGGTATTAACCTAGGAGCCATTGGAAGTCCATTCGATTCGCAGCTGGTGTGTTAGACTAGAGGCCTTATAAAGCACACAAAAAATAATATCATAAGTAAAATTTTTATTTTCGTTTAATTTAAAAAAACATCGTTTTTATCCCAAAATTGCTTCTTGTTGAGTTAGCTGGTACAAACAGCTCGAGATAACTGCGCATCTGGCACCCGTTACGTCACAACACTCTGATACGAACGGGACGAACGCGGGGAGGTGTGCGGGTAAATGGGAGAGAGTCGCATTCCAGCGAGGTACGTACGCAGGGCGGGGCACATAGCTCGTAGAGACGATGGCCGTTGGGGCAGGAAAGTTCTCGAGTGGCGACCACGGGCTGGAAGACGTAGCGTGGGCAGACCTCCTACTAGGTGGACCGACGATCTGATAAAGGTCGCGGGAAGAGCCTGGATGCGGGCAGCGCAGGACCGTTCATTGTGGAAAACCTTGGGGGAGGCCTTTGTCCAGCAGTGGACGTCATTTGGCTGAAACGAACGAACGAACGTACGCAGTTAGATGAACATTTTTTTTTATACAACTGGTTTTTAAATAATACTGTTGAAAACATGGACATGATATTACCTGTTTATCACCAGAAAAAATGACTGAAAGATCACTCAGTCTTTATGATAAACGCTAGAAGACTTCTTTTCGTGTAAAATAATAATAAAGACCTAAAAGATGGTATTTCCCCCGAGCCGCAACGTCTCGCAAAAACTTAACATTATGAAGTCATAATTTCGAAGTGCTCAGAGGTCGCCTTTTGGTTAAAGGTGAGTTTACACTATAAACTGACCGAATGAGGATGATACGTTCTGAATATTAAGTATGAAATATGGAAAATAATTAATTTTATCAGTATCGTCTCAAAACCTGTAACTGTACCTACTTATCGTACAACATTCCAAAGTTTACGCAAAACTAGCTGTGCCCCGGGGTGTTACCCGCGGTAAGCCGTAGCCTATGTGTCAATACAAATCCAAAGCATAACTCCATACCAAATTTTATTAAAATCACTCCAGCCGTTTAGACGTGACGAAGTAACAAACATACACACTCAAAATCTTTCGCCTTTATAATATTAGTGTGATAGCGCTCGGTACTCCATTGCACGCTGAAACCCCAACGGCATGTAGCATTTCTATACCGTGTTTTCGTTGATTAGATTTAGATAGAGCCAGCTGAAAATTCGAGACAAAAGCTTTTGCAGCTTAATAAGCGTGTTAAGTTACATACACTGTACTCGTACATTCGTTGTGATGATACAAAACATAACGGTCTTTAAAATCAAATCATGAATACCTACAGAAACACATTTTATGCCAACATGTGATTGAAAGAAAGAAAGAGAAAGAAAGAGAAAAAAGAGAAAGAAAGAGAAAGAAAGAGAAAGAAAGAAAGAAAGAAAGAAAATATTGTATTTGGCCCAACATTTAAATTATTACAGTATACAGCTTAAAATACTTACACATATGTGGACCAAAATGGCATCCGCTCAGCATTGTGTCAAACTTTTCATAAAGTTTCAGTTACGATTTTAGTCGGTGTTGAAAAAGATTACAAAAGATTACACGTGTGAACACCCCCTAAATTTTATCAGCGGAACACTGTGCTCTCTGCAATCTAACCCGTGATAAATAAAAAGGGACTAGGACGCAGACATTTTTCGGGCAAATATGACGACGCCGGCGGGTTTTTTGTCACGGATATGCTTGTACGCTACTGGATATGGTTAGGATATTCCAAAGATCCGTAAACGAACTAAAGTCGCTGACATATCCCGACGGATTAGCAAGCTGAAGTGGCAATGGGCAGGGCACATAGTACGCAGAACTGACGGCCGATGGGGCAGCAAAGTTCTGGAATGGAGGCCGCGTACCGGAAAACGTAGCGTGGTACGTCCACCCACAAGGTGGAATGATAATGATGATTCCAAAGATACGTCTCAATCTATATCTATTAAAGCGAAAGGTCTCTGACTGATTGACTGACCGACTCAATCACTCATCACGAAATCTCAGAAACTACAAGTGCTAAGAGTCTCAAATTTTGCATGGGGTTCCTTTTAGAACGTAGGTGCTCATTAAGACGGGATTTTGCAAAATTCAATCCCTGGGGGATAAGGGGTCCACACGTACGAAATCGCGGGCGGCTGTTAGAATACTCAACACTTTCTCAATTTTAATTAGGCTTTTACACTTTCTATCACCCAACTAACTATAGCACACATCATCATCATCTCAGCCATAGGACGTCCACTGCTGAACATAGGCCTCCCTCATTGCTTTCCGTGTTGCTCGGTTGGTCCCTGCGTCCAGCGCCATCCTGCTACCTTACGATACCTTCAGTAGGTACATACCATACTTAAATGAAAATGTTTTAGTAAACGTGCTAAGCAACAATTCTACAGCAAACATTATATCATATTCTGTCGACAAAATACCTAGAATCTTCGTGAATGATAACAGCATATATTGCAAATAAGCTGTATCTGTCTTATTTTCCGCACATTAAGCTTTAAGCTCGGCACAGCCATTGCGATCTATAAACAGGAAACGTAAAACGGAGCATGAAGTTGATTTCTAGTCGCGTTTTCAGTTCATGCATATGTGTAATCTGAAGCGAACTACCTTTTTAATGGACAGTAATGTAGGTTTAAATATTTTAAGCATCGTATTAATGAAAATCTAAATATTTATAACTCAAAGGTGACTGACTGACTGACTGACATTGTGATCTATCAACGCACAACCTAAACCACTGGACGGATCGGGCTGAAAGACAGGTAGATGTTATGACGTAGGCATCCGCTAAGAAAGGAAACTCCACCCCTAAGGGGGTAAAACGGGACCCACGCGTACGAAGTCGCGGGCGGCCGCTAGTATAAAATAATTCAGTTTTTTCTGTGTTGATTTCTGCTTGAATTCGAAGCTTATACTTGCGAATTATTCAACCCTGATTGATCTACAATTCGACTACCAACTACAGGTTGAAATCTTTGTTTGAGTTCTCTTGACCATGGGCCGGAAAACGCAATGTGGACAGACCTCTCACTCGGTGGACCGACGATCTGGTGCGAGCAGAGCTCCCGACCATTTTAGAAATCCTTGGGGGAAGCCTTATGCCCGTTTTCACCATCAATCCTTAATTTTTAAGTGACCCCCATGGTAACACATAACAGGAATTTTGTATTCATAGGGGTCACTTAAAAGTTAGGGTTTGATGGTGAAAACGGGTATTAGTCTACTGGGGACGTTCTTTAGCTGAAATGAGAATAGTTAATTATACGTAAAACACAAAACTTCTTAAAAAATACCTACCCTGCGTCTCTTCTAGAGAACGCCCTGCCTTCCACAGAAATTTCGCCCGGGCAGAAACTTATGGCGGACATCTGTTGTCCTTTTTAAACGCTGTGTATAATATTTTCCTCACAATGAAATAATGGAGTCGTAAGAAAGAGCATTTGTCAAAGAATATTTCCCTTTTGTTCAGGTGAAGTTTTGACTTGTCTAAGTGAACTTGGAAAATTTGTTGGTATGACAAATAACTTTGGGGGTATTGAGGTCTATTTTCGGAAGAATCTGGGTAATTTATTGCCTTTTTTGTTACGTTAGCTTATGACAGGAATTACATGGAGCTTTCATAAGGTATTCAGGTCAAGAAGGAACTGAAGGATATAAAAGGATCGGAAAACTAGAGAAGGGTGATAAGGGATGGATATTTGTTTATTGATTCGTGACTTGTAAAAAAGAAATATTTGCGGTTACTTTAAATAAATGCATAAATTGGTCTGGATTGTACAGACTTATCAATTGATAAAGTTGTACCAGTGGTACTGTTCCTGATTGAATTTTTTCTTTATAGTATTTTAAACTATTATGTTGCATTTTTTACTATTAAACTTCGGGAGTTTTAAAAAGATTTTATGACGTAGGCATCCGCTAAGAAAGGATTTTACGAAACTCCACCCTAGGGGAAAAACGGGATCCAAGCGTACGAAGTCGCGGGCGGCCGCTAGTATGAAATAAAGCTGTGGAATGTTTTGTTACAAACGTTAAAATACCATATTTATTAGAGATTAGGACAATCTAAGTATTGCGATTGAGAACAAAAGTGGTTTATTTGAAAATTATTCACCATTTATCATTTAAGTTGGATTAAAATAAATCTTTTGCTAAGATTTGTTATAATTTATGATAGTAAAACTCCCGGCTTAGCCTTCAAATGAGCGTTATTATGCCGTTGACTTGAATATTTTAGTGTAAGGCAGCTTTTATAGTAATAGAGCAAAGCCCGGGGCGGAAAACTAAGAATTTAATACAAAACTGTTTCTAAAACGCTTTATTTTATCTACTTTACTTCTACTTCTGCATGCTACCTAAGATAATAGAGAGAGAACAAAATAGCGTTGGAATTTTGAACATTTATAATATACGAAATCAAACTTTCATTACAATAATTTATGTATATTAGGCTGGCCAAGATTAAAAGAAGTATAGTTTGCAACAAGTTAAAACTTGTGTCATCGATGTATGTGTACAACTTATAAACTCATAAACATAAAATCATCACAAATTATAGTGTACAGACTCTACACATTTATATTTTTTGCAGAATCTTGCCTATTACAACAGCATATTATTGTACACGACCATAATAATACCTATATAAATCGTAAGTAGGTACTATTAAACCCACGGATCACAGAAACTAAAGGGAGATGTGACAAGGGGGCGGGGCCGGTGTTCCAGCAATATGCCCAAAAACAGAACACCATTGCTCCTGAAAGCAATGATGACAGCAGCGACATCATAATGTAAACAGTTTACATTGCTTGCGTAGTACCAAATGTTATTCGAACGTTGAGTACTGATACCGCAGTGGATAATGAGCACATATTTTTATTAGTGTGTGTGTGAGTTTCGAACTCAGCGCATTGGTTGGCATCTCTCTATATCTCTATGATTAAACCACACTATACCTAAATACTTATGAACCGTATGGGTATCAAAAAACATCGCTGCGCATGCACCGCGGTCGTTAGGCGCGGATTAGCATGCATCTGCATAATGGCGCCGCAGCGCGTATTAATTAAGTTGCAAGTGAGCCATTATCTTCGACGTACTTGCATCTTGTTTATGAAAATATATTTTTAACACGTTAATTTTACGTCGCTAATCTAAGTGAATCCAGCAACAAGTTTAGACAAACTTCATTGTCGACATTCCACCAGCTCGCACTAAGCGTTTCGACGACTCGTTTATAATGCGAACAGCTAGGGGCTGGAATTCGCTGCCTGCTGCTGTATTTCCTGTACATTATAATCCGGGCGTTTTCAAGGCGAGAGTGAATAGGCACTTACAGGGCAGATAATTATGTACCATCCTAGAGTGCATCTCACTTAACACCAGGTGCGATTGCGGTCAAATACCTGCCTTGTCTAGCATAAAAAAAAACTTTAAAGTTCCAATCCCATTACATACATAGCTTTACGTGTTAAAAAATCTGTAGTGTCAGTTCGAATCGCATTCATGGAATTTGAGATATTCATAGAACATGTAAATAGATATTATTTACATGATGTATTGTAAAATTAAGAAAATATCAAAAAGCTAATAAGTAAATATCCTAGTCTTTAAGTTAATTTCTGAAAATTGTATCGGAGATCTGAAACTGTAAGTCGGAAAAATTAAGTTAATGTGATAAAGATTCTACCTACTTTTTATTTATATTTTCAGATTGCATATTTATGAGCATCCCCACGCTCCTAACATTATAATCTTTTTTAATCACACGAAACATCAATTCAGCGTTTTCCATATTTTATGTACTTCTGGGGAATCAAACACAGAACCACCGGATCAAGATCGAGAGAACAAAAAGTCCGGATGACCAAAAAAACTCATAACACATGACCCCACGCGCTCTATTACTCCACGCATTATTATAAAAAGGTATTCCATACGGCAGTAACATTCACCTTTATTATTCAATCTCGTATACAGGCTGTTCAGAATAGGTTGGATATCATAATTTAGGTACCAAATAATGAACTCAGATCATCTGTCAAACTTGAAAATTCTTTCTAAGTGCTAGTATTATTTGCCTGAAATGAAAGCCAAAAGTTTCTTTGGCAGTTTCTACTTTCTCATTATCAAAATCAAAATCAAATTCAAAAGTATTTATTCAGTTTAGACCACAAGTGGCACTTATGAACGTCAAAATATTATTATAGAAAATAATAAAAAAAGAAAAGGTAGCCCTTAATTTATGGGGCACTTTCATGTCTCCTTATCTTTTGGGCCCTACCAGCGCTTCGAGACAAACATATGGCAAGTGCTGAGAAGAAACGCCGGAATAAACTCATAATACAAAATCAATAAATATCACATTTCGTATTACTACAGTAGTTTTGATCATATAATGTGAGAAAATCTAAATGAAAATGTCTTTATCTGACGTACTAACTAATTAAAACTTTGTGCAGTGAATTGCAAATAAATAAATCAAATGTTTTGGGAAGAAAAGCCTTTTCACCCCAGTTAAAGTATTAGCTTTGGTTCTCGCTGTACTTTTTTTTTGCGTCCCTTCCAAAAATAATTTTGCATTTTTCTACTGAATGTTCGTAGTAGGTCGATATTACAGAAATAGGTACAATAAGTCATTGGGGGAGGCCTATGTTCAGCAGTGGACGTCCTGTGGCTGAAATGATGATGATGATGAGGTACAATAAGAATTTTCTTGATCATATTCGGTGTTACACCCTGTATGTATGTAGTAGGCGTAAGTGATACCATAAAAAACCCACAATCTGCGCCAGCGACGATTCGTTCACGGTTCCCATTCAAAGGAATCCGGCTGGCGGCTTATCAAAGACCTTTTTAGGTATTTGATAACGCTTTATAAAGAGCCGAAGGGAATTTAGAATTTGAGCGCGCCTGTATGTGTGGCCGTTTCGAAAAAATACATTTTTATTCACCTTTAACAGAACTAGTCAGGTCAGTTGTGTATGTCTAAGGCTGTGTTGCACCACCTAACTTCAACGGTAACTATAACGTTATCCGGTACTTTTTGTATGGAGTTTGACAGATTTCTGACGTTTGTCAAAGTAAAATAAGAGGCAACCCAGCCTAAAAGTCACAAACAGGCTTTTAAAAAGAGCTTTAACTCGCCCCTTTATTGCTTTAGGCCTTGGCTTTAGGCCCACACTACCCCAGGCTACTAAATGGGCCAGTGCCATTGAAGTAATATTACTACGTAGTACATTATAACTCAATGGCCAGTGCTGAGAAAAATCAGAACCAGAAACTCAGTTACTATTCTACTACCCTTAATAGTGGTTTAGTACTTAATTCGTAGATTCGTTTTAGCCAAAGGACGCCCACTGCTGGACAAAGGCGTCTCCTAAGAATTTCCATAAAAACCGGCCCTGTGCTGCCCGCATTCAGGCGCTTTGCCCTTCATCAGACCGTCGATCCACCAACTTATTTGTATAAATTGGTAAATAACAGTATCTTGAATTTGTTTTCAAAAGCTAAGTAAGTAACATATTTCCATTCCATTCCACTCCTACATAAGAAACAATTACATCTTCTATTTCATCCGCTTCCCACAAACGGATTAATAGGAAAATTTATTTTCCTCGTTATGTTTTCAATGTTACTTTCACATCTAGTAATACTTTAATAATAGACAGAATAATGTCGTGGTACCTACCTAAAACTACTACTTATGGAAATTTTTTTTAAGATTATTAGCAGCAATTTGTATTGCTCAAATAACTAATAGCACAGAATAATAAGTACTACGTACTATTAATAGTCCCATTAGCCCCTCGTGTTAAGCTAAATAAGCTTGTGTTACGAGTGGGCTCACCACAATATAGTCGAGCGGCGGTGGGATTCGAACCCGCGTTCCTCGGATTTCAAGTCGGCCAGTCCGACCACTTCACCGTTGGGCTATCGTGGCTATAAATTCAATTTATTTTGCATGAACGTTAAGTAGGTAGGTATTTCCCGTAATGTCTCATGATCTTTCGCCCTTTGACTCCTGTATATCATCTTTAGAAAGCTCACTCGAAAGCCCTTCGGTAGTTTAAGACCCTGCCTGTTTACATTCAGCCGATGCCCTAAGTAATCCGACATCCGACCCTTAAAAGTAGTGGGGCGAGCATAAACAAAAACAGACAATGTTCAACAACATTAACAAAAGTGGCATCCTTAGCTAAAGTGATTGGTACAACATTATCTTTGGTTATCAAGCTTTTGAAATATAAAAGGACAATAATGTTTTCATTAGAACCTTTGTTTATTCTTATTATTATATGTAAGCAACACAAATGTAATCTAAAATACGAAAACAGCTTAGGGATTAGAATTAAAAGGCTGTTTTCGTATTTTTGGGACTAATTGTTGCTGTCACTAATGCCTAATCCCGCTATATTTCGCTATGAGCGAATGTGATGGATAGATTTGAAAATACGCTCTCAGGGGTTACACAAGAAATAAATAGGCTACATTTTTTTGGCTAATTTATATTTATATAAACTTTAATAAGTACTTCTTGTATGGGGTGGAGGGTTAATATCCTGAGCAACAGGAATTTTACTAATTCAGGTATTAACCTGCCACAATATCTTGATTGTTAATAATATTCTTATTTTTTTATATGTATTGTATGTGGTGAGAAATAAACAATTTATTATTATTATTATTTTTGTTCTGTTTTATTAAACCTCGAAGAAAGATAATTTCTCCGGTGTTGACGGCTGACTCACGGGCCTAGGCCAAGTGAGCTATTATTATTATTATTTCACTATCTAAAATTACTGGTTTTAGTTTGTTGTTCCGAAGAAGTACAAACAAACTAACTATGTTTAAGCCGACAGAAACTCTACCTACATTTTGGTAGCAGATTCGCTATGACATCGCCGTTTGCAAATAACATTTAATATTGTTGATTTTAGCGATTCTGCGGACTATGTCAGTCACTTTGGTTCTCCTGCGGATCTCCTCATTCATTTCTGATTCGATCTCACAGGGAAACTCCGAGCAAAGCACGCTCTATCGCCCTTTAGGTGACCTTGAGCCTTCTTGTGAGCATAGTAAGCGATCACGTCTCAGATCCATAAGTTATCACTGGTAATACACACTGGTCAAAGACCGAAGAAAGTAGTTATTTTTCTCTCAAAACAGGTTACATTTATAAGTTATTACGGAGTTTTACGAACCCCTTGCAAATACCTATCGCTGTTTGTTTGCATTGAGTTATCAAATTAACCGCAATCTGATAAACGGTACAACTTGTTTGGGACCAAATTATAATTTACGGAGGGCTCATTGAAAAATGTTCGGGGATGAAAAAAGTTTTGATAAATTAAAAAGTGGGGGCAAACGGGGCACGGTTCCGTCGGCAGCTTTGTGAACCGCAAAACAAAGATGAAGTTGGGAAAAGTTCCCCCACACGAGATTATGATTGGTGTCTACTTTTAGCCTAGATAAGGTACGCTTAATTTTCAATATAAGAATCACCATTTTTTGTCAAGTTAGTGGTATTTTTTATTTATTTTTTTAATTTGGGCATTTTTAATTTCAGAGAGAGCGCGGCGCTATCGGTTTACGCGTTGCTCTCTCCTACGTGATTTAGAATTTTAATTGTTGAAAGATTTTAGGTTGCTAACTATGTTTTCAATGTGGGTGGTAAATGTTGTTATGGAATCTTGCTTGGTTATAATTTGTTGGAAATTGAATGGGTCGATGTTGTAAATTTGGCAAACTATATTATGGCTAAGTCTTGTTGATTGAAATCTTGGGCAGTCCTGAACGAGATGCAACATTGATTGGGTGGTTATATTATCACAGGGATTCTTTCTATATTGTCTTGGTAATAAAATTAGTTCGACTTCCCTCCAGTGACAAGCAGTCCATTGACAGTTTAACTTTCCCCCGGCACAAACTTGACCTTCACTGGTTGAGTTTTTATTGGCGGTCAAGCTGTAGATCCTGGCTACACAGAAGTTGTAGCGGTGGGAACGAGAGTTGAAAAGAGTCCCATTAATATTATCTTGGTAGGATCTAATAAGTCAGTTGACCATTAATTAAGTTACCGCAAACCACAGATGACTTAGGCTGAGTTTCACCACCTTACTTTGACTGTAACTTTAACCATGACCGGTGCTTTTTGTATGAAGTTTGACAGATTTTTGACGTTTGTCAAATTTAAAGTAAGATGGTGCAACCCAGCCTTAGAAAATATATTTATGGCCAGTTTCACCTGTCCATTTATCGGTATCTTAGGCCCAGAACAGACGGTGAAACGCAACTGCAATGAAACTGCAACTGCTAGTTACTTTTGAGTTGCATCTAAGTTTCTGCCATAGCGTCAGTTGAGAGACCACACATGACGCGACCAGTTTGAAACTTTCAGTTTCAGTTTCATTCATCAGAATCATCAAAAAGTTGCAGTTTCGTTGCAGTTGCGTTTCACCGTCTGTTCTGGGCGTTAGTAATAACGGTTCTTGATTACCGGTGATATTTCGGACAGAAATTAGGCTTTCCAAAAGTTGTAGTAAACCTAACAGATAAGTTCCTAATAGGCTATCAGGAATATTATCAGCATGTAAGACACGCGTCGAGTTCAATGACATTTCCCACGTACAAAAGATTATAGGACATTTCTTGTAATCTCTGATAAGTCATGCTAAAAGCTTGTAAGTGTCTGCCAATATTTGAATGGCTGTTTGGGCGCTCAGAGTGCCCTATTGTATCTAATTGTAAGCATTAGAGTTGCTTCTTGTTTACCTGTGTAGGTAAATAATCGCACCGTGAGATGTCTGGCTGTGGAGTGGACGAAACAATAAAGCTTGTAAAAATAGAAACACTTTGGGATAATTGAGGTGATAATAATAGGTTGGAATGGTGAAAGGAAAATATAAAAATTTATCTTTTTTTGGAGAGACTAAATAACTGAAAATTTAAAGGGGACTATTACTACCTCTCGTTCCCACCGCTGCAACTCCTGTGTAGCCAGGATCTACTGTTTGACCGTCAGCAAAAACCCAACCAGTGAAGGTCAAGTTTTCCCGGGGGAAAGTTAAACTGTCATTGGACCCGCAACGAAATTAATCAGAAGAACATAGGAGGAGTTCGAAATGATGGTTCGACTTCGCTCCAGACTGAAAAGTGAAACTAAAATAGTAATGTAGTAGTAGTACCACAGTAGTACCTAATTATGCATTACGTTTCCAAATTACTAACCTCTAAACCGTAGATTTACAAGTATCCCACCATGTCGTCTTACATCTTACATTTACTCTAGACTCTATAACGACAAATTTTATTGACTGTAAGCAGTCTCGAGACATTCCTTCAACTAAGCTTCGAAAGATAACTTAGCTGGGAACATTGCATCGCTTGAAAGCGACTTACCGCGATCTATCAGTCCTTGCTGATAAAACATGCTGTTCTCTCGTTTACAATCCTTGTCGGGATTTGCATCCTAAGGAATTGATGTTCATGACATTATACTTTCTCTACTTTATCTAAAAAGTATAGTAAAAATATCCCCTTTAAAATAGAATGCTCAATCAATACTACTCCTTAGTTAACGTAAATACAAGTCCACATGCTTGGACAAATCTCACCGATTTGAACAAGCATAGGGACTTCATTACACCATAATATTAATTATTTTCAGTTCTTTGACCACTAATTGCTGTTGCTTTAGTCTCATAAGCATGTTGTTTTTAACTTTAATTAGTTTTTCTTGTGAATGCTACAATGTAACCTTGTTGGTGATCAAATAAATAAGACAAAATAGTAAGTAGGAATAAAATACGGCAAAATTATTATTATCATCAGAATCCTGGCTGACGTTTTTGCAAAACTACAACAGTTCTACCAAAAATAAGATAAGATATCAATCTCATTGCGTAGTAGAAACACAGTTCAAACAGTTCGTCAACTATGATAACTTTCTCTTCGCACTTTCGTTGGAAAATCAGCCTTTTATTTGCCCCATCCGCCGACATCATCTCTGCTCATATTACATTCCTCACTGTCGTTGTTTGAAATATTTTTGCCGCAGAAAATAATATAAATTGACGCTTCCTGGAAATTTAGTTTTAGGCGTAATTTTCAAAACAAAATCAAAATTCTAATCGTTCGTTCGTTCGTTCGTTTCAGCCAAATGACGTCCACTGCTGGACAAAGGCCTCCCCCAAGGTTTTCCACAATGAACGGTCCTGCGCTGCCCGCATCCAGGCTCTTCCCGCGACCTTTACCAGATCGTCGGTCCACCTAGTAGGAGGCCTGCCCACGCTACGTCTTCCAGCCCGTGGTCGCCACTCGAGAACTTTCCTGCCCCAACGGCCATCGTCTCTACGAGCTATGTGCCCCGCCCACTGCCACTTGATTTTAGCAATCCTGCGAGCTATGTCGGTTACTTTGGTTCTCCTGCGGATCTCCTCATTTCTGATTCGATCACGCAGGGAAACTCCGAGCATAGCCCGCTCCATCGCCCTTCCATCATCGCCATTCAATCCAAAATTCTAATATTCATAAAAAATATTTATTACACACATAGGTTAGGGCCCTCGCCCACAGCGACTTTTTGTAGCAATGCAGTCGCGCTGCGGTAGCGCGTTGATAGCGCGTTAGCATCACTTCAGATTCTGTAGTGCGTTGCAAATGCGACTAACGCGCGTTAGTAGCAATGCTGTCAAAAAGTCGCCATGGACGAGGACCGTAACATAGCATCTGTGTAACTGTGTGCTACGTGAGATTACTAAAAGTTTGTACTGAAAATCGCATTGAACTATCGGCTAGACTATTTTAAAGAAAACCTTGAGATTGGATTTTACATTAGTAACCTACCTTCTTTGTTTCATAGCTTTTATCGGCCAAAACGTCAAGACAAAGGCAGTAATTATTATTATTCTGTGATAAAAGTAACAAAAACATCACTAGAAGGTTAAATACTTATTTTTATTCTGTGGTTAAATCCTGAGTTTACAGTATAAAACAATCAAAAATATACCTCCCGTCAAAACCAATCAACGCGTTAGCTATGCGAAATCAAAATGCAACACCCAAACATACCAACCTTCAGAATATACCGTATGCAGTTCGTTCAATGAAAGCTAAAAAAAGAAAATACCTTTTATCCAAACACTGACTGGAAAACCAATCGAGAATAGTTGCCGCCGAATTCGCGCCATCTGTCAACACTAGATATTGCTCAGGGTTGCTCAGGGTTGTCACTTACGACCGGAACGGTTAGCCTAATATCCTCGGGGACTGGGGCGTGAAAACAAGTTTCCAGTGCCCAAATTGTTTTTCTTTAGCGTTGATAGTTTAGTAGGGTTGTCAGATGTCACTTTGGACTCGGTAAAGTTTTCGCCTTGAGATTTTTTGCAGATGGCCAGTTTGTTATTTGGTAACGCACTCAGGAGCTTTGAGATTATATTTACGGTTGTTTTGACATATTTATTGTTTAAATGTTTTATTGTATAAACAAACAAAAAATGTCTTGCAGATATAGACTCGAATTTACGACAGAATAAGTCCAATCTTATAGACTTAAAAGCGCTTTGGAACCTGTATTCTTTTAGCTTTTAAGATATCTGAATTAATAAAATAGGAATTTTGAAAATTTGAGGATTTGGTTAAAAAGTTTTTGAAACATGCAATGGTTCTCGTAAAGGTACAATTCAATTTTTTTGTAAATTTAGACAGTACAAGTAGGTACCCACTGTATAAAAAGTAAAGGAATTGACTGTTTGGCTTTTGAATTTGTATTGAATGCAAATTGGGGATTTTAGCAGCCCTGCTGTCAGAGTTTATAAGCCGATATAGGCGTCCAACAAGGAACAACACGACAATGAATATTCATGTACGAAATACTCAGGCTTGTGACGGCTCAGCGGCGTCAATAGCTAATACTGGTTGAGTCAAGTCAGAAACCATTGTGCCTCGGCATAGAGTGACTTAAGCACCTTGAAACAACCATGTTCTCATCAGCACTGCTAATTATAGAGATTTCAATGCTGTGAAATTGTAATCCAAAGCAATCATGAGGAAATATTGCTACATGTAGGTACCTACATAATTGCAATTGACACTTTCGACTTTCTAGACTTACAAATGCCTACGTATACAGGGTGTTGATTTCAATACTCGCCATATTTATTTAGGTGATCTATTATGACTTACATAAACGCATTATCCACCAAAAAATAAATTACAAACGAAAGTGGAATTTTTAGCGAATATTTTCCGTGCAACATCAACTGTACTATGGCTCGCAATAATGCAATACGTTTACATTGTGGCACGGGCACCCATCGAGCTACGCGGATCGCTCGCTTATCATGTTGGATAGTCTACTGAAGGATACGTAAAGAAGGTAGTGTAAATAGGTATTTTTCTTTGACTAACTAAAGTTAAAGTTCGTTTTAAATTAGTTTGCTGTTTCTTATGTGTGTGTGTGAGTGTATTGGAGCGCTTTCCGCCACTACCTACCGCGACGGCGGGAGTATTTTCTACACAAAATTACCAGATTATTCACTTCCTACATTAAAAAGGAATGTCCTTTAAGTTTAGAGCTAGGTAAGTACTTACCGATGCGACTTCAGATGCGTTTCCACGTGCCCTCTCGTAACAGTAAACCATGTTTACGTATCTACTCACGAGCACTGTACGTATGGTTAGATTGGTTAGGCATATTCCTAACACTCACTCACTATTACCACACTCACTATCACACGTTCACACACTAACTACTCAAAACCGCACGAGAAAACAATCAAAAATCGCAAATTTGCAATTAGAAAAGCACATTCGATGACCGAAGATCTTTGTTAACTAAAGATCCGTCCTATCATAATTAGGTAATGCTCTTATAGCAAGCTTCCAAAATACTCAAATGCAAACGATTTGTAGTAGCTCAATCGTTATTATTAAAACGATAAGAATATCAATACATTTTGATAGTTATTTCGTGTAAGTAATGAAATTAAGTTCATTTAAAATAATCACGAACATGATGATGAATTATTTTATGTAAGTTATGAAGAATGAAAGTTTAACCTGAAACTAACTAACAGCCTAACAGTCGTTCAGGGAATTTAAATTAAACGCCGATAGAAATTAAATTACGTTATTATTTTAAAATAAATTTTTACAGAGATAGAACACGGTAACGGTAGTAAGAAGTTTATGTACTAGAAAACATTTATCAAGCAGAGAGGAAGAGAAAAGTTGATGTTACAAGGCAAGAAATAAAGAAATAGCGATTGAGTACTAGGAATTCTAAATACGAGCTAGATTTCGCGGAGCGTGCGCGCAGCCTCTCAACGTGGGAAGCAAAATCGGACTGATGAATGGAGAAAATCGATGATCCACGATTGAGCGCCGATGACGCCCGAAACACGAAGATGAGCGAAGTATGTATTGTCAGTGCGAGCCCGATATCCGTGCGGCGGTATTATTGTATTTAAATGAAAGAAGTGCTAAATGATAGAAATTTTGTTTAGATACTGAAATCAATCGAGTTTAAAAACAAAATCTTGTCTTATCTCCTATCGAAAGTGAAGGAACAAGAGTTTGCCAGTGTGTTATTTCTAGGTGTTCAGTTTGCGGTAAGTTAAGTTTTATTTTAATAATTACTATCGTAAAGACGTAAAAGTTATTAAGGTAGAGAGCTAGAAATGTAAGGAATAACGAACCTGTATGAAAGAGCATTATTGTCATCTGTTTACAGTACTTTTGAATGATAAGTAGGTACAAGCTTATCACACACATAAAAGCATGGTTTAATTTTAAAAAAAATGTAGCTTCTGTAAAAATTTTTATTTTGCGGAAGGAAGCAAATTCGTGTAAAAGGTTTTTTTATTAAAGACCTACTTAATTAATTAGTTTTTAGAACAAAAAATAAACTCGTAACGTGATAAGGTGTAAGTAACTAATTTACTCATTACATTTTTAGGGTAGATTTGGATTAAGCTCCGTCCAGTAGTCGTCGTTGAACTCACAGCTGATTGTGGCTGATAGTTGACTGACTCATGGGCGAGCGCGGGTAGTGGGGCGCGGGACGGGGGACGCAGCGTTTGCCCGGGTCACCGGGTGAGCGCCGCGCGCCGTTTGCGTTGGGGTACTATTCTGCACTGTAGTGGTCGATTATGGAAATCGTAGATATTTAAAAAATAATTTAAAAAAAATTGAAGTCAGTTTTTTTGCTGATTCGTGATCAGAATAAGCTACTTAATCAACTCCCTAAATATGGCGGGTATTGAAATCAACACCCTGTATAGTAGTGTCCAGAAACTCTACTTAGGCATATGTTACTCTAAAATCACCCGGTAAGTCTTTCACTTCCTCATTCAATACACATACCTACAGAATCATATGATTCAAAATCAAAATCAAAATCAAAATCAAAAAATATTTATTCAGTTTAGACCACAAGTGGCACTTATTAATGTATGACGTAATTACATTATACGTAATAGATCTTCTTACGTAATTATTCTGAAAGCGACACAAGAATTACTGAGTTTTCCTTTACTTGTAATATATTTACCCTGATTTTGTACACGATTTTGTCACGGGTACGGCAAGAGGCTTTAGTTTATTTTAACATATTAAATATGAACGTAGAGTACAAAAAAACTGTTCAAAAGATCCAAGACGATAATTGTATCCAAATAAATATTTTGGTTATATTTTTATGTTTATTCTATCAATGGTGCAGTAGTTAAAGCCTCTCTAGATATCGGAGGGTCCTCGATTCAATTCCAAGGACACATTACACTAACTTGTGTTACTGACCATTTTGTTTACGTCATTGCATACCAAATATTCTACTCACATGAATCGCATTGCTTCTCGACTGAACCTAATCTAAATATTATTATACTGACTGACATAGTGATCTATCAACGCACAGCCCAAACCACTGGACAGATCGGGCTGAAATTTGGCATGCAGGTAGATGTTATGACGTAGGCATCCGCTAAGAAAGGATTTTACGAAACTCTACCCCTAAGGGGGTAAAACGGGATCCACGCGTACGAAGTCGCGGGTGGCCGTTAGTTTTCTAAGAAACTCTAATACTAACAGCTGATTTCCTTTTTCCAGATTTACCAATTCCAGCAAGGTGAGTAGATAGAACTTATTCCAGACAATCTATAGCTTTAAGCCGATAATAGAATCACTTGACTTACTTAACCGTCCGAATGTTGGCTTGGAGGAGCGGACTAAAGTAATTAATCGTCTACAATTTGGCAGCTAACAGCTTAACAAGACACGCCAGGCCGTTTCATATAATTATTAGGGTGGTCCTTATTCCTACGAAAAAAAAAATTTTTCTTATATTTTGCGGGGCACAACGTAATTTGAATATATGCCTTAAGTAGGTCTTACACTATTTTTTTTTTAATTTTTAAAAGACATTTAGGGGTCGCTACCAAGGTTTGAATTTTAAGAAAACACAAAATCTGTATTTGTTAGATTCATTTATTTTTAAAGCCAAAGCCAAATAAAAATATTACAAAATTATTGTGGTTGCTATGAACTAAGATATTATGTACAATGTACATATTTGAATCAATTATTTTTAAGATTAAGAGTTTACTTGTTAGTATCTCGACGCGTCGGTACCATGGTCGGTACAGAAGAGGGGTTGAGGGGAGAAGGGGACAAGAAGCGATTGTCTATTCTATCTATGCGATGTTCATTTGCACGTAAAATGTGATATAAACGCTTAAATAAAACATTTATGAAACCATGATTTAAGATCTTCAAAGCTTTTGTAAATATTTTGACAGCTGGTAGCGACCTCTAAATCTTAACCAAAAAAAAAACAAAAAAAGCTAATTTCATATTTAGAGGTATATAATCGAATGAGAAAGTGCCCCGGGGATAATTCAAAAGTCGAAAAATAAGGACCACCCTAATAATTATATTTACAGATCATTCAAACATTCCAAAAATGAACCGCATGTTTTACAGCAAAATAGGTTTTCAACGATGACTTTGCTTATTTACTTCATAAATCATTTTTCATATAGTTTTTCGGGGCTCATGTTTTTATGTTTACAAAAGCGACGATTTACGAGTACATCTGCAACTATTATTAGGCTTTATTTTTTAAAGGTTTCTATTTCTAATCTTTAAAAAAGGGATACATTTTGATATAACACGAGTGCGCTAGTATTTTCACTGTGGAAAAATGGAATTCCTTTTGATTTCGCGCGTTTATAGGTCTTTTCTATGACATGCCTTCAGATTCTTTGGGATTCGATTCTTCAGTAGATGCAGCAACAGAAATCTATGCTGATCTAATTCCATCTTTTTTGACGTAGAATATTTACTAAAGCAAAATATTTTTTCTTTGTAATGTATTGTAAGTCGGCCGTTTGGTGTAGTGGTTCGAAACGGAGCGAGTACTATTCCGGAGGTAGCGGATTCGATTCCCGCACAGTACAAACATTTGTGTGCATGAACATCTTTGTTTGTATTGGACTGGGTGTTTTCTATGTATACTAAGTATGTATTTACAAAAAAAAAGTATTTAAGTATGTTTATATCCGTTGTCTAGTACCCATAGTACAAGCTTTGCTTAGTTTGGGACTAGAAGCGCAGTGTAAGGGCTCCTGCACACGACGCCGCCACGGCGCCGCCACGGCGCCGCCGCCGCGCCGCTACACTGTTCATACGCACCCAGTAAAACCGCCGCTCAATGTCCAAGGATATTTATTTATAACTAGCTGACCCGGCGAACTTCGTACCGCCTTGGCGTAGAGATTTTCTTTATATTTCTTTCCGTAAAAACCTTGTACAGAGTATTAGAAAACTACAAAAAAAAATCAGCCAAATCGGTCAAGCCGTTTTCATGTTATGTCGTGACAACGGAAAACGGGTTTCATTTATATATATATATATATATATATATATATAGATTTTATACGTCGTAGTTTGTTGGCGGTTCTCGCCGGCCCTCGCGTCTGAGATGCCCCACACTTCCACTGTAATTTTCGATGCCTGTAATTACGCTGCCATTCGAGAGTGGACCTTAATTGTGGACCAAGAGATATTGATGTTAAGGAACATCCTTACTGGAGTTATTCTGCCATTTGAGGAAGAAAAGGCTGGTCAGGGTATTCAGGGTTAAATGGGAGACTACGGTATTGTTGTTTTGTTATTAGTTAATTGGAGGCAGGATTACGGCTTTTGGACAGAAATCAGTTCAATTTATCTTAGTAAGCAGAAAATTTGGTTATCTGACAGATTCATTTCGTAGAAATAAAATAATATTAATTTGTTCGATTGATATAGCAGGATAGTATGCAATGATTAGGCAATTATTTTGATGCTGGTGATGTTTATGGAACTGTCTTCTTTTACTATCAATAGGTGATAAGATGATAAAGTTTCATTGCCCTCTCTTAGTCAAAAAAGTTTCAGATGACCCACAACTTATTTAACCCCCTCTAATAAAAATCTGCTCAATGCATAGTCCAGTAGAATTAGCTTTTAAATCGGAAATAATTCTTACAAAAGATTTTATTGTTTTAATGGCTTCATTGGTTGCCCATTAAGATTCTCCTAAGTTTTCGACTTCGACGGAGTTGTGCTTAAGTGGTGGGGGCCCCCGAAAGAGGCATTTTTTCGGTTTTCCGGTTATACCGCGTAAAGGACTTACCCTATCAAAAAGTGGTCTTCATGACTGTTGAAGGGCACTTAATCCTGCATTGAATAAGACCAAATTCGTATGTTTTGGACAAACCGTTCTCGCGCTAAAGTTCGGCAAAGTAGAAAATATACGTATAATTAGTGACCCTCTCCACGTCCAATGGTTTGTTACCCACAGGCTTCCAAGTCTTGAAAAGGGCCACCTCAACCAGTGTAACCCTATCAAGGCTTACGAGCTTGATGCGCCTATCCTTGTTCGTCCCAGCCGTTCCTTAACTGCGGTTGCTGCACCTCTTCCTGGCACTCACCTGAACGACTCTGTGTTACCTACTGTGGCTGCACCTATTCCTTGTATCCTCCTGCATGACTACGTTGCCTAGCCGTATGCCTGGTCTAAGGTTCGACGCCAAAAATCAACAACAACAAGTTCATATTAAAACGCTGAAGAGTTTTTTGTTTGTTTGTTTGAACGCGCTAATCTTAAGAATTACTAGTTTGATTGAAATCATTATTTTTGTGTTGAATAGCTCATACATTGAGGAAGGCTATAGGATATATACAATCACTCTACGACTAATAGAGGCGAAGCAGTAAAGAAAAATGTTGCAAGCACGGGAAATAGTATTTAAACTATTTTCACTCGTACGAAGTTGATTTTGTGGCGTCGAACCTTGGACCAGGCATATGGCTAAGCAATGAAATCGTACAGGAGGGTACAAGGAAGAGGGGCAGCCACATTAGGTAACACAGAGTCGTTCAGGAGAGTGCCAGGAAGAGGTGCAGCAACCGCAGTTAAGGAACGGCTGGGACGAACAAGGATAAGCGAATCAAACTCGTGAGCCTTGTTAGGGTTACACTGGTTAAGGCGACCCTTTACAAGGCTTGGAAGCATGTGGGTAACAAGCCATTGGACGTGGAGAGGGTCATTAATTATACGTATATTTTCTACTTTGCCGAACTTTAGCGCGAGAACGGTTTGTCCAAAACATATGAATTTGGTCTTATTCAATGCAGGATTAAGTGCCCTTTAACCGTCATGAAGACCACTTTTCGATAGGGTAAGTCCTTTACGCGGTATAACCGGAAAACCGAAAAAACGCCGCTTTCGGGGGCCCCCACCACTTAAGCACAACTCCGTCGAAGTCGAAAACTTAGGAGAGTCTTAATGGGCAACCAATGAAGCCATTAAAGCAAAAAAATCTTTTGTAGGAATTATTTCCGATTTAATCAATTTTTGTGTTTAATTCTACTGGCCTAGCATAAGCACCTAGCTAGGTACTGACTTTTCCAATGAAAACGGCCCTTTAGAATAAAGGTCAGATAATTATAGCATTAATGTTAATCACTCATTTTACCAGATAATCAAAAATAAGTGGCTTTTAGTTACGTCTATCCTTCGGAGTTCTGACGTCAAAGATAGGTAACAGGAAAAAATTCAGTACCTACCTACAGTTAGAAGGTTATCTTAGAGGCTCAGTAAGGGTTGCTACACATATAGTAGGGCCGGCATTGTTAGTTCGGCAGTATTTGTCGAACTTGCTTGGCTTTGCCGAATAACAAGACCTGCCTGAAAATAATTACTGTACTTTTTGTATCCAAACGTTTATCTACATATTACTATTAGATTAATGCCGACCTGATTACGTATGTAGTGACCCTAAGAATTGTGCCTTATCGCTCGCACGTAATTATGTTGCTGTCGCGCTCGCACACTCACTGCGGGTGCCCGTCGCACAGTCGCGACAGCAATATAATTACGCGCGAGCGATAAGGATGGGTAGCTTGGGGTCATTGGACAAAATTCTACGTGCTCACGGACCAGGCTTTATCAAGTTTGAACTTAGGTACACACCATAATATGATCGATTTAAACCAACTTATTCGATCCCGTAACTATAGCTGGCCAACCACCTCAGTCTATTAATAGTCAGCAATTAGTATTTTCACCTGTTGCCTTAACTCCTATTTTTAGCAATGATTTCAATATTAATTTTCCAACCCGTACTTCAAGTCTCTACTTTACGCTATACTTGTTGGCGCAAGCTAATCTTCCCCTGAATAATAGATCATTTTAGTACTTAACTGTCTGCCTGAAATACATATTTAACAAGGAGAAAATATAATGAAACGCCTACAACATTTTGAAAGTTTTCCACTGAAATAGAGTGTTTTAATATCGTTCAGATTTCATCATGGGCGCGGGATTGCCCCGCATGCTTGGCACCCGCAAGCCGCAAGTTTTAGGCTTTGTTGCACTACTAATCTTTGACCGTAACTTTGAAGATAACCGGTGTTTTTTGTATAGAGTTTGACAGATTTTTGACGTTTGTTAACAATAAAATAGGATGGTGCAACCGAGCCTTAGGGTTTTTCTATTTTATTTTTTTTGCAATTGCAAGAATCAATCCTTACTCTCGTTCGCGTGACAAGTGCGTCCATATCTTCTGTCAGCCCTAAGCCCTTCAGGCTCGGCGCAAATGGGCCACCGACCACAGCCACCAGTGGCCAGCGACTGCGACTTAACACACTTTAGTAGGTATAGTGGCGAGTCGCGGACACTACTGTAGCGAGTGGCGGCCAGCGGATACACGTATGCGGCGCGTCTATCCTACTAATATTATAAATGCGAAAGTTTGAATGTCTGGATGGATGTTTGTTACTCCTTCACGCAAAAACTACTGTTCAGATTTTGATGAAACTTTACAGTATTATTCTTTATAACCCAGAATAACATATAGGCTATAATTTTTGACGATCTGTGACAAACTAAATTTCACGTTGGTGAAGCCGCGGGCAAAAGCTAGTACAAAATACATTAAAAAGTGTGTTAAGTCACCGTCGCTGGCCACCGATGGCTGTGGTCGGTGGCCCATTTGCGCCGAGCTTAAATTGTCAGTTTACGATTGTCGGTTACGGCGTTTGTAAAGGTTCCGCCCAACCGCTGCGTTACACAGCGCCTTTACGAGCTAAATACGCGACAATGTCACTTTACACCACATAGCGGCATAGCGGTGTTTACGTCATTACATGGTCTCACCTGGAGAAATAAACGAAATATTTTAATTTATGACCAAGAATTTACTAAGAAATTATTCAATATAAAAAAATCGTGTAACGACTATCATAAGGCGGGTCCTACATTAGTATAACATTCATAATAAAATCCCATAAAAAATACAGTAGGTACAGCTTATTGACTTCACCAGGATTAATATTTTTATTTGTACCAACTCTCTCAAAATATCTAAAAATCAATTTATCTTTAAGATATCTTTCGTCGTTCAATTTCATCATTCTCCTTTACGCCACGCGCCACGCTGTTACCATAGCTACTTTGAATTTACCAAAATCAACTTTGAATTTGAATCCCTCGAGTTCAATTTCGGTTGTCAAATGAAAGCGCCTAAATTCCGGACACTTTACGACAATGCCCGCAGTCTCTCATTACTTGACGAATAAAATGTGCGTTTCCTGGGTTTTATTGAAATTTTCTTTATATTCGCGACATAAACGTCTCTAATTCTAAAGCTGAGAATAGGAATAGTAAACAATAGTATTGTTCGCGATTATGGGACGATGTTATCTTTTAGAATTCAAGTTACAATGTATACAACGTGTTTCACGACGCGTCATTTGTAATAAGCGATATTAAAAAGTTGTACTTGCAAAATATTGTTTGTTTCTTCAATAAAAAACGTGAATACACACTTATCATTGAGAATTAACTAGAATTTATTACTTCTTCTTCTTTTTGTGTCGACAACAAACCTATACAGTGTCAGCCCAAAACTCAGCAGCACTCATCAAATCCTCCTGAGTGCAGTTGCTTGGGCACTCGTTCTTCATCGACTGGGGAACAAAACCAGTACTAGTAGTAACAGAGTCCTGGTACCTACAAAAGGTCCTTTTTTGAAATGAAAGACAACATTGCGTTTTTTCAATAAATTTTCAATAACACCACCATCAAATTTCAAATTCCATAATCAACACCACACTGCAATTCTTTTTACTGAGTCTTGATATTTTCGGCCATCTTGAGTAAGATATTCCTTAGCAAATTCGCCACAGCTGGATAGTTTTGTCCCAGCAGTGGAGAACGGAGCTGGGGCACACACATCTAAGAACGAACGTAGCGTAGTTATGTGACGTATTTTCAAATATGTAATATATGTACATATGTAAGTAACCTACTCATTTCAAAAATCAATGTCGGATAACATTGAGTGTTTAGAGGTGGAAACAAAATAGGGAAAAATATCTTGTAAGTCACGAGGTTTTGCAATCAGAGTGTCTACCCAATACCATGGGTATCCATGTGACCAAAATAATTGAAAACCAAACGTAGACCGCGACACAAGCACAGCTTAGTGCAGCAGCCGCAAGAAAAATAAATTGCCTGTAAACCTTTTGATGGAAATAAATTACTTTTTATTTTACTTTAACTGGTCTACAAAGAGGGAAACCCTCCCTTAGACCCAAGGGTCTCAAAGGGAATACCAAGGGTCTCCAAGGGTCTCCAAGGGGATACCAAGGTATCCCTTCAAAAACTTACCACAGCCAGTAGAACGACCAGCAACGGACAGACGAGGTTGATGAGCAGGTTCAGCACGAGCCGCACCAACCACCACAAGCCGATGACCACCAGTACGCTAGCCAGCATCACCTGGTAACATACAGGGTGTAGAGATAAGTATAGAAATAATTATAGAACACACTTTCTTGAATACTACACAAGACAAGGAAAGAAATGCACAAAAGTTACAATAGTGAATTAAATAAATAAAAAATAAAATATCGACGGTCTTATACGACGCTATAAAGCGATTTATGTATATATTTTGTATAAATATATATTATAATATTTTATGTATTATATTGTATACATTTTTGTAGCTTTTTAGCACCGCCTACTCAATATCTCTGTTTTGCTCAAGGTCAGCTGGTAGAGAATGACGTATGACATTAAACTCGCCTTTTTGTACGGAACATAGTTGTGTGTGCAATAAAGTCTTTAAATAAATAAATAAATCTCTTCCAGAAAACCTAGAGGACAATTTTATTATTAAAATATCTTAGCTAGAGTCGCTTCTGAAACTAAATTTTAAATAAACAACTTAAAAAAAATCTAACTTCAGTTCGACAATTTTATTGTTTAGAATAGGTTAGTGTTACTATTAAATTAACATTTTAAGTTGTTGTTTCTCTAAAGGACATCAATATATCAGCCGGCGTGCAGCGATGGCGATCAGACTTTTGAATGCATTGATCACTATCGCTGATCGCGTGTGATCGCGTTGGATTGGCTGAACCTTAATTTTCAATTCTCTGATCGGTTTTTCAATATCTCAAGAAAAATCAAAATTCAGCAAAAAATTAGCTAATCAGTTACCTGAGCATCTTCATGCCCGTACAGCCAGGATCGGAACACGTTCATAATATTTGAACAGTTCTCGCCGTTGCATTGACCACTCGTACGGGATACACTGAACTGGAACAACCAGTTTTCTTTTAATTTTGACTTACCGCTAGCCGGTAGTCATAAATATTCACTTAGTTTATACTAAAAAACAACAACATTTGCAGAGTTATGGGTACTCTGAATAGCTAACTCAGATTAAAAACCTATTTTGCCGTCGGCCATAATCTATCCTATTCACACCACCATCCCAAAAATGAGTGAGAGATTAATAAACGCGGTGTGGGCCCGATTAGGGTTGGCAGGTTCAAAAACAAAAAAAGCCGGACTCTGTGCTTCATTTGGCCGGACATTTTACCCTAAAAGCCGAACATGTCACGGGGGGAGGGGTACAATTAGTGTCATTGCCTTCGAGTGTTATCATTCTGTGACTCGACTTTCAATTAGCGCGGCAACCACATAAAAAGCCTAACAAAAGCCGGACAGGCCGGACAAGACAATATTTGGCCGGACAAGACCGTAAAAAGCCAAACATGTCCGGCTAAATCCGGACACCTGGCAACCCTAGGCCCGATACACCCTCCAGGGTCCAAAATGAAATATTAAAATCTCACCACTACGTTAACTTTCAATATCGAATGGGTGAAAAATATGCACTACATTTTACGGGCCACCAAGTCAATTTATTACGCGATACGGTACTCGTAGCAAATTGATAAATTGATCAGTTCCAATTTATTTTAAACACTCAATTTAACTCTGTCAATATTAATAAGCTCTCTGCGTATAAATGTATTTCCATTAGGCAATAGCTTTGTGAAATCACTCTTGAGACGTGCCATTTGCAAATCATAAGTTCTAGGAATCAGGTACCCCAGGAAAGTATGACGCTGTGAAATGGCTGATAATAATTAATTATTAAGCTTTAGCGACAGCGTACACTGGGCAACAGTCGCGGCGACTACACGCGGCGACTCATCGATCGACTTGTCGTCGCGATAGAGTCGAAATTGACAAGAATCGGCGAATAGTCGCCGCGACTGTCGCCCAATGTGTGCAATCGCTCAATGGGTAGGTACTAGGGAAGTTGTCATATTGACTACTGTCAGATTGTGATCTCCAGACCATTCATATGCCATCACATCATTCTAAAAATCGTTTAGATGCAGCTTATTTATGCTTGATTTATCACAATCTCTTTCAGTTTGACATCAGTAAGTAGTAATGCGGTCGCCATGTGATGACCCCATGAGCATATGATAGTGAGAACATGACTAATATCAAATGAACATTACCTAATTATGACAATTCTAACAATTTAGTCCCTTTCTCCCAGTAACATTAACGTAAATAGAACAAATGGAGCCATCAACTAATGTTAATGGTGTAGTTACACTATGCGGGAAATTGATCAAGACATTAAATAATAAATACACTCAACATCAAATAAACCGCACCTTCCGCGACGCGATCTTTAAAGATTTTCTTCTGACACAATTATGGTACCCCAACAATATTGGTGTTATTTGAAAGCCCAATAAATATCCTTAAAGAAAAATACATTTCATTTCTAAATAAATGATTATCATATACCATAAATGTGACTTGAAAATAGACCTCACTTTGGGCTCACCTCTGGGATCAATTAGACCAATTTTTATGGTTATAAAACCAAATAAAGATCTCACGTGTCCTCTTTAACAGATGGATAGCGATTAATCCTAACTTAACAGTTTTATAGTCATAAAAAATGGCTATAGTGTAACTACCTATTTTTTGAAGAAGTGACTCTGGATCCTTGTAAAGACACATTTTTGGGGTAAAAACCTTTCCTTTAATGAAAAGAAGTTTAGAACTAGGCTTTCAAATGGTACCAATGTTGGTGGGAAGTGGGGATGCATACGTTTGATAAGTGCTTGTCGCGGGAGGTGCGATTTATTTGATGCCGAGTGTAGTTTCGCCATGAGTCGCCCATACTTCGGCGTGTGTGCTCGCGCTTCGTCTCGGTCTTTCCCGCATAGTGTAACTGAGCCATACGCCCGTATTCACAAACGATGCCTTCTTAAGTGAAGCAGCAAATCAAACGCACAGCGTTGAATAGAGCTCTGTGATTGGTTCGTGTGTCACCCTGTGCATCCACGCGCACTGTGAGACCTCATAGTAATGTTTGTGAATACGGGCGATAGTGTTTTAAAAATAGGAAATTCTTACGTTATGCCCTAATATCGTCCGCTGCCATTGGTACTGGTCTGTTGACATGGTATCCGAGAAATCATCTACCAGCTCCGTTGCGTACGTCAACAGCTTGTACAAATGCCTCCTCTTGCGGTGCTCTGCAATTAGTTAATTCAAAATTTATTCATAAAATTAATCTTAGACCTTCACTGGAGGTAAAACTAGATCCTGGCTAGATACTGAAATGAAGATCCACAGGAGAACCAAAGTGACCAACATAGATCGCAGAATTGCTAAAATCAAGTGGCAGTTGGGGCAGAAAAGTTCTCGAGTGGCGACCCTGGGCTGGAAAACGTAGCATGGGCAGGCCTCCTACTATGTGGAACAACGATCTGGTAAAGGTCACGGGAAGAACCTGGACGCGGGCAGCGCAGGACTGTTCATTATGGAAAACCTTGGGGATGCCTCTGTCCAGCAGTGGACGTCATTTGGCTGAAACAACGACGACTGTAGATACTGTAGAGCTACATACAGTAATGGGATTATTTGCGTGTTATGGTGGCTGCACAGTAAAATATTATAAACGTTTTCAGGAATTATATTTCTTGAAATTGTAAGTCTCTGGTTATACTTAGGCTAATAAGAGCATCCGCTACGACAAGCTAGTTCCCAGAATGATCACCGTCTAATCAATGTTACTATAAAATGGATTTATACCTACTTAAATAGATAGCTATGTAGACTATGATGGTGAGCTTACCAATTTTTAGAGCGGTCGGCATATCTGTGTAAATCCCTTAAAAAATCCATCTTGATGAACACCAATTTTAAACAAACAAAGAACAGACTTTAGAATCTATTAAATCAGAACAATTTTCATTAGAAATCCTGAAAAAATTAAAATAATCGAATTGTTGTGCACTGGTAAATTTTTGACTTTTAATTGACAACTGATTCAGGCGGCTATGGATTGAGTTTCAAAAAGGTTGAATATGAATAAAATATCATGATTCTTGTTTGTTCAACACTCGAATATAATAATAATTCTGAATAACATCGTAGAACGTCAAATTGTACATAATCTCCACTGCTTTTAATTCTGGCTGTACTGAAAACTAAAAATTAACCCCCTTATTAATAAAAGTTTAACCTTAGGGCTTAAGCGTATTGCATGTCGACCTATAGGGATCTTTTGTGCTTCCCTTTACCCTTTAATAATAGTTTCAAGCTCGTTGAACCGCCATTTTAAAGTTTGTATTTGTACCTGAAAATGTCGTTTTGAACAAGTGCTAAACATGCATGTAACTTTTTAGAAAGGGGGTAAAATAACAATTCCATTATTTCACGGTAAGCGCAGAAACAAGTATAACAAAATGAACAAGAGCTGACTTTAGCGATGTGTTTCAACCTGGGATGAGTGCCTCAAAATGTTGTTTACTTAGAAGTTGAATTAAATATCGCATTCACGCATAAAAGGTGTATAAAGTTTTGTTTAGATTCCGTAGTTACTGTTTAACTAAAGCTTTTCATAAAAACATGATTATTTCTGTTAACAAAAATATATATTTGATACAGAAAAAAGATGGACGGACTCTTTATTATATTGCTACAGAAAAAGATGATTTTTATTGTGCCCCACTCAAACACTGATAATATCAAGGAACACAAAAAGCTGATACAGCAGAATTTGGTATCATTAACAAGCAATCTCTCTCAGAGAGCGCAAGAAATTTGTTTAAAATAAAAATGGAGACGAAAATAGCAGTTTTGTTTCGCATTATTTCAAAACTTGCAAATCCAGGTGTAATCTTTGCCCAGCAGTGGTATAGAAAATATCTTAGGCAGAAACGTCAACAATTTGTCAAACTTCATACAAATACACGGTTATAGTTATAATTAAGGTGTCAGTGTGGTTTCAACCATCTTACTTTAACTTTGAGAAACGTCAAAAATCTGTCAAACTCCATACGAAAACCACCGGTTATCGTCATAGTTACCGTTAAAGTTAGGTGGTGCAACTCGATCTAAGTTAGGTAGTGCAACTCAGCCTTATTCTAATGTAGGTACGGAATGGTATACTAATTCAAGCTTCATTAAAACTCGTTTAGCATTTTCCCGTCTCGTTTTCAAACAAGTATTAATCCATCCTCACAACACTGCGCTATTAATATTAGTTGAAGTATCGCCACACTGCTTCAGCCGAGTCATTCCCGCCACTCGCTTGCGGAACTCCAAGCGCAGAGAAAATTGTTTCTGACTTTTGCTTCATCTGTATTTTCGTTTGTTTCGCTTCCCGCAATATATTTTTTGAACTGTCATAATTTCATAATTCAGCAACTCGAGTCGAGATTAGGCGGCATTATCAAACTTTTTGTGTAACAATTGGAATTGAATCTGTGTTTGGGGAGGATTTGGCGTAAGCTCCTCGTAAAGTAGGTCTTTATGAATTTAATATGAAAGTTTGATGGTCAGTTACTTTTTGGCAATTTTGTAGCGGTGAAGCCGGTGAAGATTAGGCAGTTAAGGCACTTTTCTGTATACTTTTTTCGTTATTTTACTAAACACTGACTTAATGACCTTGTTTTGTCACCTGTCATCCTCTTTGCACTGGAGGGAAGTTGAACCTTAACTTCGAACTTTGTGATCTATGATCTATCTATATAGGACTATAATCTTCTTCTGATTAGTTTCGTCGCGGGTCCAATGACAGTTTAACTTTCCCCCGGGACAAACTTGACCTTCACCGGTTGTGTTTTTCAAGCTGTAGATCCTGGCTACACAGAAGTTTCAGTAGTGGGAATAGTCACGTCATAGGTCACATAGTCTATGGTTTCTCATCCTCATGAGACATCGTTTTCGAAGTGGACTTTTCTTTCAAATTAGTTGTACCTACATAAGTTTTATTGAACATAATTACTTAGGTATGTGTGTTCTGAATGTATAGAACTATAGACGAACTGTTTATCAAGATAAACACTGTGGTATCTTATGTGACTGTAGTACGTAATTGCCATTTACCTATATTTTTGTTGGATGTGAGGTAAATTGTACAAAAGTAAAGGCACAAGGTATTTGTTATCAGGTAAAACATTAGGGTCGTTTTTGTCTACAAATTAGTAGCCAAACGTCGTACTGTCATTAGCATTCAGCAGATGTGATCAACCTAATCAACTGATCTGAGGAAATTTAGAAAGACTCGGGGAATACATGACTTTTATTCCAATTTACTAACAAACTTTGATTAAAGTAAATTATTAAGGTTCGTATTGAATACAAATTTTAGCCAATTTCAATGGGGAGAACGTTCAATAGAGTCTGGCTGGTTGGGGTTTTATTTACTTTATTTAGTACATAAATACATAATCAGGGTAATAAATTAGGTTCGCCGCACATGACTTAATAGAAGTCTGATAATTATTTATGAAAACAGTATTTCAACGACTGGTCCCGCACTGCCAAAGCTAAAGAAAACTGTTCCTCTGAAACTGGGGATTGGTGCTACTATTTTAGTATCAACATTCTACCTACACGGCAACTTAACAAGAATAGAACTTTATTAAGACTTTATTGGTCACAGTAAGCACAAATTATAAACAATAACAACACAAAACGAATATAGAAATCTAGCTCTCCGCCCGCGGCTTCGCCCGCGTGGAATTTTGTCTGTCACAGAAAAACATTATCGTGCGCGTCCCTGTTTCAAAAACCGGGATAAAAACTATCTTATGTCCTTTCCCGGGACTCAAACTATCGTTATGCTAAATGCAAGACAGACAGACAGAGTTACTTTCGCATTTATAATATTAGTATAAAAGTATAGATAGTGGGCCACTACGTCGATAGGCTCCCGCTCAGTATTTATCATGACATGCTCGTAAGGGCATGTCAAGAAACTGGTCTTCCGCGAGAGCCCTTAAGTTCTAATTAAATTAGACCTCATAACACCACTGTATTTCTAAATAAGGACTTTAACTCAATGTCGTCCTCTTACTTGCATTGATTACTAATAAACCAATGTTAACATTCAGAGCGCATCCTGGATTCGGCTTAATCAACCGTTCTAAGGAAGTCCCGCAATTTAGGCTCAAGGGATTCGTAAAGACAAATTTTACTAATTCACCAATATCAATCTAAATTACATGAGATATTTTATTATTGTGAGAGAAATTGTAGTTTGTTTATAGCTGTACCCGCGACTTCGTCCGCGTGAAACTCGTCTCAGAAAGATCGAATTTCTTGATACTTATGATTGTAATTTGACCAAATCTAAATAATATATAACTCAAAGGTGACTGACTGACTGACTGACATAGTGTTCTATCAACGCACAGCCCAGACCACTGAGCGGATCGGGCTGAAATTTGGCATGCAGGTAGATGTTATGACGTAGGTAGGCATCCGCTAAGAAGGGATTTTACGAAACTCCACCCCTAAGGGGGTTAAACGGGATCCACGCGTACGAAGTCGCGGTCGGCCGCTAGTATCATCATAAAAGAGTAACCAACCTTTATCCATCCGCCAACAAACTAAATGAAATGATGTCACATGTTCCTACGCAGCTATTTTCTTTATTTTAGAATTAATATTGTTTAATTCTCAGTAATACCTATCACCTATGTTTGCATTACCTCACTAGGCTTGATACTAATGTTTAGTGGCCACTTATTTCAATTTCAATTATCTTATCAACAACCATTTGTCTTAAATTTAAACCCACATCAAAGGCACCATTACCAGACATATGAATATTGTATGTCGCCAACTAAAACCTTTATTACTACCAAACTGAAAACCTTTCTCCAAAACATTTTGTTTTACCACAAAGAAGCGAGAACCTTTGTAAGACTGAGTAAATGAATTATAAAGGCGCTGTATACGTGATCGAAATAAAAACGTTTAGCGTTCCGTACAAATAAATAAAAAGAAGGCAATTCGGTTGAATGGACTCCGAGGGATCTTGTCTTTAAATCTTGGATTTGAAGCCGATGTGGCATCTATGATTGGCTAAGTTTGTCTTTTTTAAGCAGAACGAGACAGGTATATAACCGCAATCGCACCTGTGCCCCAAATGTGCTAATTTTTAACGTCTCCAATACATTGGCGCTTCTTCACCAGGTGCGCTCCGTTTTTCATTCCAGCTGAGGTGCAAATTCGATATCGCGGTAATGTTCACGCGCAAACAAAGACGAAACAACGCATTTAATCACTTTCCAATAAAAGTCCGAACACCTTATTTTTTCACTAAAAACAGCAAAATCAAATGTTCGTTAAGGCGTTTTCTTGAGTTTGAGAAAAAGTAGCTTTCTTTTAAGCTTTTACTCAAAGAATCAGTTGCGTTTTGTTTTCGTTTGAACTAGCTGTCAAAGCGACGCCGCGATACGAATTTGTGATTTTCGTTCGTCGTCAAGTCGCGTTGTAGTTGAAAATATTTAGCGCAATCGGGGCCCTGGTGTTAGGTGAGATGCAGTCTAGGATGGTACACATTCGCCCTGTATGTTCCTATTCGCTCTCGCCTTGATAAGCAGTTTACTGAGGTAGGTAGCAACCACAAACTTAAAGACTAATGATAATCTTTAAGACGGCAGTAAAGACACTAAGTATTTTACTAAGATTTGTACTAAAATAACATTGAGGAATAGTTTCAAAGTAAGTATCTGACATTACGATTTGTAACAAATAAAAGTAAATGTTGCTTGTGGCTTTATCTGCGAGATAAGTTCCTAATAACACGCGTAATACTCGTATAATTATTTGGTAGGTAGTTGTAAGTTTTATGTAACTTTTAAAAAACATCCATATTTGGCTATAGCTGCTATAAAAAAATATTTCGTTTTTATTTTAGGTTAAAAAAAAGTATTATTTTTTGTGATAAGCCTTTACCTCTTTTACATCGACATCCGCTTTGTCCGGGAAGGAAGTAGATATTATCTCTTTTGTGATTAATGTCCGAGTCCCCGGACAGTTAACTTTGCCCGGACAACTGACTACGATTGTATACATGCCCGGAGTAGGTACAAGCGATCAATCAGGGTAGTAGCACAAAAAATATGTAGCTGACAAGCCTCCTCGATCAGTTAGTATAACGTCAAGCACTTACGAAAATTGGTACTTAAGTTCTTTATAAAAAAGTCACCGTCGGGCAAACTATGGTCGCCTAAAGTTATATCCAATCATGATATATTATGCCCGTATTCACAAACATTACTATGAGGTCTCACAGTGCGCGTGGACGCACAGGGTCACACACGAACCAATCACAGAGCTCTATTGAACGCTGTCCGTTCGATTTGCTGCTTCATTTATGCAAGTATCGTTTGTGAATACAGGTGATAGACTTCCCACAAACAACAAACTTTTAGTTGGCCGATAGTTTTTCCCGATTCTAATTGGTATGAAGAATTGGCCGATACCAATGTGCGCACTTTCTTACATGTCCATACTGATTATCAAGGCCGACCCAACTATAGGCCGGCAAAAAACCTGTACACTGAAAAAAATGTTTGGTTACTGCTTACACTACAAAAGTGACCACCGAACAGTTTGGTTATGAGGAACAAAATGTTGTTTAAATTAAACAAATAATTCTGTAGTGAGCTAGACTTAGTTTGGTTATAGTTAACACTTAGTTCGGTGGTCACTTTTGTTGTGTAAGCAGTAACCAAACATTTTTTTCAGTGTAATCTGCGGCTAGGCTAGGTACCTATTTGTACTAGTTTTATATTATCTGTAGTAGAGTGTTAGAGCAAGCAAGAGGTGGGAATAGTAACGTGAAAAGTCCCTAGTTCCTACTAATAAATAGTATGAATATTAAACGAGTATTTCGCTTCAGGCACTCATACCGCACACTGCACTTAGAGCCTTTTTCACGCGCATTATATCATATAAATGTTAGCTTTGTTAGATTTATCGTTATGCAACTTTTTGTGAAAAAGGTATCGTTTTAAATTAATTTTTCAGAAGAATTATCAACGCATTTTACTCGTATTTCAGTCCGTGAATGGCCGCTGGCCCATTATAACCATCCAAACACAATCCACAGCGACAAATCGTGCCAGAAAACATACATTACTTACGAAATTAATTAAAATAAATGACTGAATAATACGTAGTTACCATTACCTCACACATTTGATATATTCCCACAGGACAACGACTGGGAATGAAATCGCAAATCACTTTTATTACAGCATGTGCCTTCAGTTTGGAACCATTCATTGTGAATGGAACAAAGAAATTAAGTGCTTTATTAATATGGCCGCTGGACTATTGTGATGCATCTGTTATTGTATTAAATTTATTTGGATCATACGTCTTTTGGGGGATGGAACTAAATATAATTACCGTATAATGTATCGTTTGTTCGTTCGTTTCAGCCAAATGACGTCCACTGCTGGACACAGGCCTCCCCCAAGGATTTCCATAACTACCGGTCCTGCGCTGCCCGCATCCAGGTACTTCCCGCGACCTTCACCAGATCGTCTGTCCATCTAGTAGGGGACCTGACCACACTACGTCTTCCGGCCTGTGGTCGCCACTTGAGAACTTTTCTGCCTCAACGGGCAGCTCTATAAGCTATGTTCAAAGCTTACAAGCTTTATTATACTTACGTTGGTATGAAGTACGGCACTTTCATATAAGTATCTTAAATCTTTGACAAAGCAAGTAGCATCTATTGTTACCACCACCAGCATTCAGATCCTATCCATTTATGTCTCGACCTCAAATAGTTCTCTGTCATCGGCTTTTAATTCGTAAAGCATGTAGTTTTAATATAATTAATATTATTATTAATATAATTAAACCTCAACTAGTTTCTAGGTTAAAACACTCCACTTTACTCGTCAACAATTTAATAAACATGAAAGTAGTTCCACTTTATGTCATTTTGAACCTGTATTTTCAACAGTCCTTTGGTTCATTCAAAGTAGTTGCTACGCAATAACAAACGCATGGCTGCGCGGGAATTAAATTGGTCCAATGCAAATATGTGGTAAAAAATGTGATCCATTCTGCAAGTACGGGTTTGACGCTAGTGCAGGGATGTTATGGATATCCGTATCCGTAACCGAAACTATCGGATATCCGAAATAAAAAAATATCCGTAACCGTAACGGATAGTTTTGAATAAAATCTTAATATTTTTTAATATACTTGTCTGGTAGGTATTCCCTGGCACCATCTAATATCCTCGCCTGTTTTACCTTTAGGTAGGTTTCGTCATAGAAGGTACGTAAAGAGGCTATACTAAATTTATTTTTTTCGAATTCTAATATCCGTAACCGAAATTATCCGAAACTTTCAGACAATCCAAAATGATTTCATATCCGTAACCGTAACCGTAACCGAAACCGGTATAATAGTATTCTAATATCCGTAACCGTATCCATAACCGAAACTTCATATCCTTAACCTCCCTGCGCTGGTGCAAAAAAAGCGGGTTTATATTGATTTTTATTGACGATTCAATCAAGTTTCTACTAGGTTAACTTGTATTGATTGAATTTGAATTTGTGTTGATGTTCCGGTTTGGTCTACGACTATTTCTGAACTGTAAAATGAGATTTCTGAATTAATTTATCTACTTACCTACATGTGAATATCATGAAAATCGTTCATGCTGTTATGAAAATAAAATACCGTAATAATCCTTTTCCAAACCCTAACTGGTCGCATGACCGCAATAAAATTGATTTCTATTGTTTCTTGATTCGCTGGTATAAATAGTACAAGTACACGAATACTCTTCAGCAAGATGGTACACAGTCAAATTTTAATGTTCAAGAATATTTATTTATTTACCCTAACTTATGCAAAAGACTTAAAAATGCGCTTAATCCTTTAACTTACTCCAAACAATATTGCCCACAGTAGGCGGGTTTATAAAATTGTCGCTAGTAATATCAAAACATTGGCATTTGATATACCTACTGCTACTCGCAAAATATTGCCAATATACCCGTGAAATATAATATTCTTTTCAATGCGAGGAATTTCATTCAATACAAACATTTGCGTTGACTCTATTTGAATGTAGGTAGGTGTTTTAAAGTAAAGGGAAAATGACACCGAATTGAAACTTTATTTATCATCATCATCATCATCTCAGCCATAGGACGTCCACTGCTGAACATAGGCCTCCCCCAATGCTTTTCACTAATACACACTACTCAACACACTCACACTTTTGTTTTTTGCTTTTTTTATATTTTGTTAATTTAACCTTTTTATTTTGTCTCAAAGTCGCTCTTATTTTAAATTATTTTAAATTCATTAGTATGAACCGGAGCTACAGTACCTACTTGAAATAGTAATTCAAAATTTGTAAACCCACTTATACCTAGTTATTGCGACACAGGTCTGCGAGCCTAGTGCAATAACTACTGCTGCCTTGTATTGTACCCAGCTTTTCATGAAAATATTTCTTTTTCATGTTACCCGGTTGGTAGTGGCCTGTGTCCAGCGCCTTCCTGCTACCTATTTATGTCGGTCGAAAAACTTCCGCCCTTCAAATATTGAATTAAAGTGTCTAAAATGCCCATAGTTAATTCGACTCTCTGGGCAATAAACAATCACAAAAGATTGACCAAATATTAACATCAAGATCGGTAAAAACACCAATCTCGAACTTTTTGAAGCATTTTAACAAATTGCGTAAATATCTGACGAAATACGTGGAAATAAATCAAAATACCACTGAATATGGCCAATGGTATAAACGAACAAACTTTTAATGATTATTTCCACAGAATATACCCGTGCGTTTCCCAGAAAAAATCTGCGCCTTTTTTGCATCATTATTATTAAGAGGATGCTTTTATTTTATTTTCAATTTTCTTTTATATTCAATGAAAAACCACTTAACAGTCAATAATTTCATATTTTCATTTGCTGTATTGACTAATTAAATTCATTAATTTTCATGAAGGTAATGATCGTTATCGAGCATTTTGGAGTAAAATTAAGTTTGACATTAATTAACATGACTAAAGCTTTACTGAATTATTGAAAATTAAATTAAATATTATTTAATTTTATACGATTCGTATACGTACGTACGTACGTGTTTCTGACAAGTGTATTTTATATCGTCTGAAATTATAATTCATAATAATCAAATAATGAATAAAAAGAAGTAAGTCACTGAAATACATTTTCATTTCTATATCGGAATACTAACTAATCTCTTCGAAGGATACACCACAAGTTAAGTGTCAAACAATTCAAATAGAAGCTTTTCGGCGTATCATATAGAATTTCATCTTTGCCAATAATAATAAAAATAGAATAAGAAAATACAGAGACGTCCTTCTGCCAGTAACTTGAGCTTAACACTGATGGACTCTGCCTATTCTCGCAGCCGACGATTGCAACTTTGAGTGGCTGCTTACAAAAATAAGAGGCCGAAACATACATCGGAATGACCCTAAATCTTCGTTGGTAACCACCTACACAAACACAAGCCAGATTGTATCCTAACTCGGTTATAACAAAGTTCGATTCAGTTTACGGAGTCAAACCACGTAAGTCTGAAAGGGTGATTCGGCGTTTGCGAGCGATCCCAAAAAATCTCGTCGCCGCAAACGATAGTGCTCATTAGAGTGAAAGGACAAGCTTTTTCGCTTGGCTAAAGCAGTTTTACCTTGTTACGACGTGTTTTCAAGGATTCAGCGTAAGGTAGAGAACGTTGACTCGATGACTTCTTGATAATATTTCGGCCAAGTGGCGGGGTTTTTGCGGAAAATGATTGTATCTACACGAAAAACTTTTCTTGATATTTTTTGGTAGTGTTGATGCCTTTTCTAACTTACTCTTATACTGTGATACTAGTAAGTATACAGTTCGCATTAATACTACATACAAATATCAAATTCGAGATAATAACTTGCCTACGCCGTTTAATCAAAATCAAAAATATTTATTCAGTTTAGACCACAAGTGGCACTTATGAACGTCAATAGAAAATAATAAAAATAGAAAAGGTAGCCCTTATGGGGCACTTTACATGTCTCCTTATCTTTTGGGCCCTACCAGCGCTTCGAGACAAACATATGGCAAGTGCTGAGAAGAATTTTGGCTATACCTATATATTTTTCGCCTGCTGCAACTCCGATCAACAACAAATGCGTGAAGGCCAAGTTTCGTTCCATTCCACATATTTTAGCCAGATTATCATTTACATCCTGTAAGACAATAAGTCAAAGTAATACTTGCAATAGTGCCGAAATATCGGAAACTCAAAATTAAGGTACATGGTAGCAATACAATAAGTCATTTATAATTTCTCGTGTTTCACAATAAACACCGTAATTAGCTGGCAACATTGTGCTATCGCCCGTATTACGTTATTATGAATAATGTGGCAATAAACGCAAACACGATTAGTTTGGGCTTCAAAGGCCGCAGCATTCAAGTGACAATTAACACAATACAAGCTAATAACTAATTAATTAAGCCTATTTGTAAAGGTATGTCAGTTGCAAAGTTAACTAAATTGTTAATTATAGTTTACTTACCCTTATTAGGAAACAATAATTTTTTTTTTGTGCAGAACAAGGACCGCAATCGCGCCTGATGTTAAGCGATATGCAGTCTAGGATGGTACATATCTGCCTTGTAAGTGCCTATTCACTCTCGCCTTGAAAAGGCTGGATTGTAGTGTTCAGGAAAGACAGCTCTATTTAAATCTGACTATTAAAGAAATGATGGATTTGCTTCGATGCAAATGGTGATAGATTTGAATCTTAATCTATACAAAAAACAAATATATTGTGTAGCTTTTGAATTTCTCTCTTTTCGATCACCAAACAAAGGAGAACAAGTGTAATAAAAGTCTGAGTGACTGAAATTGTGATAGAGACATAAGTAACATACTATGAGTAAATAAATCTACGAAATCCAATTCTATGCTCCTGTAGGTACTTCTATGCCAAAACTAGTAATAATACGCTAGTTGGTATACAGAAACTTATCTCATATTAGTTGGAACTTGGCAACTTAGCAACACGCGTTGACATTAGATTTTTACGACTTAACTGTTCTATGTTATATAATTAAATGATCAAACGAACTTACCAAGTGAAGTTCGATCTAAATTATCCTGTTTTCGCCGAAGAGATTTAATTTACCATGTAGTACCCCTGTACGACAACCCAATCCGCACACAATATTCAGCGCAGTAGTAGTAAAAAACAAAAGAGCGGGCAACCCCACCCCTACCACGCTGTGGGCTCGGTGTCCGAGCGGTCTCATTATATTTAGAGAAGAGATGACATTGACGTTTACCTCCAGGGAAGAAGATATAGAAATCTTCGGGTTGGGAGGGACCTTAAATCTCTTCGGCGAAAACAGGATAATTTAGATCGAACTTCACTTGGTAAGTTCGTTTGATCATTCAATAAAAAATGGCTACTGGTTAACATCGCGCGTTAACTTGGAGCTAAAAATGGGTCAAAGTTACGCGTCGTGTCACAACGCTTATAATAAAAATGTACGAGCACTTGCACAAAATAGTTGTTACAACCAACCTTGTGTTGGGTCTAATTCTCGTCACTACACTGCACAACTTAAAATAATTACGTTTTTTGTCGGTAAAAACGTCCTGGTGACGTCACTTAAGCATTTTTCTTATACTGCGTGCGGTCGTTGCGCGTGCGCACAAAGGAATGAGACCGCTCGGACACCGAGCCCACAGCGTGGTAGGGGTGGGGTTGCCCGCTCTTTTGTTTTTTACTACTACTGCGCTGAATATTGTGTGCGGATTGGGTTGTCGTACAGGGGTACTACATGGTAAATTAAATCTCGGAGGCGAAAGCAGGATAATACATAGCAGTAACTATGAACATATAAATTAGCGTTGCCTTAGGCCCAGAACACACGGTGAAACGCAATTGCAACGAAACTGCAACTTCTAGTTACTTTTGAGTTGCATCTAAGTTTCTGCCATAGATTCCGTTGAGAGACCACACGTCATGATGCGACCATTTCAAACCGGTTTCAAACTGGTAGATAGATTTTGTACACTGTGCTTTCAATATACGAGTATAGCTTTAAAACAATTTTGCCGACATATTTATTAAAGAATCCAAAACTACTTTTCACAGACGAAAGACTTTAAAAATATCTTCATCATAGGTTTATCTACATTTCTTAGTGCCATAAGCTGGCGGCTGGCACTAAGAAATGTAGGAGGCTTGCCCAAGGGCAAAGCAAGCAATAATCGTTTTGTGATTTGCAGAGTTAAATTTCAACAGCATAGAAATTGCACTTCAAGTCAAAAGCATTATTACTATCGACTGTGCAGGCATAAAGTACCTACAGGCTGTAACCATCTAAGCTTGATTAGTCTAGATCAGTGGTTCTTAACCGGTGGTCCGCGGACCACTGGTGGTCCCTGGAGGCATTCCAAGTGGTCCACGAAGACATCGTAATAAACAACAAGTGACGTGACGTGATGAGTTGAGTCAACACAATGCAAACTGCGCACAGTGAGCGAGAAATCGACCTCCCCTTTCATAGGATTTGAAAAAAAAAAAAATAATAGTGGTCCCTGACAAGACAGAAATTTGGTAAAACGGTCCCTCGTGACTTAAAGGTTAAGAACCACTGGTCTAGATCAAAGGGAATGGAAAGAAAATCTATTGCAGGATACAATTAGTTATACCGGGCTTTGTACAGTTAGCATCAAATATACTCAACATCAAATAAACCGCACCTTCCGCGACGCGAACTTTAAAGATTTTCTTCTGACACAATCATGGTACCCCAACAATATTGGTGTTATTTGAAAGCCCAATAAATATCCTTAAAAAAATACATTTCTAAATAAATGATTAACATATACCATAAATGTGACTTGAAAATAGACCTCACTTTGGGCTCACCTCTAGGATCAATTAGACCAATGTTTATGGTTATAAAACCAAATAAAGATCTCACGTGTCCTCTTTAACAGATGGATAGCGATTAATCCCAACTTAACAGTTTTAAAGACACATTTTTGGGGTAAAAACCTTTCCTTTAATGAAATGAAGTTTAGAACTAGGCTTTCAAATGGTACCAATGTTGGTGGGAAGTGGGGATGCATACGTTTGATAAGTGCTTGTCGCGGGAGGTGCGATTTATTTGATGCCGAGTGTATTTTACGTTGACTGTACTAGTATATTCCGTGACAAGTGAAGACTATTTTAAGAACAACATGTGGCGTAGCGATTTGATTTGTAGTAACAAGTTTATTGCCAATTCAGCTATCTTAGACTCTCATAATAGCTATTTATACTCTGCTGCCCTATATCTACATCATACAATATGTACCTACACAAAATTAAAGCCATTTAGAAACTTTTCTTTCTAAATTGATCTGACGGGGAATGAGGGCTATCGTTTTAATACTTAACAGTTGGCACCCCTGGCGATTGACAGGACCTTACTCTACAGTGGCGCCATCTTGATGAGTACAAATGCGATAGTCCTCCTACCACTTTAGCGCTCACCAGTTGGTGCCACTGTCTTCGCTACTAGCAAGTGACAAAACCTTACTCTACAGTGGCGCTAACTGGTGAGCGCTAAAACGATAGCCCTCATTGAACTTAGAACCACTCAAAATGATATTGCCATTACGATCCCCAAATAGAACAGCCAACACATAAACAGTCAGCGCTGGCCACAAGTCAATAATACGGTACACTGGCCAACTATTAAGGGCAATAGGAAAAGTTCAGCCCCACGCCTAACGGTTTGACTTACACTTCGCTGCTTTGATCCTTACATAAGACACACATCAAACAGAGCAAACAGAACATTTGTGATAAACATTATGGTAATTGCAGTAGAATCTAAAATGTAAGTATATTGAGGATATTAATAAAATACGTCCCACTCCCAGATATCATAGTTAATGGCTTGACGGGTTAGTAGTAGTTTCGCACGATATTCCTTCGCACGAACGTGCGAGACGTCCCCTTTCAATAATATTTTTTTTAGTAGGTGTTTCGCCCAGATGTATGAAAAGTATTATAATCGCGTGCGAATCGACTCTTTTTTGAACTAGTAGTATGCGATTACTAGTTCTCAAAGGGGTCGATTCGCACCCGTTTTTAATACTTTTGATAAACCCTGGCGAAACGCCTACTAAAAAAAAATATTATTGAAGGGGACGTTTCGCACGTTCGTGCGAAACTACTACTATCCCGGCTTGACACGCTGCCGCGTGTCTAGATAATATTAAATATTTTACTAGTAACAATTTAAACACTAATAATCGTTGCAGTCTGTACTGATCTTCAAGTAAACGAATTTTAATTGGTATTTTAAAATTACTTGAGGAAATAAAATGAGAAACAATATTATTATTTAAGAATCATAACTTTCGGGTAGTCGGGTAAAAATTACGTGTAGCATTTACCTTTTTCTTTCCCTCTTATTACTTGCAATATAAACTTAATTTAGCAACGATGATTTGCATTAAAGCTCAGTTCTCTGGACATGTATTGTTTGTTCAATTTGTGCTATGGAATTACTAAGCTATTATATCCCTTTGTTAAAGTTGTCGCTAGTTGCAGGAAAATCATGAGGAAAACGCTCCGCGGAAAATAGCAGAGTATGAAATAGAAATAACAATAAGAAATGATTTCGTCGATCATCTACTGCTAAGTGACTGTGCGATAAGTTTTCTAAAGAACTTTTTGTACAATCATATTGAGAAATTTTCATCAGCGCAATCATCAATAGATTTATGATTTAGACATTTTTAGCTGAATCACTCATGAAAAGGAAATTGAATAATTATTCTTGCAGTTCTTTATTGGGATATTTTAACATCATTCAAGTACTTATTTTGAAATAGGTATTATGTCTCTATGCATCTCTCTTTCTGTATAATACTTTTATACCCACAGTTTAATAATTTTGATATGATATATTTTTTTGCTGAGAAAGATACCTACCTATATGCCCTGTGATTTTTGAGTAAGCAGCTTAAATATTGAGAGATTTTCCAGTGTTTCCAACTAATTAATAACGATTCTAAAGTATATGAATGAATATGAATTATTTTCACAGTTTTGAAGACACCAGAATTTATCACTTCTTCTTGACACGAATACTAAAATCCGAGCCAAGTCTTCAAAATTCTCATTTCAAACGGTGCAATTGAATATTCAATCCGATTGCAGATCCCGTTGTAATTTATGGTGTTACAGACCACTTAGACATAGACACTGCACAAAAGAGTTAAATTACCAACTGCAACATAAAATGGTTATTAAATTTTTAGGGATTAGAGTCGCTTCTCTTACTAAATTATAAATAACTTGAAAAAATCAAACTGCCTAAGGCGGGAATCGAACCCACGACCTTTTGCTTGTCGGGCGAATGCTCTTCCATCTAAGCTAGTTAGACACCGGATGATCCGCCTAGGCAGTTCAACACAAAAGTATTTACTGATTAATTTTATAATGAATTCAATAAAAACACATCGTTCGTTCGTTTCAGCCAAATGACGTCCACTGCTGAACAAAGGCCTCCCCCAAGGTTTTCCATAATTCGCATTCACAAACAACACATATTGTTTCATTATTGCTTAATCACAGACAAATCATACTTAATGACTGAAAAAGATTTGTGTGAAATAAGGACTTAAAAATATTTTTAATTAAAAATGATGTTCGTATTCTTATCACAATACGACTATTTGATTAGTTTTTATTTAACCAAAGGTGAAATAAAAAATTCATTAGAACCTTTGCAAAATCCTATAAATAAATCATCACGCACTTACAACTTTTATGAGTATATTTAACTGTGGAAACTTAATTGGTTTCTGCGTTTTCTTACTGCACCTAAGATAAATCATATTGTAAGGCGGTTATCACACTGCGCCGCGCTCCGCCGCGGAGCGCGGGACGACAGATTTATTCATTGTATGCAAGTACCTCAATTTGTATAGAAAACACGCGCGGCACTACACACTACAAAATTTTTGACTTTATCGATCGATATCTCGATAACGATGCATGCTACGCTAAAAATGGTTCGGGCGTTATTGTAGAGCACAAAGAAAGCTACAAGAAGTGTCCTACAAAAATTTTCGAGTCTCATCGGATAGCCGAGTTATTGCCGAAAAACAAATTTTACCCCTTTTTTCAACATGGCGGCGAAAGCTCCTAGGAAAGCTTGGTCGACAATCTCAAGTTAAGCTTTTCTAGGTATCCCCTACAACATATTAAAAAATTAGAAGCGCAAATTCATTTTCTTTTTTGAATGTACGTAATGACTGGACTAGTTGAGGCTAAAAATACGTTGGTCTGTACTGGTTTGACACGCGAATGCATCACCCTCATCATTGATTTACCATGAATCCTACTGATTTATGGCTGGACAGTTCCGTAGTTTGAGAAGTTGAAAACTATTCGAAATTTTTGATATTTTTGAACTGGATCTGGATAAATCTAACTTACCTAAGTTACATTATTATTATCGGTAACGGAGAAAATCCAGAACGAATCTTTTTGCAGGAAGGAAAGTCTATATTGCCAATAAGCACGTACCATTCTCACGGCTGCTACGGGTATACTACGAGATGCTACGAATTTTTGTCCGTAGTGGTTGCTACGAGATGCTACGGATTTTTGTCCGTAGCACGTAGCACCTCGCACGTAGCTGTTGCAATTTTAATGCTGATTTTTTTTTGTTTTGTGGTTTTATCTTGCGATCAGTCGTTAATGATAGATCGCCCGGAGTCCTGCCAGCAGGACTTAAAGTACTTCCGGTAGGACGCAAAATTAAAAGATCACAGTTTCGTAAGTATACATTGTACAAATTTCAAATTTACACGAAAAAATAGTGTTTCTCTCTCTTTCACCCAATAGTGCCCAAGATCGAAAAACGCGACTAACCGTTAGTCGGAGCCCGATGGCGCACGAGTATACACGGGGGCAGCGCGTTCGCGCTCGCGCGACACATTTTGACGCGCCGGGCGTGGAGTCGGCAACATTTTGGCGATAATATTATAATGAATGTGAAGTATTCCAGCCTAATCAAACATTTATAATTTATTTCTTGTTTTTGTTTTTAATTTGTAGTGTATTTGTAAGTGATAGGTGTAATTTCTAATACAAAATGACGTACCAAAGTAATTAATTTAAAGTTCCTTATTATAGTTCCTATTAGTTAAGTTGAAAGAAGATAAACAAGTTTATAATATATTAAGAAAAGTAAAATACTGGTTAAACAAAATGATTCTACGACATGACTTTTTATTTAATAAACACTAACCAAGTGTTTACTACTTCTGGTGAGGATGAGTTCAAATTTGAAGGTCACCGTACTGCTGGAAGGTCCAGCAAGCAAACACGTACAAATTGCGTACTGCGGGCAGGACTTGCGATAATCTTCTGGCAGGACGTTTAGAACAAAAGACCAGTCCTTCCAGAAGAGCTTCCAGCAGGACAAAGCACCGGGCGATCTATCATTAAAAACTATAAGCAGATGAAGTGAATTCTTTTCGTCGTTTAGAGCACTACTCCCAGCGGAGACAGGCCTTTCTTTATCGTAATTTCGGGTTTGTTTTTAGACTAAGGCTCAGTTGCACCACCTAATTTTGACCGTAACTTTAACGATAACCGGTGTTTTTTGTATGGAGTTTGACAGATTTTGGACGTTTGTCAAAGTTAAAGTAAGATAGTGCAACCCAGCCTAATTGTTGATGATTTCTGGGAAATGCTGAATGCAACAAAATGTTATTGGTTCGGCTCTCTTTAAGACTTATTTTGAAATTAAAAACACTAGATTGTTTGGTAATGTAAGTCTCATTGTTTCTTAAATTAAGACTACATTTTGCTAACCACACCGCTTCAAGGTTTACTATAAATAATGAAATTGGATCGATTATAAATTATCTTTACATATCTTTTTTAGAATTCCAACTTTTCTATCTTTCACATAAAATGCAGGAGAACAGTCGGAAACACATGAGAGAGCAAACATCCAAAAATTTCGCGTAAGAAAGAATGCGTCGTGGATATTAAACGTTCCCCTTTGAATCGCGACACAAACGCATGTCCTTTCCGGGATCATTAGGGACTAAGATAGAGTCTGGATGTTATCAACTAAACGAAGGCTTTTTGACAGAAATATATGGTGGACCGACGGTTTTATAAATCTTAGTAGTATGGTGATGGATAAATATAGGATTTCTTTCTTTCATTATAATATTTGTACCTATTTAACAAATACCATTTTAGATTACCTTAACAACCGTAAAATATTTATTTTGAAATTTTGAAACTACCTACTGTTGGCAGAAGTTTCATAATGTTTTAAACTTGGGCAAAAACGTTGCAATAGCTAAAAAATATCCACATCTAAGCTATATTTTTAAGCTGTAACTAAAAAAAACTCTTCTATTAGTTAGTAATACGGCCCAGTCGTCCGTTCCATGGGCGCTGGAAGATTTTTTCAGAAGGACGCAAACAGACGGGTTTTCCTGTCACACAAAGAGTGATATGACGTCATCGTACGTGATTCGTTACGAAATAAGGAGAACTTTATTCATGACATTCACTCCTTTCTGGATACAAAATAACAATGTTTTATATTTTGGATTCTATTTATGTACGTACATTCACCTGTCCCAGCGTCAGTATGCAAATGACGTGTTCATATTTAACAAAATAAATAAGTGTGACATCTAGGCGTTTAGATTATGAAAATATCTATTAATCTGAATTCGTTCTATATGTATATTCTCATGGTCTACTACCTACCAAGCTATCAATGTAACTAACGTTTTTAAATAACTTTAAAAAATCGTATTGCCTAAGTAGGAATCGAACATAACCTTTTGTTTGCCTTTTGCGGCCCTTAACGCTAAAAAAATTAAGAACCTAACATAGCTCTACGATACTGGTTTAATTTAGAATCCTCAATTCAGAAAACCAATTATAATGTTCCAACATAGCAATCGACTTCCAAGAAAAGCCAATAGAGTTTTTCTAGAAAGATCTCAAAGTTTGTAACTAGTTTTTCATTTTAAGAAAATCTACTTAGCAACTAGTAAAGCTCTAGATTCAAAATGAACCTTTGAATTTCGATGTAAGTTGATAAAAATGTTATTACAGATACATTATCTGAAGTAAATTGTGCCTAACTTTGATAAAGTACGCAGAAATTACCTTCTAATTCTCACGTAGTAAAGTTATATTCGTAAATTTTAAGATTATGCTCGTCTGCCCCTTATCTTGAAACTTAACATTACCATTTAAGGGCTTAAGTAACACCCGAACTCGCAAGTTTTAGGCAAAAAATATGGTTAATCCTGCCAGGTGAGATCAATTCTGTATCTTTATTTCATGATAAAGAAAAAAAATCGTCAGTAATACAGTGTCTTATGCCCGTTTTCACCATCAATCCCTAATTTTTAAGTGACCCCTATGAAAATAAAATTCCTGTTTTATGTTACCATAGGGGTCACTTAAAAATTAGAGATTGATAGTGAAAACGGGCATTAGTTTCACAACTAACGAAATGCCTTAGAGAAATGTGTATGTCATAATCGTAGTTATTAATATGTTTGGGCACAGGAACAAGATTCTAGATGCTTTAAACTACGTTCCTCCTTTTTCTTAAACTTGAAATATAATATAGAGCATGGTGTACACCATTCTTTTTATCTTTCTTTATAACTACGACCATCTGTAAATATAATCTTTGGCAATCCTTAACGCCTGTCTCGACAAATGTTAGCAGCCAAAAAGCGAGGCTTAAAGTTGGTTAATATGCTTACACACAAAGTTGCTGGCCTTCGTAACTATAATCTGAAATTACTGCGTGTTATCAGGGACGTATTTGGGTATCCTATACTAGTGTCAATGTATCCACAAAGCCTAAAGTAGGTTTCGGGCCCAATTATTGGCCGACTAAAAGTCGGTGGTCTGCGCCTAGGCCCATAAGGGTATTTGCAAAACATTTTTATTTGACTATAAAAATGTTTTGATTGAAAACTTGAAAAAAATCACAATTGGAGGAACCTTTTGCTTGTCAGGAAAATATCCTGATTACTATAATAACATACAAAAATGTGGTACTCTTATCGTAATTTTAAAGTGTATGTTGTTTAAACACAACTGTGATTGAGCCTCTCACGAGGTGCAATCAATCTTTCAAGTTTAAAATCATTTTTGAATTAAATTTAACGTCTAAAATTAAAAATGTCTCACAAATGTCAGTACTTTTTTATATCTCACCGTGTTCTTAAATGTAAAATTATTCAATGGTTATTTACTCTGTTATAACCTAGGTATATGTATTTTTCCGTGACTACAAACACAACTTACGGCTAGTGTCAACTTTTATAAGTCACGTTTCCTAGAAAAGCTTTTGAACCAATATTGTTGCACCCGCGCCATGCTCCGGCCTTAGTACGCGTCTGTACTCGGCTTATAACGCTCCAAGTTTTCTAAAAGGAATATTTTATTCCAACCGAAGAAAATCGTCATTTTTCGCTTCTATTCTAATAGCAAAATCTTATCAATAAGTATTGATGAAAGTATCTTTTCGTTAAACAAAATTGAAATGTGAATGAAAAGAAAGTTTGATGTGATTTATTTTAATACGTAATAATTTAATTGTTAAATGAAGAAAATACTTACTTGTAAGTGTCTTGAAATTCACATTTACCTTGCCTAGGTAGGTAGGTGATACGCGTGTCACACGTTGCATTGCCAGCTGCAGTGGCGGGTTTGGATCCAAAAGGTTATTCTTCTATTTATTGTGATTTTTATCCCTTGTGGTAAAAAATCTGTGTATAAGAACGGAAAGACCTGATCGCATAAGAATTATTCAACATAAGCTTCCAGTTTCAGTCAACAGGTACACATAGTTCACTTTCAAGGCACGGCACTGAGCCCGATGTTTTATGGATGTATTTTTATGTTTGTTTGTTTATCTTCACCTGCCACAAGATCTCAAAACCTACGCAACATAGTAAACCAAACGGGGCAAACTCGACTTAGTTCAATTTGTTGGGCCGTAAACGCTTATTGCCCGTTTTACGGTTTCGGTAAGTCAAGAGGTGAACACCGCAACATTGTCGGTCGTTAATGTACATGTACATAGTTTGTCAATCTTACTGAAGCCTCTGTTTCTCTCCGTAGATGTTTTAAAAGCGACTAAAGAGAAATATACAACCTGTTTGATGAGTGAGGAGAGTGTACCCCAACCTTCTGGTAAATTGATTGATGAAGCCACAATAGCCGAACGGTGAAGGGGTCGGACTGGCCGACTCGAGATCCGAGGAACGCGGGTTCGAATCCCACCGCCGCTCGACTATTGTGGTGAGCCCACTCGTAAGACAAGCATATTTAGCTTACCACGAGGGGCTAACTGGACTATTAGTAATTTGTGCAATACACAAAAAATAGGGAGGGTCATCCTCAGGCAGTGGGTATTATTATGACCTGTGCCTCTACCATGAGTTGCCATCGAAAACTTGTATTCGTATACTACAGTCGATAGAGTTTAAACGTGGATCGATGAAGTTTGCATTAAAATCATACCATGAGTTCAATTACCGTATACTTTACTCGCCAGCGATAATTCGATGGTTTTGTGATGTAATGTTGGTGAGCATGTTAACGTATCCAACTTCACACTCTATGAATGGATGAATGAAAGAACGAATGCCGCTCCTTTCTAACTATATAGAAAAGATAGAGTAGGAAATAACAAACATGTCAAAAATAACACTGCAAAATTTAAGTGTCCTAGAACAGTGCTTAAAGCTGAATTAACATGATGATTTTAAATTTGTATTGTTTATTTCTTGTCATTGCGACTTTGACGCAGCTGTTGTCATGACAACAGATAACAAAACATGTTTTGTTGAAGGATTATTGATGAATAATTTTTCACAAAAAATTGGATTTTAACCACGATAGGAAAATGAGAACCTGCGCCTATCCGTTTAAACCGATTGTAGAATTTATGGAAAGGTAAGTTAAGTAAAAATAAACATACTATGTAGTGGAGGAATTTCGAGAACCCTTAGTATTTCTCTTCGACAAATACTTTAACACATTGTGAACCACTTTTCTTTCACGACTATAAAAATATTTTAGCAATTTAATTTATAAAACCAATTGCGCACGTTTAAAATAAAGTTTGTTTACACTTTGACAGCAATAGACTGACATGCAAGGTGACATGTCAATGAAGTTTTCAGTTACTGTTGCCATTAAAAGAAATTAGTACCATTAGTTTTCCGCAACATGGCGAGGGTTTTTATGTTCCTGGTCAGGCTATAGTGTTTTTAGTTTTGCTGTGGTTCAGCTACTAACCGCTAGAGGCGCTGTACAATTTGCCATACATTTTTTTACGCCCTCGATAGCGAGATGCTCGGTAGGTAAACTCATGGTAGAGGCACTGATGATGATGATATGGATAATTGTAAAACTTACTCCCGGAAGAGATTAAGTTTCTTAGCAAGTCAAAATGGAAAACATACTGAACTTTACTCGTAGGCATATTTACTCAAACTGATGTAAGCCTGTGTTATACGATTACCCCCTTATTAATATGGGGATAAGACATCAAATTAATGCTCTCTGCAAATCTCTGGAGTCAAAAATTCACTGCCAAAGTGCGATTCAAATTATTTCTTGAATGGTGTCATAATTTTCAACACCACACTATAGTTATTTCTCTTTCAATAACTCTCATAGCAGAGATCGTTAATCCACACACCACAGATAATAATAGTTAACAACACTAAGGCTGAGTTGCACCACCTTACATTAACCGTAACTATAACTATAACCGGTGATTTTTGTATGAAGTTTGACAGATTTTGACGTTTGTTAAAGTTGAAGTAAGATGGTGTAACTCAGCCTTATGCTGACTAACTGTAACGATAAATGTTTGACAGATTTTTTTTAAAGATTAGTAAATTGTATTGCACTAATTACTAATAGTCCCGTTACCCCCTCGTGCTAAGCTAAATAAGCTTGTGTTGCGAGTGGGCTCACCACAATAGTCGAGCGGTGGGATTCGAACGCGCGTACCTCGGATCTCGAGTCGGCCAGTCCGACCCCTTCATCGTTCGGCTATCGTGGATACACTTTTGTTAAGTTAAACTAAGATGGTACAACCCAGCCTTAGCAATATCGTACGCCATAAATTATCCGACTACAATCTAATCTCAAGTTAACCAATACAGGTTACAGTTAGTTAGAGACTGCTTAATGGCCACCTGCATCTGGGGCATGTTGCAGAACAACTTTGTTGAGGAAACTACATCATGTGGGTAGCCCGCATTTCGGGAGTGATACTCCTTCAAGTATAAGTATGTTTCTGTAGGCTGTTAACTGTCAATTTTGTATGTGTAGTTTCTATACACAACTTTTAATGGATCTATTTTGATTTTCTTACAAAAAGTATCAAATTGGGGAACTTGAAATCAAAAGAATATCTGACTTATCTATAATATTCTCAATTTACTACAAATAAACTCTAAAAACTACTTTAAAACTTGAAACTATCGATTGGCTCTGGTGGGATATGAACCCATAACCTTCCTCTTGATAGTTACTCTGACTACAAAAAGCTACTGAGATAATAGTAAAATTATCAAAAATTGGCCAGATTATATATATATATAGACAGACACTATGAGATTTAATTGATTAGATATATTAAACAACTAGCTTTTGCCCGCGGCTTCACCCGCGTGAAATTTAGTTTGTCACATATCGTCATAAAATATAGCCTATATGTTAATTTGGGTTATAAAAAGTAATACTATAAAAATTCATTTAAATCCGTTCAGTAGTTTTTGCGTGAAAGAGTAACAAACATCCAGACATCCAAACTTTCGCATTTATAATTAGGTATTAGTAGGATAAANTCTTGCACGGTTATGTTGGCAGATTTGACTCTTACAGTACCTAGTGCAAGCGAAAACCGACACTAAGGTGACGAACCTTTTTATTCCGCGACTGTACCTACTTATTGTCGTTCACATACACTGTATAAACAAAAAAATGCACCATGGGTACCTACAAACAATAAAAAGGAATGTTAAAACTAGACGTGGCTTATCACTTCTAGGAATTAAANTCAATCAGAGCACTGCATCTTTTCACGTGTTAATGTATAGAGCCAAATTATAGCACACAAAAAAGTGGTACCATATGGGACCGCTAGTCTATAATGGGTTAAGTACCTAATACTCGTAATCAAATCAATTTGGGCACAATATTTAAGAGACAACAATATCAAAACATTGATTGCTCCTAGTGTATGGCTTGTTGGTTGTCTTATTAAATAAATAAATATTGAACAGTATTTTAGAAAGAAAAATGAGAAAAACACCTTTAATGTACACCATTGCTTTACACAATTCCACCTCTGATTCCACATTGTTGCAAAACCATTCACAGCAACAAAATGTCTCAGTTAACATGATGTGACATCATCTACACATCACCACACAAAAAAATACAATTAGGGGAGACCTAGGAGAGTTGTGACAGAGGTGAGTTGTGACAAGGACGATTTCTCCTTACTTATTATAGTTAGGAAGCTGGTAAAAACGCTTGTTTGTCGCTTTTAAGACGCTCTTCTTGACTAAGTACCTGCAGCCGGCGCAAGAGACACGGTTACGTAAATATGACGTCTGTGTACAAAAAAATGCGAAAAGTAAGTTTTTCTTCAAAATTTTATTTCAATTTATATCATGTTTTAGTACATGTGCACTGTTGTGTTATTTTTTCTCAAGTTGCAAGGTTATTCAGGTCTCAAAATGTAGCACTGATCTTTTGTGTGCGCATCGTGTTTAGAAAATAAAAAATATTATTCGAACCAAGTCGTCATTTTAAACACCTAGGAGAGTTGTGACAGGCTGTCACAACTCTCCTAGCTTACTGAATTTTTCTGATGGGCCATTTCTACGATGTTTTTAGATGTTTTTTTGTGTGTTAGTAGGTTCATAATTTGTATAAGTAATTGCATGCTGCTACTTTTTTGATTCAGAATGCCTAATAACTACATGAAAGCCATATAGAGGAACTATTTGCTAGAGTCGAAATCTAGGACCTGGCTTATGAAGTGATTAGGTTAAAGAGTTAAAGTTTAAGATAAAATATGCTGCGACCTCTTACAATCTAAACTTGTCAAGATATATTAAGAAGAAAGAGGCTTATCAAGTAAACCCAGAAGGCGAAGCTCCGTCTATGGATTTTACCACCGCGACTATTTTATTTTTACAGAAGAGGAAGAAAATATATCAATAATATTAGCTAAAAAATATAATTTAAAAAAAAATTCAGTGTCGTGGGAGAAAAATGAAAGCTGGAGAAATATGGCTCAAACTGTGTAACGACATCCTATAACTATTTGTTTTAATTGGTTCTAAAGGATGATTAAAGTACTTTTTTGCTAAAAAATCATGTTTCATTGAGTATTATGGTATTTTGTATATCTAATAGGTGGAATACAATGCTGTCACAACTCACCTCGGTACCTGTCACAACTTACCTCGGTGCTAGGAGAGTTGTGACAGAGGGAGTGGTCTAAAATTTTGGTGATTTTCATAGAAACCCTAATACTTTAGTTAACTTTGGTGATTGTTTTGAAAACAGAAGGAACGGCGCCACATTAATTTGTATGATTCATAGCTGTGGAATGTTTTTTGAGCGTGATATGGCCCTTAAAGTAAAAATTGTCACAACTCTCCTAGGTCTCCCCTACATGAAACAAAACTGTAGGAAAATTCCTTATTTTCAGCAACGGTTTTGCTATTAAGTAGGTATATTTCTCACGATTATATGAAGACTTGGAAGCACTTGGAAGGATTATAAAAGTTTAGTTCTCCCGAGGGCCTAATATTTCAACCAGGATTAGGTAGGAACGAGTAAATTCGACCTAATTGGTAACATGTCGGTGGAGAATAATATTTTTTTGTGGAGTGGCCAACCTAAGCGCGGATAGGCCATCGGTCTCAATTACCGGGTATTTTTCGACGGGAACTTTCCTTTTAAGATTTAATTGCCTAGCTTGTATCAATTTTTATAACTATGTACTATGTATATTTTAAAGACTGTAAATCTTTGAAAAGAGGCTGACAATAGTGACTGAGTTTTTTGCGCTGCTTCATCTCAGCACGTATTTATTGTCCCGAAACAGTGGTAGGGTTAATACTGGGACATGTAAAAGTGCTTTTTAAAAGCCTGCTTACAAAAATAAATGAGTTTAATGTTCACAACAACCGATGAAAGGTACTACTTGTTAGCGTTTTATTTATACCCGACTGCACCAGAAGGAGGGTTATGTTTTTTAATTATTAATGTAATACTAACTTCGACTTGGACTCTAATTGATGTGAGTGAGTGATCCATCCGACCGATTTCGGCCATGGCGACCACTCCGACTCCTAGCTGTCTTGGCGGCGCTGGTGTGCCCGAAGATGGCTTACGTAGCCTATTTTCGCGGTAAANACTCACCAGAAAATCCAGTAACCTCTCTCCTCTGGCGTTGTTGTTTGAGCTGCCCCACACAACATGATGAGCATTCGCATCGCAGCCAATGATGGTTTCCAGATCTTCTTGGTTGCCGTGTTGTATCAGATCCTGCATTTGCCTTGACACAGGATCTGCCTTTTCATATGGGAGATATGCCGATGCCACTATCACTCCTCGCAAATCCCCCTCCCTTTGGATCTTCACTGCTGTGAGATCCCTGTAAGAAAACCTGGATAGAGGAATCGCACTTATCCCATTTCTGACATAAATGCAAGTCCTCGTATCATTAGTAGAACAATTATATATTAACATTCCACCTGTGCCGCCGAGTCCTTTCACCTCACCTTTGTACAGGTAGGGCTCTTGGATTAAGGCGATATCATATCTTTTGACCTTGAGCTCTCGTGCCATGATGGCAGTCGCCGCTTTGCAGTGATGCAGATTAATTTGAACGCACCTTAAACCCCCGAAGAGAGCTGCAGACGTCAAATTCTGTCCCCGAGCTCGGTCTCCTCATCCGCGGAGATATCATACTCCAGCGGCGAGGACCGTCCCAGGTCCAGGTCAGCTATGGCTTCCAGCGAGCCTATGGATGCGGGAGACGGAGCGGCAGCAGGTTCATCTACCACCAGCTCCTCCTCCCCACCCCCAGTCCCTCCGGATAGCCCTTCACCCGCACTAGGTCCCGCTATCGGTTCCAAGGCCTGCTCCTCTGTCCGCGGGCAGTCTTCCGGCACCGCCACCGCATCCCCCCGCTGTTCAGCCGTCACAGCCGTCACGCATACGAGACTTTAGTGCGCGCCTTAAGTCTGGCTAAGTTGAACAGGCTGCCATCTGTGCGAAAACGGATGCGGACTCCCTCAGAAACAGTTTGTAGAACCTCTTTGACTACCACCGCAAAGTATAGAGCAAACAGTGTGGGCGCTAGCACACACCCTTGTTTCACCCCACAGGTAACGGGGAAGAAATCTGACTGTTCGCCGTCTACGACGACGCAGCACTGCATATCGTCGTGAAGGAGTCTTNTTGTTTCAACCCACAGGTAACGGGGAAGAACTCTGACTGTTCGCCGTCTATGGCGACGCAGCACTGCATATCGTCGTGAAGGAGTCTCAGAAGTCTCACGAACTTTCCCGTGCACCCTAATTTTCCCAGCACCATCCAGAGAGCTTCACGAGGCACACTATCGAACGCTTTCTCCAAGTCAACAAAGCAGAGATATAGCTGAGGACCCTGCTCTCTGCTTTTTTCCTGTAATTGACGCACGGAGAAGATAGCTTCACAGGTACCTCGGTCAGGTCGGAAGCCAAACTGGGTTTCGGGCAGGATCTGTTCTGACAAATCCTTTAGGCGGTTTAAAAATTGTGCCTCTAAAAAATGTTGAAGACTAAGTCTTACAGTAAGTAATTGGTCTAATTGAGACATACCAGACTTACATGTTTTATAACAAGGCTGTGATCTCAAAAATCCTAAATCTAATCGAAATCGAAGACTAGTCTCCAGCAACGAATAACTATTGCCTTGGAATATTCTGCAAAAAAGGTTTCCAAATTGAGACTAAACGGGACCGAGACCTAACAACTTCTGTAAAAACTTGAAATCTTACCCAAATCCCGTAATAAAACACTGTGCTCAGCTTCCAATTTATCGAACAAAAGTTACCAACTGTCAAAGTAGCTAACCGGGCTTTTCCATTTCGCTACCGGTTTTCGGCAGCCCGCGCCGTCGGATCCAGATTAATCCGGATAGGGGACTTTGGCACGTCTGGATGCAACCCGCTAATCTTGCGGCTTATCTCTCTTGGACACTGTAAGGTTTTTTATGAGAGTTTAGAGACTAAAGCCCGGTCCGTGAGCACGTAGAACTTTGTCCAATGACCCCTAGCTACCCATCCTTATCGCTCGCGCGTAATTATATTGCTGTCGCGACTGTGCGACTGGCACCTGCAGTGAGTGTGCGAGCGCGATAGCAACATAATTACGCGCGAGCGATAAGGATGGGTAACTTGGGGTCATTGGACAAAATTCTACGTGCTCACGGACCAGACTATAGCTACTAACCCCTGTACTACGAAAAACTACTGTCGTTAGCAATATAGCAATATTTACGGGTTGACCGAGTTGGGTACAGGGTCAGTTTTGTGAATGGAATATCATCGCTGAAGACAGTTGCAGTCCAATGCTGGATATAAAGATTTCCTTAGGCCGAGTTGCACCACCATCTTACTTTAACTTTGACAAACGTCAAAAATCTGTCAAACTCCGTACAAAAAGCAAAGATTATTGTTATTATTACAGATGAAATATGGTGGTTTGGTGGTAAAACTCAGCCTTAAAGATCGCAGAAGAAAAATGATCAGTATGATCACATGAGTTTAATGTTAACGTTTGTGTTCTTCTTTACTAAACTTAAAATACAGTGTGAGTCACGTTAAAGTGTACATATGAAAATAGGTAAAACTAGACCTATTTTTATCGACAAAAAAGATTTTTTTTTAATTTTTTATAGAATTTTTTTCTTCCAGTTACTTATTGTAAAGAAATCGTAATAACTTTTAAACTAACAGGTATATCCTGATAAAATAAAAACAGTAATAATGCTAAATAACAGGTGATACTAAAATACATAAAATACTCAGAAAATGCCAACAAATAATAAAAAAAATATACTTTTTGAAAAAAATCTGCTTTTAAATTCGTGTTTTTTGGTTATTTGATAAATTTCTCCAAAAAATGCCCCTATAACAGATGGTTTTTATTACTTTGTATTATTTTCTATCGTATTACCTTTGCAAAACCAAAAATCGCATGTCTCTATCCCTATCACAACGTTTGCAATGATCGTTTGAACTATCCAGAGTCAAATAAATAATGATATCTTAGAGCGTGATACTCGAAACGTGGTGAAACCGCGACCTTGCTCGTATGGAGACGGTTTAATTTGTAGAAAAGAGACACAGTAGGGTCTTTAATAGATCATTCAATCATCAATTTAAAAGTGACCCTCTCTTTGACTGTTTGAAAATCACAAGATAAAGTCGTAAAAAGCTCTAATATTACTCAAATTTTAAAGAAATCAGAAAGAAAGGAAGAAACATTTTAACGATAAACATCACTAGGTAAGTAAGATAAGGACAAAGAAGGTATACGGAACCCTAAAGACAGAAATAGCACATAAATATTACAAGGAAATAAAAAGTGAACTGAGCATTGCCACCCTGTCGCCACAGTGTAGCGATGCCCATCGCAATGGGACTCCACTCAGCATATGCCTTGGCCTCGGTGTAGAAGGCAACGACGCTGGTTTTCAGTGTGACCCATGCCGAGTAATATAGGTAGGTACTCATACCTACTCAATGCCTTCACACTGTGTCCATCACTTCGTAAACCAATTGGCAGCTGGTGTTTGTTCTGGCGACCTATATTTAGCGATAAATAAGCTCGCACAGCTCAGCTCCGTTTATTACATTGGCTAATCTTAATTAGTTCCAATCCTAAACTAATTACGAGAAAGCCAATGTTTGAAGCAAACACCGCGGGAATGGAACCCACAACATGCGGTGTCTTAGTCGCAATCTGATGCATTATTATTGCTAAGACAATATCAGAGTAAATACAAATGAGTAAGTCATCTTCATAGAAACGCACCGAGCGCGTTTTGTATGTGAGCGCGCCAATACGTAAGGGAGAGTCCGCCAATTTGGACCAGTTTTTTTCAATCCCATTTTACACATAGTTTTCTTTTGTTTTTGCTAATGTCCATGGTATATAATAAAAGATACATTATTCAACTTACTATTTCATAAGTATTAATTAACATGATTGTTGTATATTTAGCACAAATCAACAAAGTACGAGTTCAGAGCTTCGGTCCAATTTAGCCAACCGGTTCGATAATTTGTACCACAGGGTTACTAAATTGGATTTCAATAAATTTCAAGCCTATAAAAAAACTATGGCAAAATATTATACGATACATTCTTAACAGATTAGGAAACGAAAAGGAACAATAGTTAATAACATAGACAATCGATATTGTTTTACACGTTATCACGATTTTAAGTACAAGTTTTGTAAATCCAATTATCGTAACGCACACTTGTACCTAATCTACTTTGCCTGTCTTTTGCTTTCATTTATTGTTAGTCAAACATAACTACCCTATTATAACTTCAAAATATGGTTTACTAAAAAAAATTTCAAAATCCTTTGGTAAAGTTCCATACAACTTGATGTGGTACAATTTAGCCGACTAGGTGATAGTGCTTTTAAAAAATCGGTAAAAAATATAGCTTATAAATACCGAAAATTTTTTCAAATAACTGTAATCCACACTAATTTATGCTTCTAAATAATATATTAGAAACAGCCTGTGATTAAATTTAACAAAATTACAAACTAAACATGTATTGTCAAAAGTTACTTGAAAACAATGAAAAAATACTTTTCAAAATAAAACACACATGTTTGTTGTCACGGCAAAAACCACATGGTCGATATTAATTGAATTTAGTTGTGTATCGCTTAGTGTTGCAATTACAGACATTCAATAAATACTTTACGAAATATGAGGGTGGTACAATTTACCCGGCGGTACAATATACCGAACTCTCCCCTATGCGGCGCGCACGCACATACTGACAAAATTCGGCGCAACTCCCCGCTAATCCACGCTAAATATGGCCGGAGGTACCTTTTAATTGTTTATAAAAAAATGTGTTTTTCTTTATGTTTATTTATTGGGCTTTCAAATGACACTAATATTGGTGGAGCACCATGATTGTGTCACGAGAAAATCATTAAAGTTATTGTCTCGAAATATGCGATTTCATTGACGCCGAGTGTAGATGTTTAACAAAACAATGCACATTATTGTATAGATTATTGGATTCATATCTACATAATATCTACATGAGTATTAAATGTTAGAGCTTTAACTGGGTCTAGAACCTTATAAGAGAAATTAAATTACTCTAATTAACGCAAACTTAACTCTAAACAAACAAAAAAAAATAGAACCTGTCTAAATAAGTAAGTACCTACATACTCGTAAGTATGTTCTCGAAGTAATTTTGTCGGCGATTGATGGATGCTGAGAACGTGCAGTGATTAAGCAATAACAAAAAACTATACCAAAGAGGCACGAAAAGAGGTTTTCTTGTTTTTAAATTTGTAAGAAGATCAGTACTTTGTCTATTTTAGAAAAAAAAACCATTCAAACAGCTTGCGCATAATAATATTAGGTATGTAAACACTTCAACGATAAAGTATAAAATATGCAGAAAATCTCATAACCCGCGCCTGAATCTGTGCCATTATCAGGCACGAACAATCGTTTTCATAATGACAGCATTTAATACGTCTAAAGGGAAAGAACATTCAAACTTCAGCGTCTTCAGATTTTGCATATTCTTGAGCCAAGGGAGCAATAAGGTATAACACCATTAAAAACTTCATAATGAGTCCCATGCGAGCGGGAAGGCCTTATAGTTCCCGTAGGAACATCGATATCCCGAATTTACGAGGCCTAAGCTAACCGGTGAAAAGAGGAATTGCCATATTTTTATGGGGAACGTAAAATATTTCATTTAGACTAAGGTCGCATTAAGGTACTTTTGATGTTTGTTTACTGTAGAGGATACCGAGAAGAGTCGATTTCTCTGCGCTTATGACAGTTAGGTACGCCCGTATTCACAAACATTACTATGAGGTCTCACAGTGCGCGTGGACGCACAGGGTGACACACGAACCAATCACAGAGCTCTATTTAACACTGGCGTTCGAATTGCTGCTTCACTAAAGCAAGCGTACAACAACAAACTGTGGAGTGTCGAAAGAGCAACAAATGTTTGTTTACTGTACGTAAAGGATACCGAGGAGAACCGATTTCTCTGCGGCTGTGACAGTTAGTACGCCCGTATTCACAAACATTACTATGAGGTCTCACAGTGCGCGTTAATGCACAGGGTGACACACGAACCAATCACAGAGCTCTATTTAACACTGGCGTTCGAATTGCTGCTTCATTAAAGCAAGCATACAACAACAAACTGTGGGGTGTCGAAAGAGCAACAAATTCGCGAAATTGCTAGCTCGATAAATAGCCTAAGGTTTAGAGAAAGCCTTTGTAACTCTCCTCCTACGTGTCTATATTTGACACAGTTGTGAATATTCATTGAGTATTTTAATTTGGGTAGGATTTGCCTGTTGCTGGGTCACAAATGGCTGGGTGTCCTTTTAAGTATTATTAAGCCAGAATTATGAGAGCCCTACCTTAAAATTACTAATGATACTCTCTAGTATTTAGGGAAATATTTTTTCAAAGTTGAAAAATAAGAATTTTTTCCTTATTAGCACCTACTAAGACTATTAGACCTTTACTACATTTATAGATAGCGTAAAAAGTCTACAGTCAGCAAGATTTTTCAATGTATCAACATGCCTTTACGCCACATATTTTATCCCAGATGTTAATCTTGTAACAAAATAGGTATTTACTACTTTAGAAAATTTAGAATCTCTATCTACTCAGGCTGAGTCATAAATGTATGTACCTACTTTCATTAAGATGTTTTTAGTAAAAGCAAAAAATACATTCTTGCCACAAAAACGCAAATTCTCAGAGCCGCGATACGCATCACAAAGTTTACCAAGGTATTTACTTATTTAGCCAGTGTTTCTTACAAACCAAAGTAGTTTTTGCCATTACCTCCTTTTTATTTTTGCGCGAAAGTTTTCTATATTACACGATCTTGGGTAAAAATGAATATTATTATTACAATGAACAATATAAATAGCGAAAATTCGAGCTAAATATTTTTGGTTATGTAAAAGTTCTTGGTAAGACAATTAGATAGAATTAGTTTTGAAACTTTCGCGTCATAGTAGGTTCTACTAAGTATGACGTGAAAGTTTCAAATTGCTATTGTTTTAACTAGCGGCCGCCCGCGATTTCGTACGCGTGGATCCCGTTTTACCCCCTTAGGAGTGGAGTTTTGTAAAATCCTTTCTTAGCGGATGCCTACGTCATAACATCTACTTACCTGCATGCCAAAGGACAATGTTCGTTCTCCATACATTGTTCGCCGTTAGATCAACAGTGCCGAAATAATACTTTCTAGGTTCTAAATGACACAAATCTTTATGTAAGAACAATTATTCCTGGCGGACCAATTCTATAAACTTATTGATAGCAATATTGTTATCATAACCTCTTACTTACTAGTATTGTATTATATTATTTTATGCACATCGATTTGGGAGATGTTCTGTATTGTAGTTGTCGCAGCCAAATTGTATTATAATATTGGACGGGTTTTGGAAATAGCTCGGCGTTCCACTTTTATGATTTACTTACTTACATTTTGCACGTAAATAAATAACATGAATCCTATGTTTACTTTCCACTCTTGACATTTAACACGTGACTTACCAAACTAACTATCTCCATGGTTACCGTCTTAGTCTATGCATGACTAGGGATTGAACAACTTTTAATTGAATATTATTAACAATTCTCGATAATTATTATCGATTGAAAAATATTCGGTATTTGAATCGAAAGATATATTCAATTTTATCAATATCAAAATATTCAATTTTAATAATAAAATAAATATTATTTACTACCACCTATGAAATGTTCTAAAAATTGCCTGGAGCGCTCCCCCAATCCTGGGTTTTCCCTTTCCAAGCTGAGAGGATATCATTTTGGTTCTATCGATACATTATAAAGGTACTTAATATTTGAAATGTATTACCAATTATTGTTATAAGCATTTTGAGCGAATAAAACTTTCAATTCTATTAGAACTTTAGACATTTCTCTCACTTTAAGCGGCATTGGATTTTTCATCGAATTTTGAAACTGTAACAGATATATTAAAGATGATCCCATATTGTTGTCATTGTCTATATCAGTGTTATGATCACAATTCTTTTTATTTTATTCATGACCTTCGACCAGTTGGACACATTAGATAGCTTCTTGTAGTATCGTGCAATATATTTTTAACTTTTAATTAAAATCTAGTCATACTGTAGCAATTTGGACGATTTATTTTATTTACAAGATCGGTATCTTATTGTCTATGATGACCGCAGTCAACATCACTATTACATGGATTCCTAACAATGAAGTACGGCATTGCCTTGTGCCGATTTTACATAGATTTTATCGACACAAATTATGGAACTTCATAGGATATGGAGCAGGCCACGCCCTAAAATGTCCGGATGTCGTCATAGTATTATGGAATACATATAAAATACTTTTATTATTTCATTTTTTAATCCTCAAGTGTCCGTTACAATCTAATTAATATTTAAGTATTCAAAAAGTAAGAGATTAATTTTGATACTTTACTGCTGTGCCCAGGAATCTGAGGCGGTTTCTGACAATGTCCTTTCAGCCCGATCCGTCCAGTGGTTTGGGCTGTGCGTTGATAGATCACTTTGTCAGTCAGTCAGTCACCTTTGAGTTTTATATTTAGAGTAGCGGCCGCCTGCGATTTCGTACGCGTGGATCCCGTTTTACCCCCTTAGGAGTGGAGTTTTGTAAAATCCTTTCTTAGCGGATGCCTACGTCATAACATCTACTTACCTGCATGCCAAATTTCAGCCCGATCCGTCCAGTGGTTTGGGCTGTGCGTTGATAGATCACTATGTCAGTCAGTCAGTCAGTCAGTTTCTCCTTTTATATAATTATTTAGATTTATTTCTACTAACACAAAGAGGTGTATTGTCCAGTAACCAAGTTAGAGTCCTAACTTTTTATGCCATCTGCATCCATTCATTATGTTCAGTTAACTTATGAAGGTTACTGGTACTACTATCAAAACAAAAGATAAGTACTTCCAAGGGGACTAGAAGGTTAGGTGGAGACACACAGTGCAAAATCCATTTGTGTATTTGTCCCGTGTGGTTAAGACATTGCAGGCTGGAATCAATTTGATATGGAATTCTGTACTTCAGAGGGTACGTTAAGCCGTTAATCCAATTGAGCCTTTGGCAAATCATGAAGGGTCAAACTTACAAATCAAATCAAAATATTTATAAGTACGAATATGTAGATATGCCCTTTTCAGGGCACTTATAAATATTAAATAAAACTTTATTTTTCCTAATTTTTGATAACTTTTCTGACTATCTTTTTATCATTGACGTACTCTAGATTACGGTACAATCATGGGTCCGTGAAATCAATATTAATAAGTCAATTGTTATGCATCAAAAATTCGAGTAAAACCGACGGCGTCTGCTAGTGAAAGATAAAATAAAGGCTGAAGTTGGAGGCATTTAGCAGAAGTTTTCGGCAAACGACCTCTTTTATCCACCTGGACATCTTTATAGAAAAAAATCCATCTCGAATCTAGAGCTATTAGGACGGGGCTTGATAGAAAGCGGTGCTATATTGGGCGGGGCTGAAAATCGGCGTTGTATGGGGATCTTCAGGCAGGCCTGGCTCACTGACTGACTGAAGATTTTCAGTTAAAACTGTAGAGTGTGTCGGTCGCTCGTAGCTGGTATTTTTATGTGGACAAATATGAAACAATAATACGATTGTACCTTTGGCAGTTGACCCATTGCATAACTGGCTGAGTATGATTTTTTATTAGTGAGTCGTTTGTATAGACAGGCCTGGCTCACTCCGCGCGGTAAGTACATCCGATAATTACCTACAGCGAAGCGCCCCGCCGGCGGGTATTATAACAGTCGAGTGTCACGCGCGCGCCCGTCAGGACGCTGGCGTGCGTTGTAGTACCTAATTCTATGATCGAAGTATTATTTAAAAATGGACATAAGAGAGAAATAAATATTATTGTGCGGCGTTCGGGTGTTTAAATTCGAAAAGAAATCTACCGGATTTATCTTTTTTTTCGCTTCCCAAAGATGCTGTAAGGTATGTTGGCCATGAAGGTAATCAATAATTCTTAGGATAGTATAGGAACCTAACCTACCATGACTACTGCTCAGAATGCGTTCGTTCGTTTCAGCCAAAAATGACGTCCACTGCTGGACAAAAGGCCTCTCCCAAGGTTTTCCATAATCAATGCGTACTTACCTACATACGTACCTCATTACAAATAAGTAGATTAATTATTTTTTTACTAGACACTACTAGACAGCAACCCTAACAGCGTAAGAAGAGTTCAGAGGCACGCGATAGAAAGAGACAAAACTTGTAGGTGAATAAAATTGTAGGTACTTAGTGCTGTGCGAGCTGAATTCCACTGTATCGCGTCGTAGCAAGACTCGCATTTATTTAAATCGTCTTGCGGAGTAATCCTTCTGTACCTGTACTATTACTTATTCTGTGCTTCAGGTCTACAGTTTTTCGGGATAGCGTGCATTTGGACTAACGATATTCTGAATAGGTAATGTTCTTTCAGGGTAGAGTGAATAGCAAGGACTATGACTATAATAGTTGCACAATAATCTAATTGAGATTCTCTTATGCCATAAATCTTTGGCGGTATTTTCAATCTGTGGCACGATTCCGATATTGCTAAATAAATAAAAAACCTTTTCTTCCAATCGCATTTTTAAGAACCTTACTGTTACTGAACAATCACCCGCTCTCAGTGAAGCCGCGGCGCGAATCTGGCGCGTTTAGCGAGGCGTTGTCGTGGGTCGCTCCGTCCCGAGAGAGCGCTGGAGTTGCCACTTCCGCGCACGCAGATTGGCCGCTCTTTGAGAACAGATAACAGTGTTCTTTGCCTGAAATCTGAAACAAATGTAACTCAGGCCAGAATCTAAGCCACATGTAAAAATACATTATAGTGTAGAATAATTACGTCCGCCCCGCTGTCAGTAAAGTCGCTTGGCGAGGCGTTGTCGTGGGTCTCTCTCAAGAGAACGCTATGGAATTACCACTTGTGCGCACGCAGGACTGCCGCTCTTTGAGAACAAATAGTGCGCTTAGGCCAGATAATTAAACCACGTGTAAACATACATCTCGTAGAACAATCATATTCCGCTCTCAGTGAAGCCGCGGCGCGAATCTGGCGCGTTTAGCGAGGCGTTGTCGTGGGTCGCTCCCAAGAGAGCGCTGGAATTGCCACTTCCACGCACGCAGGACGGCCGGCGGGCCACGACGCGGTACAAGGAAACGGTTTTTGAGGACAGATAGGAGTGTACTTTGGCGTGAAATCTAGACCTATTGACTTGAATATGAATACTGCAAGATAAAATTCATTTATAATTCATACCTAGACATATTTAGGGAACACAAAGAGCACAGAAAGATCTACGTATGTTTGTATGTTCCATTTAAGTGTTGTGGATCGCCGTGACTTCGCCTAAAAAAAGTTTTGAAAGGATTTTTTTCGTGTGACAATTTTACCAATTAAATAGGCAGTAATAGGCACTCTCTTTGTTCATATTGATTTATTTGGGCTAAGAACATTGTTGTGGGTGAATTTCAACAAGTGCATATTTTTGCCTAATTTTGGTGGAAATTGTTATTTGTGTATTTTTATTCTTTAATTATAGATCAAATTTATTGGAAACTTATACTGTTTCTAACATGATTAAGACATTAAATTTTGTCCAGTAGTTTTTTAGATTTTCCTTACACCAAAATTAAGAGAACACCAAAATTTATATTAAAGCACCAAAATTAGAAAATATGCTGTCAGTCGGTCATATCTTAGTGCCAAGCTCAAGAAATGGTTTTAAATTTACCAGCACCGACTCAAAAAATATTAATCATGGTATATTGTCCTAATAAATAAATAACGACGTACTTATTTTCTACTTTTAAGTGATTGTTGGCGTCGGTTTTAATTTTTTTGTTAAAATTATTTTTTTTCATGCTTTTTAGTTGATTAGTCCTTGTTATTGTCACTGAAGAGGGACAGTACCTATGTTTAATGTGATTAAGACTATAATTTTCCATTTTGTAATGGAAAATTATAGTCTTAATCACAATCCAAGTGTAAATAATCTTCCTAGCAAAATACAGGCTCCCTACTTTAAATATCGGCAACTAAAAAGTATCAATGTATCATGTGTCAATGTATGTATCAACAAATGAGTATTGAGTATCATCTAACTCCTAACTTATGTTGTTTGACCTTTCATCATCAGCTCATCTTAAATACCTGAAATAATACAACTGTATGTACATACCTACCTAAAATATTTAAAGAATTATCCTCCAACTCCTAAGCGTTAAGGAGTTTTACCTTCCATCATCACCTCATCAACATTAGATGATGACTACTTGAATAACTTTAGAAAACGTATTGCATTCCTACAAAATTTGAGGTTTACTCTCGATTTCCCTAGGATCCCATCATCAGATCCTGACTTGGTGACAATGGGACCACCACATAAGTGTACCCTATAGAACAAAAAAAGAATTTTGAAAATCGGTTCACAATTGACGGAGTTAAGTCGGTTAAAAATGCTTTGGTGCACCACCAAAAACACCAAAATTGACTCACCAAAATTAGATTCTCGTTGAAAAAGCTAAATTATATGAAATCTGTTTTAAATATAACAATAACATTTTAACACATGGTATGAAAACAGTTCCTTTACATTATACGAGGAATTCAACTAAAAAGAATAGCTTAGAAATCTTATACAAAAAGACACCAAAATTGCAGAATTGTTGTCCGTTTAAAAAAAAACAACACATTTACGTTTTTGGCGGGAAGACGCAGAGGTCTTGCACCCGTCTGCCGTCACTGCTCGCGGGGGCGGTACTAAACCTAACGAATGATGGGAGTGTTTAAATCCTGTTTGATCTTTAAAGAAACTGACGAGCTATTTCATTATTGACACCAAAATCATAAATTTTTCGCGGACAAAACTTAAGGACGTGACTTAATCACAGTTATTTGGGAAACTTGCTTAATTTGGTAATCTTAGATAATAGATAGATTGTATAATCCAAAAATATACTTTTTCCCTGAGTTCTGTTTTGATCTTCAGCTAAAAAAATACATATTGTAAGAAATTAAGGACGTGGACACTGCACCAAAATTAGAAACGCTTAGTTCAATTATTTTTTGTCGAATTTGTAAAAGAAAATACTCATTAATAATGTTGTCCTCAAAATGGAACCTCTGTATATTTTCGTGTAAAAAAAATCAAAGTTCTATGTCATAAAAAACATATGATTTTCAGCTACGCCGCTCAAAAAATGTGTTTGGGAAATTGACCCTTGTACAAGACATAGTTACTGTAGTATCAACAGACGCATCTTCTTTTTTGCTAGCCCTTTTTCCCGTTATTTGGGGTCGGCGCTCCTTGTCACAGATGAGACACTTCTTGTTCTGAGGCGCCAGGGCAGTCTGTCCTGGGTTGTCGAAATATTAAATATTTGTCTGGGCGCGATATACTTAAAAGCGCTGAGTAAAGTTACAATACAATGTCACTTATCAAACTGTAGTGGTATTAATTTAGTGTTTATTTATTATGATAGTAACTCTGACCCGCTAGTTTAATGGCCCCACACATAAGTTCTAAGTCCGCTGAAAAAGGCGGGCAGGTTTTATTTAGTGTGAAAACATATATTAGCCCGGACTGCCGCCGGCCGGCCGTAATGACCGGCACAGACATGGGATGTTCTGCGCCTGTCCGGATAACGGTCTTTGTAAGTCAGTTTGTTCGTTCGCAAAAAAGTTTTGCCGTTATTTATAATATGTAGAGGCGACAGCACGTCAAGATAAATGCTATGGTATCTTCGTTCGTTCGTTCATTTCAGCCGAATGACGTCCACTGCTGGACAAAGGCCTCCTCCAAGGTTTTCCACAATGAACGGTCCTGCGCTGCCCGCATCCAGGCTTTTCCCGCGACCTTCACCAGATCGTCGGTCCACCTAGTAGAAGGCCTGCCCACGCTACGTCTTCCAGCCCGTGGTCGCCACTCGAGAACTTTTCTGCCCCAACGGCCATCATCTCTACGAGCTATGTCTATGGTATCTTACGTAGTGGTAATAGACGTTAATTTGCACCAAAAATGTATCAAATAGTGCGTGACACCTAGAGTAGCAGCTCGCAGAATTGCTAAAATCAAGTGGCAGTGGGCGGGGCACATAGCACGTAGAGACGATGGCCGTTGGTCGACCTAAAGTGTCCAAAAAAATTGATGAACTACTTTAGGTGTCAAATCAAAGCAAATCAAATCAAATAATCATTTATTGTGTTAGTTATAGGTAATATCCCGAACTATTTGACGCTACTGTACCTTTATGATAATTATGTTAAACCGGTTTACCTACACGGTGCTATCTAGCCCCAAAGTAAGGCAACGACATCAATGGTAATACTTATGCTACTTAATTTAACTAATAGCAGGCCTGGCTCACTCCGCGCGGTACATCCGATAATTACCTACAGCGAAGCGCCCCGCCGGCGGGTATTATATCAGTCGAGTGTCACGCGCGCGCCCGTCAGGACGCTGGCGTGCGTTGTAGTACCTAATTCTATGATCGAAGTATTATTTAAAAATTGACATAAAGAGAAAGAAATATTATTGTGCGGCGTTCGGGTGTTTAAATTCGAAAAGAAATCTACCGGATTTATTTATTTTTCGCTTCCCAAAGAATGATGCTGAAAGATATGTTGACCATGTAGGTAATCAATAATTCTTAGGATAGTATAGGAACCTAACCTACCATGACTATTGCTCAGAATGCGTTCGTTCGTTTCAGCCAAAATAAATGACGTCCACTGCTGGACAAAGGCCTCTCCCAAGGTTTTCCATAATGAATGCGTACTTACCTACATACGTACCTCATTACAAATAAGGAGATTAATTATTTTTTTACTAGACACTACTAGACAGCAACCCTAACAGCGTAAGAAGAGTTCAGAGGCACGCGATAGAAAGAGACAAAACTTGTAGGTGAATAAAATTGTAGGTACGTAGTGCTGTGCGAGCTGAATTCCACTGTATCGCGTCGTAGCAAGACTCGCATTTATTTAAATCGTCTTGCGGAGTAATCCTTCTGTACCTGTACTATTACTTATTCTGTGCTAATAGTTATAATTCAGCCAGGAAAAATGCTGTACTATTCGGAGAGTTCCCCACCAGTGCGCTAAAACCATCGTTAAGTATTTTTTCTACCACAGAACCAACTATAGCAACTAGTTTTGGAACAAATAATCAATTTCATACCAAAATAATACAAGAATAAGACCCACAATAAACAGGTAACAATATTCTTATTTTGTTAAATAGGGAAAATTAATCGCTACAATCGGTAATTCAGTTATTTTCCCCTTTAAAACAATTTAACTGATAAATACTACATTATTTTACTCGGTAATAGGCAACCACAAACTACTTAATCGGCTATCAGTAGTTCAACTACGCAAACCATTTAGCAAAATATTTTACTAAAACATTTAACAAAATAGCAAATATTTCAAAGCCAATTGAATACTGGTCTGGTGACTAAATTAAATGCGTCAGTAATAAATTACTATCGGTGGTCGATTGACCGCAAATTTTTGGACTGAATTCAGCGAAATATAGTGTAAAGTGAATTTGAAATATGCCTCATTACCTCGTGGCCAAACTAAAATGCCAAACTAGAGGAAAGAGAGAGAAAACTTAATTCCTCGTAGCCAAACCGTAGTCATAGTTTAAAAATAACACATTACTGTACGTGTAATAGTCAAATCACGGAGAATTAAGAGACCAACAGTTTAATTTCTTTTTATAAAAATAATAGTCAAATCACGGAGAAATAAAAGACCTCCAGATTAAGCCACATCCTAAATATAGCTTTCTGCATAACCCAGAGGTTGACGGAGAATGCTTTTAGCATTAAGTCTTCCTTTTTTATAATTTTTATTGTGCAATAAAGTTTTTTAATAATAGTAACGTGACACTACAACCACCTTGGAACACTGGATATCTTCCTTTGGAGTTGATTATAAGTGGATTTTCATTGATTTTCAACTCACAAGATGACATGCACTCGGTCGAGCGGCCGGTGGTGCGAAGCTACCATCCGCGGAATTATGCCTGAACACCTTTAAGGCCGAAGCCAGCCGAATCCGGCAAGGATATCCTCACTGTGGAGCCCCGAGAGTCATTAGCATGATCTGAAAATTTGAAGATCTTGAAATATTTTTGACCATGTTGTTTTCTTTTATTGTGTCAAAGCACATACGAGTATTAAAAGCACCTTAATGAAAAAGGGCTACTATAAAGTCGATGATTATTTAAAAGATAAAAATGTTTGGGATGCGTAACTGCCTAGCTCGCATAAATATTTATAACTATGTATTTTGAAAACCTGTAAAACTTTGAAAAAGAGGCTGACAATAGTGTCTGAGTTTCTTGCGCTGCTTCTTCTCAGCACTGGCCCATTTATTGTCCTGAAGCAGTGGTAGGGTTAATACTGGGAAGTGTAAAAGTGCTTTTTTAAAGCCTACTTACAGAAATAAATGAGTTTTACTGAGTTTTACTGAGTTTAACTGTATTGAATCAACTTACCTATAGATACAAGGAAATTAACATAACAACATTAACTGTTACCACGTGATTCTCATTTGGCATAACTATGACAGATGGCGCTATTAATGCTACGAGACAATGCGGCAAAGGTGCCATTAACGGTAATAGCGGACAGACTGGCTTTATGGCCACTATGATGCTTTTTCTGTGGCCGAAAATAGTACCTGGCTATATGAGAGGTTTATTAGGTAGGGAACTACCGCCAGTTCTTATTGCGCCCCGAAAGAGGCCGTAAATGAACTTATTGTTGTTAGAGAGTTGTAAAAAAGGTGACTGACTGGCTGACTGACATAGTGATCTATCAACAAACAAAATCAAAATTAAAATCAAAATGAACAGCCCAAACCATTGGACGGAGCGATTTAAGATTTTTTAAAGATAATTATAGATGCAAAGAGAGAAAAGGACCAACAATTTAATTAAATCGGTGCTAAATGTTCAAAATATAAGTAAGAGAGTAAGTTTAAATATTCCTAAGTAATATAGACCAAGAAATGGTCCATATAACGTAAATACACACTGAACTCCGTACAGGCAGTTTCGCTACGTTCCTTATCCTAATAACACTTAACTTCTTAATCCACTCCGAAGAAATAGAAAATATATATGGAAACAAACATAACAATTTTGTAGATCGCACGCCGGTTTAACACGTCTTGCTAACAAGTTTCAAACTTGAATAAAATTTAACGACTGCCTTTGGGGTTACGGAACATACAGAAGTGGAGAATGGCGAACAATATTTAGAAAAAGTCTTAGGTAAGCACTTTGTTGTTTTACCAACCCAATGTTTGGATATTAAAAGAAGTGCCTACGCACGGGACTATTCCCACCTCTCGTTCCCACCGCCGCGCTGCAACTCCTGTGTAGCCAGAATCTACAGCTTACATACCTATTGAGTGATACCATAATAAGTATGTTTCATCATCTTTAACTCATAGGTATGTTATAATCATTTATCAAACCCAAAAACTTTACACACTTACTTATCAATCGGCATCTTAAATTTCTAATTTATCAACAATTCCATTTCAATACGCTTTTGATTGCATTACTTAATATAACCAATTATTCCTCAACTAAACTGTTTGTTGAAGTTAAAAGACGTGTGTATAAAAGCAACTTTGATATAATTAACATTTATTGCACCACTTAAGGCAGTGTAGATATCCAATATCACCTTAAATAAAGTTTTCGTGACTAAGTTGCGGTAATTAATTCGAATGATGTCTTTATTTTCAAGTTCGTAAAATTGAGCACCACTTCCATTTCAGCTTGAAATGTCTCTTTTATTATTTTGCTCATAGCCTTTTAATGATTATATCTGCTATTAAAATCGAATATCTATACTTATAATAAATCTGTAGAGAGGTCAATTCTGTACATGAAATATATTTTCAAAATAACGTATCAGGGGGTGATTAGTGATCGATACTGATGCCAAAAATGCAATCAGTAAAATTTTTGTCTGTCTGTCTGTCTGTCTGTCTGTCTGTCTGTCTGTCTGTCTGTCTGTCTGTCTGTCTGTATGTTCCTTATAGAAACAAAAACTACTTGACGGATTTTAACGAAACTTAGTACAATTATTATTCGTACTCCTGGGCAGGTTATAGGATACTTAGGAATTCCCACGGGCACGGGAATTAGCGGGAAAATCCTTTTGTATGAAAAATCTAAACTGCTTAAGTTAGACGCTTGAAATTTGGCATGCAGGTACCTTAGTAAACTTAAAGCTTAGTTACAACAGAATATTGCGAAATTCCCACGGGAACGGGAGTTAGCGGGAAAAAACATTTGTATGAAAAATCTAAACCGCTTAAGTTAGACGCTTGAAATTTGGCATGCAGGTACCTACCTTAGTAAACTCAAAGCTTAGTTACAACAGGATATTGCAAAATTCCCACGGGAACGGGAGTTAGCGGGAAAAAACATTTTTATGAAAAAATCTAAACCGCGTAAGATAGATGAAGGGGGTAAAACTGGATCCACGCGTACGAAGTCGCGGGCGGCCGCTAGTCTAGCATAAACAACGACTTTGAACAACAAATTTGGAAGACACAAACTGTAAAAGACATTTTCATTTCTACAGTTTACCAATTTAAAACAATATTCACAATGAACAGCGTATTTTAAATCTGTTTTATATGAGACGCTTCCACGCTGGATTGCTCGTTTGATTAGTTTATTATTTGCCAGGCGCTAAAGCCGTATTTTCGGAGGAAACTTTGCTATGATTACGATATGGCTTCGGCAATATTGTAGAATTCGGGCAGACTTTCATTATTGCACGATCATCGGTCGGTTGCGGTTAAAAGCCTGTAGTAGAACCTAAAGCTGTAGTAGAGCTGTAAACAGGACCAGATTAACTTATTAGCCACTGCCTAGGTCCCACATTGATTAGAGGTCCCACATTGGTTAAGGGTCCCACATTAGTTAGGGGTCTCACATTGGTTAGAGGCGTGAAAATAGGGCCTTTCGATCGAGGGGGGCCCGTCTACACTAAAAAGTTGTAAGGTCATTTGAGATGACAACGAGAGACTCCTTAATTCGTATTCTTTTTTTCTAAAATAGGGCCCCGACTTAGTTGATCCGACTTTCAGTAAAGAGGGTTAACAGTGTTAGGTGCTTTTAATCGATTAGACCCATATTTGGCCCATTAAACTGTCATTATTAGTATGAACAAAGGGCCATAATCACTACGATATTACTCCGACCCTAACTTAATAGCCGGGTATTATTGCTTTAGATATCTTTATACCTACTTATTACAAATACCAATGTTTTAAATTCGCTTTTCAACCTCAAAAAAGACGGAAATAACACACGCTCTATAATTGATAGTTAAACAAACATTTGTTATTTTTAACTGTTCGATTAGTAACCAAATGGCTAAAATTTAAACTCTAACAATCTCTGAAGCGGAATATAAAATATCAAACTATGAAGTTTGAAACACATTAGCTTTCAGTTTAGTTCAAAACTTTTAGGGCAAGCAACTTCGTGATAATATATCGATCACAAATTCAGCGATAGTAAGTGAATTTCAGGGAAATAACTTTCAAAATATTTAACGCTATTATGAAAGACGTTTATCATTATTTATGAGCGATATTTTATTTGTAATTTCATAATATGATAAACTCTCGAAAGTATCATGAATTCTCATTGAGTATGCTGGTTCTTAGCCGAATTAAAAAAGGAGGGATTTCTTCCACCACAGTAGTATTAAAGAACCTAAAAGCCTATAATTTTGCCTGCAATGATTTTGATAATTTGTAGCATATACGTATACCATTTTGGTATAATAAGTACACCATAAAAATCCACAGATTTTAAAATTAACTTCTGAATTCACTATATCAGTTTCACAGCAACCTCACGCCCTAAATCAAAGACTACCAAACCCATAAATTAGTAGCACTTACGTACAGTATACGTTAGCCCATTGTTGGAGTTCGGAACTTTCAAGTTTTATGGAAAATTTAGCAGCGGGGATATAATATAGGTTGCAATATTTGGTATTCGGTACAGAGTTTAAAATAAACTAGCGGCCGCCTGCGACTTCGTACGCGTGCACCCCATTATACCCCCTTAAGGGTTAAATTTTGCAAAATCCCGTCTTAGTGAACACCTACGTTCTAAATGGAACCCCATGCAAAATTTGAGCCTCCTAGAACTTGTAGTTTATGAGATTTCGTGATGAGTGAGTGAGTCAGTCAGTCAGTCAGTCACCTTTCGCTTTTTATAGATATAGATAAGTCAGTAATGAAAGCGAAATAAGAAATAAAGTCAATCTGTCCGACAATCTTTTCAGAAAAATATTGATTTCCTATCTTAAATAAAAATATGGCCTGCTATACAGATTACTACCAAATACAATCTTTCCCTTTTACCATGTACCTACTATAGGCCACAGAAGTTCCAGTTACTCATTTCCGGTTTTTCTCTCGCTCTCATCAAATCTCTCGCTTTTTTGCGATAGAACGAGACGACATGACCGGAAATAAGCAGCTGGAACTGTGCCTGATAGTAACGTATACTGATGAACTCTATTTAATAGCAAAGTGAAACTTTAACGTTTTTTCTATCTTATAATGAACTAGCGGCCACCCGCGACATGGTACGCGTGGATCCGGTTTTAAAATAAATGAAATAAAATAAAAAGTATTTAATTCAGATTACAGATATTCATAAATATTAGTAAAAACTTAGGCTAATGTTAGTATCTTATTTCTAAACCAGACCTCGTCCTGCTGAGCATGTCATTGTGGCCGATCAGTGGACAATCCCCACTATCGGCTGTCTCCTTCAGTACGCTGTGGCAGCTGCCGCGCACTCTGTTTACCTCCTTAGGGGTAGAGTTTCGTAAAATCCTTTCTTAGCGGATGCCTACGTCATAACATCAACCTACATGCCAAATTTCAGCCCGATCCGTCCAGTGGTTTGGGCTGTACGTTGATATATCACTATGTCAGTCACTTTTGAGTTATACAATTTAGATTATTATCAATGTTTTATCAAAATAATTTCCAAGATTGTCAAAGCCAGCACCGAAAATAATTTATCGATATGACATGGGCTTTTTGCCCGGGCACCCGAAACTCTGCCCGTTGACTCAATGGACGGATCGGCACGTTCATTACTCACCGGGATTTGAATGCAGGCCTTTGTGTTTGATGCCACAAAGATTACCTCGACATTTACATGTTGGCCCTTTTGTAGAGCTACATTAGGGATATCCTGAAATTCGTTGAATGAAAAATCCTTTTTGTCAACAGCTGAAGGATTAAGAACGGTACGGGCTAGGGATACAATTTAGCTTCGCAAGGAATCAATGGGCTTCCTCGATGATGAGTAAGGGAAACGACATCACAAAAAGTTAACAATCAAAATACGAATATCACCAAAACTTCTTGACTTTTACACACTACCTTTTGCCTGTAGCTTCACCCGATTAAAATTCAGTTTGTCACAGAAATGCCGAAAGACTTAACTTTGATTTTTGGCCATTTAACTCAATATTGTTATAAATTATAGCCTGGTATATTGATACAGAAAATAATTTTGGTTCAAAATTCATACAGTGGTTTTTCAGTTATTTACTTTGAGCACTATAATAGTTGCTACTTTCCTAAGTAATAGCAAGTTCCAAGAAATAAAAATGAGTTCACTATTGAATCTCCAGGCGCATCTGCTTCCATCAAGCAGAAAACATTCCAGCATTTGCATTAAGCGCTTTCCAATGTGTTTTAAAATGCGCCAAGGAATGGAATATTTCCACTCCGAAGAAGCATCTGTCTTCGCTGCCTTTTTCTTTATGATTGACTACCCTCTGCCCACGGTTTTGTCTGCGTGAAAAGTTTATAATGGCTGGAAATTAAACTTTCTTGAGTCTGGTTACCGGTGGTGGTTGTTCTCTTAGGCTGAATTGCACCAACTTATTTTAACGGTATAACCATTGTTTTTGGATGAAGTTTAACAGATTTTTGACGTTTGTTATAGTCAAAGTAGGTAAAATGGTGCAACCCAGCCATGTTAGTTAAAACAACCTGAAATACGAATAATTAAAAAATAGCAATTTTTATGAGTGACACACTCTTTAAACTTTTTAAGCTGAAGGTAGAATCAATCTCTATATCAGAGGAAAGAAGAAGATCCTACCATTAGAAACTATAGTAAGTAGCTGATACACAGCTTCAGTATGGTAAGAACACAGGCACTACTTATCCTTATAATTTACTAGGCTTCAGAAAAAGGAATTGTGAGACTTGACAGATTCAAGAAATATGTCTTTTTTGTATGGAGCCTGACAGACTTTTGACGTTTGTTAAAGTTAAAGTAAGATGGCGCAACTCAGCCTTAGTGACCTTAGTCTGTATGCCAAAGGCCTTAGTGACATCCTGTATGTAATAAAAATGATTCGCACCATTTCCACCACAAAAATGTCCCAGCATCAAAACTTCATATGAATCTGAACAAATAATATTTCTGCAGGCCATTTTCGGCCGAAACGCTTGGCAGCCGATAGGTTTTCGGGCGACATTCGTGTGAGCGATTGATCAAAGAGTATGTGCGTGAACAAACGCGGCGTGGCGCGCTTCAGTGGACCGTGTTGATGGACGACGATATTTCGTTCGGTGTACAGACGACATCAAGCTTAACTGTGGGGTCTTGTGCAGTTGTAATAGGGTTGAGTTTGCAAACAAAAATGTATTGTTTGATTGTGTCATCTTTACAATGTACGGTCTTGGTATAAGCTTGCCCGTATGCTATAGACACTTACTCAAGGGCACTGTTTCAGATGATAATTAAAAAATCAAAATCAAAAATATTTATTCAGTTTAGACCACAAGTGGCACGTCTTATGAACGTCAATAGAAAATAATAAAAAAAGAAAAGGTAGTCCTTATGGGACAATTTACATGTCTCCTTATCTTTTGGGCCCTACCAGCGCTTCGAGACAAACATATGGCAAGTGCTGAGAAGAAACGCCGGAACAAACTCAGTCACCACTTATTGCCAGGAATTATCTAACGGTAAGAATAGTCAAATGTTACGCCTTCATTATTTTTATTGTGCTGGAACTGTTTTGTTGCTTTTTGCAAAGGATTCATCATCATCATCATCTCTACTGCAATCCATAGCTGGACATCTTTACCTTGTAAGGCATCCAACTTCTGGCAACGATCTTTCGCAAGTCATATCTAGATTTACATTATGATGTGCTAAATACTTTAAAATTATAATAACTCGTTTCTCCCCTACTAATATAACGTTATGAGCTACTTAGAAGCACACCTGAAATGTGGTTTCGTTTAATTAATAAGTAGCTACTCTTAGAATTATTAAAACGTAGCGCGACCACAGCATCTCAATAGGGATGAACTAACATAAACTTTTTAACATAATAAAGACAAAGGAAACGCTTTTTTACAAGCTTTCATTTATGAGACAGGCGGCAAATGAGCAAACGGACCACCCTTGGACGAATGATCACCTGATGGTTTTGTTATGGGACAGGAGGCAAACGATGGTAACTAGTGATTACCGTTGCCCCAGTGACATAACTACTTACATAGACCGTTTTAATCAAATGGTGATTTTAATACCTATGGTTAGTTTACATAGCAAAACCATGAGTTCAATTTTAATGCTCATAAAGCTTAATTTAGTTAATAATGTTGCGCTCACCCAATGCAATGGTTTTCACTGGAAACCGAACTGATTCGCTGGCATGGTAAGAGTTTCCCACTAGTTTCAAGCCACTAAAGTAACAAGTTGTAAGTTGTACGTTATCATGTACAGTCGCGGAATGAAAAGGTTCGTCAGTTTTCAAATTGATTCCCTCAACGAATCGCGAGCACATATTACCTTTTGAGACTATTTTACAGAATAATCTCGAGTTAGAGAAAATAATCTTTAACTGTTCGTCAGTAAAGTTCAAAATTATTCAGATCAAAGTTGTTTGACAATTTAACTTGTCAAGAAGATTATTATGACTGAAAAACTAAAACCTTCTTGTTGGTTCAACCTGCCATTATCTATTAAATAAAAAAAACTACACTTTGTAACATTTCATTGATGGGATAGAAAAATAAACAAGCAAAACCTTATTCGTTAACAAACGTCATATTTATTTAAATGTTAGCAGCACTGTTTCTTGCACGGTTATGTTGGCAGGTTTGACTCTTACAGTACCTAGTGCAAGCGAAAACCGACACTAAGGTGACGAACCTTTTCATTCCGCGACTGTACATACGACAGTACATCAGATTATACATTAGTTGCAAATCCGCCCCTATTACTTCCTACTTCCTACTTACTTTGAGTTTGGATATCTGGATGTAAAGTTTCAACAAAATTCGTTCGGTAGTTTTTGCGTGAAAGAGTAACAAACATCTATCTTTCACGCAAAAACTACCGAACGAATTTTGTTGAAACTTTACAGTATTAATGTTTATAATGCAGACTAACATATAGGCTATAATTTATGACGATATGTGATAAATAAATTTCAATAAATAAATAAGACGTGTCTAAAAAGCGTCATTGGTTAAAATCTACAGCGCTGGACAAACTACTGTTTTTGATGTTCGGAAATATTCATGCGGGGGAAGCCGTGAAACGCCATCTATCAACATGATATCAAACAACAGATTTTACGAACTAAGGGGTAAAACGGGGTCCACGCGTACGAAGTCGCGGGCGGCCGCTAGTAGTAAATAAAAGGCTACCTTCATAACTTACAAACTTACATCAGGCACCATTTTCTACGATCCTGGCTTTTCCCAATAAGTACCCACGTCAGCGACAGGCAACACATTTTTGTTGCTAAACCCTACATGATATGACACAATGTTTTTTTGTCCAAATATCTTCTGAAGTATATTAAGTTCCTAAGCGCCTTTTTCCTGTGATGCGGATTTCGACACGCATACGGATCTGGTCCGCATGCGGGTTGCTCGCATTTGATTATTTCAATGATTTTCTTATTTAACATGGGCTACACACAACCAACAGCGCGATTATTACGCACGCCACAGATTAGAGAGACTTGCCGGGCTAGGACCTGCTGGGCTAAGAAACGCGCCGTGATAAACTTTATCGACGTCTAAACGTATGGGCAAAATTGATAAAATGCAATGATAATCGCTTATCGCAGCGCGGTTTCTAGGCCTACAAATCCGCATCACAGCAAATAATGCCTAAACCTATTCTAGGCAAAAATAAAGATTTATTAATTAAAAATGAGGTAGACCGGCCCTGGTACTTAGTGGTAGTGTGAGAGTGCTCCAACCAAACCTTCAACTGCGTTTCCGGTTGGGGGTTTACCCTGTAACGGTATAAACAAAAAAGTTTTAGTATCTTATTTTCATCTAAATAATGATCAAAATGTGCACTTCAAAAACAACCACAACCACTAAGTAAACTTATCAGTTCTGTCTCTCTTTCTCATTTCAAGAGTGAGTGAAAAAGACAGCTTAATAGAGTCAAAAAGTTATGAAATCTTACAGAGTAGGGTTCCTAGAGTCGCATCGACGGTTCCTTTGTTAATTGCAATGCCACATGTTGTATCCGCGCTTCCGTAGTCAGCCACCTTTTGGCGCGACATCTTAATTAACAATTTAATAATTTGCCACACTCGTACGCCCACCATGTGGGAAATTCAGTCGTATGGAAATATTAACAACCTCATATTAATTAATTTGACATTTGATTATGAATAAATTTCTTAGGAAGCTACATAGGTACTTACTTAATTTACAGATATTAATATGAATTCTATTTTCATAAGTACTTAATTGCAACCAGTGGTCTAAATTGAATAAAATATTTTTGATTTGAATTTTTATTTGCCTTTTTCATATCATTTTAAAAAAATTAATAAAAAACATCTACTTTGTATGTAGAGAATAAGAATAAGAAAAACTTTATTTGACACAAAAGAAAACAAAAAAACAGAACAAAGGGACTTAAAACTATACACGCATATTTTGTGCCAAAAAGGCGCCCGCTCAGCATTAATCGAGCCACGCGTGCCCCGACGCTGGTTTTCAGCGGGTGCCCCTCCAACCAACATTTTAAATACAAAAAAAGAAAACATTATACAAGACATTGACAAGAGGACGCCACTATCTCACCGCACCAATTTTGCCATGTTGAGAAAATACACTCGTATATAGGTTTTTTTTATGTTTTTTTGTGCGGAAGGTTGATTTCAGAAGTAAAGTATTTTGTAACAATTAATTCGCAATGGCGTTTTATGCTATAAAAACATTTGAAAAATATTTGTAGCAGGTGAACAAAAAAGTAATATTTATGCGATAACTTAATTGTGCCATACCAAATTAAAGCATATAAAATATTTACTAGTACTGTTCCTACTCCTACTTACACGAACGGCATTATCATACATAAAGTACTACTAATAAATACACAGGTATCTCTGATTGTACCCTAGCAAAGTAGCAACACACTTAATTACACACAATTCCGGTCACGCACCACCGAAATGCTAACTGATAATTCGATTGGTACCGAACCGATCCGCGGGCCGTGCGAGTGTCAGCGGAACCCGTTCCTGGTTAAATTGAAGGTACTACTAAGGTCGATTCACACTGTGATTCACGGATATGATCCACGTGAATTCACGTCATGATGTGACTTCACGGTCCGTGAAGCCACAGTTCTGGCAACGTGTTCATTCAGTTCAGTATCAATGACACCGGGCCCCCTATTAGCCTATTAGGCTAGTTGCCTAAAAAAATTTTTTTAGTCCGTAATGTTTAATATCAAAAAATATTGGACACGTATATTTTTATTTGTCAATCTAACAAATAATTACATAGTTATGGTGCGTTGAAGTTGCGCACGACGTCACAACGTGCGGCATTTTTAAGCAAGCGTTGACGTCACGGGCCTCTTCTTATGAACTTTGGGGCGCTTTATCTCTTTAAATTTTCATTAGTTTGAAAAAGTGAAAAATACGTGTAGAGTATTTTTTGATAAGTTAACTGACGGACTAAATAAAACTCTTGCTTTTTGACCCAGGCAACATCCCCATTATAAATACAGAATACAGGAGCCGTAGGCATCTACCTAGGGAAGTTCTATAATTAAAATTTTACAATGATGTTTTAGATTAAAAGGGTCTCCTCGATTTAAAGGGGATTAAAAGGATCTAATTTAGACGGGGCCCCCAAAACAATTTGATAAGACCCATCTAAGCCACGCTACGCCCTGGTAACAGTACTTTACGCCCGTATTCACAAATATTACTATGAGGTCTCACAGAGCGCGTGGTCGCACAGGGTCACACACGAACCAATCACAGAGCTCTATTCAACGCTGTGCGTTCGATTTGCTGCTTCACTTAGCAAGCATTATCTGTAAATACGGGCGATAGTGTTATGTCAGTGAATCAACTCACACATTTCAGAGTTCACGGAGCTTCAGTGAACATCCGTGATTTCCAGAAACTGAAACTGAGAGCACTGTGTGTCGTCACTGACACTGCAGCAACTATTTACTAACAAAAGCCATTATTCCATCTCTGAATTTTTTAATGAAAATATTATGTAATGATCTGTCTTTGTTTATACAATAGTAATAATAATGTAATTGTATAATTTTATAATATTAAATTTTGTAATTTTAATGTTTATTTAATTTTATTTTAGTTTGACAAATAATTCTCTATTTTAATGTCATTTTTAAGTTTTTGCAACGCCTTCACTGGGCGTCCCATGTTCAATATTATGTTCTTGTCAACCCTTACCCATGTGACATGCAATAAATAATTTGAATTTGAATTTGAAACTGGATAAGTTCATAGAAAATGTGAAAGAATATTTTACGCTGTGCCGGAACTGTGACTTCACTGACATGTGTGAATAGTCCTTTAAATTGAGGATAGTATTAGAATCGGCTTTGATGACGCGCCGTACGTGACGTCATTCACGGAACCCCTTGGCCCTTGTGTAGTGTTGCCGGTGTTTAGCCGTTAGCCGAAACTTAGAAGATTTTGTATGGTTTTCCTCATATTACGTAAATTTAGATATTCACTATAATGAAAATTCATACTTTCGTTAGAACGTGACAAGGCTGAAGTAGTTGAAGTAACAGAATATGTAATGTAATATCTTCTAAAATGTAATAATTATAAATGCGAAAATAACTCTGTCTGTTGCGCTTTCATGTCTAAACCACTAAACAGATTCTAGTTTTTGATATAAAGATAGATACTTTGAGTCCCGGGAAAGGACATATAAGGATAGTCACTTTTTTGTAACAAACATTTCACGTGGGTGAAGCCCCAGGCAAAAGCTAGTACAAAATGCTAATACAAAATGAGTCTACCAAACACTACCCCAGTCTAATAGCCATTTAGTTAGAACTAAGAACTTTTTTTAAGTCAATACACGAGTAGGTACAACAACAAGTACAAGTGAACTTATCTACACTAATATTATAAAGAGGAAAACTTTGTTTGTTTGTTTGGTTGTAATTAATAGGCTCAAAAACTACTGGATCGTTTTTAAAAATTCTTTCACCATTCGAAAGCTACATTATCCACGAGTAACATAGGCTAAATTTTATTTTGGAAAAAAATAGAGTTCCGTTAAATATGTAGATAATGTAGTCCACGCGCGCGAAGCCGCGGGCGGAAAGCTAGTAAAATATAACTTGGTACATAAAATCAGGAACAACTAAGAAGTCGGGAGAGCTAACAACTCGCGAACTTACATAATATTATTTTAAAACTTGTAGCGCTCCGTTTCTGATATAATCACAGCTTGACCGGACTTGAGTTGAATTAGTTGAACAGTCGATAAATTAGCTTACTATTACTTTATTATTATTATTATTATTTGTTTTTGGGCCTTTATTTGCGCCAACTCGACCAGGTTTGATCTATTGTGGCAGCCCTTGTCTTTAGAGTTCACTGCTTAGTCCCGTTGAGTCTATAAATTTCCAGATTCTTTGGAGCGTGATATCTGCTATCTCATCCGGGTGCATGATGTGTCGCCCGAGATGGATACTTCTTTTGCTCATAAGCGGGAAGCATGAGCAAAGAACATGCATGGCCGTTTCTTCTTCTGTGTGGCAGAATCTGCACAGTTTCCTCGGTTATGTTCATGTTCGATTTATGTTTGTTTAGTTTGCAGTGGCCGGTCTGTATTCTAGTCACTGCACAGGCTTTGTATCTTTTGAACTTTAGCAGTTCCTTAGTTACTTTGTTGCTATATCCCTGAATGAGTGCTTTTGAGTGTTTTTGTCCCGATGTAGACTTCCACCACTCAATAGCCTCTTGTTTGCAGAGGGCGGTTAGTAGCGTGGTGGCTCGTTGTTTTTACTATTACTTTATTAATACACTAGCGGCCGCCATTTAAATATATTTTTTTCAAATATTTATAAAAATACAACCGTATGGTGGTCGATGCCGTATTTCTTACAAAATACTTATTATCAATTTGATAACAAAACATGAGTTTTTAAAATAAGTTTTAAAAACATTTGTAAACACAAACAAATAACGTTTTTTATACGGAACCGTCGCATTTATCTCTGAACGTTATTTCCGCACTGTCATGCTAATCTGTTCGTAAGTCTGTACCTTTTAAACAGGCATTTGTTTGTGGTAGAGCAAAGGATAAATTAGGAGTTTAGTGAAACGTCTACGTTAAATGTATAACAGTTTTGTAGAGATAATTCTGTCCATACCAAAATGGGACTATTTAACAGTACCCGCTACAATTTTCGTAGAAATAGTAAAAATTCATGAATCAATCATCAATGAAATAGGTACTTCATACCATAGAAAAATCTTATTAATAATGTTTTCTTTAGTGCAAAATACATACCTAAATATGGCGTATGTCGCTATGTAATAAATAAAGATCACTGGTGATTTTAAAACCGAGATTAGTTTTAAACATTTCCAAGTGCATTTTAGAGGTAAGTAAATAAATACAATTGTTGAGATGCAACTAGTCAATAGTAAACGTCGTGTTCAAGACCAAAATGTTAATTTAGAACCAAAGTTTTAGTTTAGAAGATGTATCATTGGAATTATAAAACCAAGTCTTTTCAACAAATGCCTAATTTCATAAGCCACTAAAACCTCGGCAATACTGAACGTTATTATGTTGATTCCAGTACAAATGTTGCGCCAGATTTTTTATCCGGATCCGTATAATCTCCGGATTCTCTGGCTATGACGGCCATTTGTCACTGTCGCCGGATATTATGTAGGGATCCATTCACACAGATTGGACGAGGCAGTTGTAAACTTGTTGGAAATGTTAAGTGCAGTGTAACTTTACACTCTATATCGCCACTGGTTTAGTGGTTATAGTGGTAGAGTCTCTCAATACGAAGCCCTGAAGATTGCCCAATGGGACCCAAAAATATGAATTGTTTATTTGGGACGTGTTTGGGCCTTAAGGCTTACATGCTTATAAAGAACTAGCGGCCGCCCGCGACTTCGTACGCGTGGATCTTGTTTTACTCCCTTAGGGGTTGAATTTTGCAAAATCCCGTCATAATGAGCACCTAATAAATTTGATACCTACTATACCTACCTTGACCTAGCACAAGTAATTTCTGAGATTTCGTTATGAGTGAGTCAGTCAATCAGTGTCCTTTCGCTTTTATAGATATAGGTTTTAATTTTAATACTTGACTGTACCGTTGTTTATTGGGCCTAAATAGGTTTACATACGATAACGGACTAAAAAATGTACTTCCGTTTTTAACGTGATGGTTGTTTAAGGCTAGACACAGACTGTAAACGGTCCATATACAATTGCTATTGGTGGTCTCAATAAATAAGCGTAGAACTTCCATCCACAAGGTGGACAGATATCCTCATAAATGTAGGAATGCGCTGGATGCAGGCCGCCACCAACCGACCCAATCTGGAAATAATTTGGGGTGGCCTATTTTCAGCAGTAGACGTCCTGTGGCTGAAATGATGATAAAGAGACAATATGACACCTTGAACTAACTATAGAATTACAATACCACATTGTAGGTCTACAATATACATGTATTTCTCGATATCATCTATCGTGATTAACGGCGCTAAGATCCATTGCAATTAATAATGGTATGCTGATTGCTATTGAAACAGATATTACGGCGACGCGTGCAATACAATTGTTAGTGGTTAGAGATTAACATGCAATACAATTATACAGGGTGGAATTTTGTAAGGCCACCTGGAGGGAAAGTAGTCTTAATATTGTAGATAGAAAATTTTTCTCAAAGAAAACATTCCTTTATTTATGAAAAGAAATAGAACTGCATTCAAAGATTTCCAAAAATTTGCTTGCCACACCCGGGAACCGAACCAACTAAAATCTGTTAAAAATTACACCCTGTATTTTTAGTGCATCGATCATTTTTTTTTTTTTTTTTTTTTTTTTTTTTCTGCAACGAGGATTAAGTATAAGGATTAAGTATTAGGGTTAAGTATAAGGATGAAATCTCTCTAACAAACTTGATAAATCAAATATAAGGAAAACCATGAAATCTTAAATTATTTTAATTATGTACAGAAAATTGTATGGTATGGTAGAGAATTTTTGAAAAATTTTCGAAAATCTATGAATGCAGTTCTCTTTCTTTTAAAAAATAAAGGAATGTTCTCTTTCAGTAAAATTTTCTATCTACAGTAATAAGGGTACTTTCCCTCCAGGTGGCATTACAAAATTCCACCCTGTATATACGGAGTTGTGATTCCAAGCCCTGTATTAATTATTTTTCTATAATAATTTATGTATTATGTATATTGTTAACTCGATTTGTATGTTGTGTGCACTTGTTATTGGAGCTGCAACAAGTTATACTGTATAACCTGCTTTAAACGCTTTGTATGTTATGGTTGTATCCCTGTTTTGTGCACCAAATAAAATAAATAAATAAAAATATAAATATTCACTATAATAAGCGCTTATTAACGCTTATTATTAATGAACTAGATCTTTTTCCCTATCTTTTTCCGCATGAAATTCAATTCGTCACAGGTCTTTTTGTGACAGTGTGTCAAAATATAACTATTTACTACATTTATAAATATTAAATAGGTATAGCTCTACCTACTACTTTTATAAATATTTGTATACCTAAACCTACATGTCGGCCGTTTGGTATAGTGGTTAGAAAACCGACCCCTATGCCGAAAGGTCGCGGGTTCAATTCCCGCTCAATACGTGTACAAATATTTGTGTGCATGAATATATTTGCTTGTATTAGTGTTTTCTATGTATAATATGTATGTATTTACAAAAAAAGTATTAAGTATAGGCTTACGTTCTATTTATCCGTTGTCCAATACCCATAGTACAAGCTTTGCTTAGTTTGGGACTAGAGCCGCTTGTTTTTTTATAATTGTCTACCCCGAGGCTTAAACCGAAGCGTTCACCGCATTGCACCTGGATGCACTAAGTGTAGCGCTCCTGTATTTGACGATCAAATGTTCTGAAATGGCGCGATTTATATCGAGATACAAAGTACCGCTTTGTTGTGTTTCTTGAAGAGGTAGAGATTCATGTTTGCTGATTTTACTGAGTGAGTACCTGGTTATTTTAATGATTTTGACCCAGACCGTGGGCAGGCCTCCCTCTAGGTGGACCGACGATCTGGTGAAGTTCGCGGGATGTGCCTGGATGCGAGCGGCGCAGGACCGGTCTTTGTGGAAATCCTTGGGGGAGGCCTTTGTCCAGCAGTGGACGTCTTTCGGCTGAAACTAACGAACGAACGAACGACCCAGACTATAAAAATATTTTTTTCAAGAAAACACGTCTCGAAACTTATAATGTGACTCGGGATAAGCGCCCAGTAAAACATTAATTATGTCAAAACATAGAATACACACACAGTCATCATTATGTAGTAAGTATAGATATCTACCTAGTAACTATAATAATGTCACAAGGCTTGTTTTATTCTGATTAAACAATGTTATAAAAGTTTCACTAAAATCTTTTTCAGTAGCTTTTGCGTGAAAGAGTAACAAACATTCATCCACCCATCCCTAGTAGGAAGGATAGTACTAGTAGGATTCACCATCATCATCATCATCATCATCATCATCATCATCATCATCATCATCATTTCAGCCACAGGACGTCCACTGCTCAACATAGGCCTCCCCCAATGATTTCCATAATGACCGGTTGGTAGCAGCCTGCATCCAGCCCCTTCTTGCTACCTTTATGAGGTCGTCGGTCCACCTTGTGAGTGGACGTCCTACACTGCGCTTTCCAGTACGTGGCCTCCACTCCCGAGCCTTGCTGCACCAATTGGCCGTCAGTTCTGTGTACTATGTTCTCTGCTCTAGTAAGATTAATTTTCTTTATGTTTTGTACCATGTGCTCAACGTGCTAAAATATGCAAAAAGTAATTGCGCTTTAGCATTTATTTCTCTCGTCACTCGCTTCAGTCTCCCCGTTGTTCTCTAACAAGAGTGTGCACTGTGCATAAAAGAAATTTTACAATTTTAAAAGCAGCTTGAAGCGGATTTACCTAATTGTATGCGGTTGTATCCAGCCCAGTAACGCGCTGCAAAAATATAATTTCATTGTAATTTAAACCTTGTGTTGTTGCATTGAAATAAATTACGTAGTGTCACTGTTGGCTTGAATAGTCTGGAAAAATTCGTAATAATACTGCTTTTCATAAACTTTCAGAATTTTAGATATAGTCATTTGACTCATGTATTATAAAATTTTTAACTAGTAAAAATTCCTTAGAAGAAAATATTAAAAGTGACTTTAGATGAAGTAGGTAATTGCTTGTTTCTGAAATATATTGTGGTAACGACGGACAACTACGGAACCCTACACTGCGCGTGGCACGACACGTAGGTAGCAAAATTTTTACCTTATTTGTAACAGTCGTATTAAAAATGTTTTTAAAGCCAAACAGTTATATGAAATAAATATCACATATTTTAGTTAATGTTGACATGAGTCAGCTAACCTATTCTTGCAACATAATGAATCGAGCAATATTTTAATTTCAATTCCAAAAAGTACATTCATCGGTCACATCATCACATGTGTGGTCATATCACTATTTTCCTGTCACAATCACTCCATATAAGCCGTCGATAGCGAAATTGCTGGTTAGTCAGTGTATCAGTGCGGACGACCATGATGTTCCGACTTCTATTCGTGAACCTTCTGCTAGCGACCGTCGTGTACGGTAACCTGTGTAAATTGTTCGGTGACCATTCTGAAGATAAACATGTAACCATTGCTGGAAGAGCTCTACACCGATGTATGTATATGTGGGTATACCAAAGTGGGTATACCAATAAAAACTATCCAACGGATATAAATGTAAAGGTGTCGCGACCGTTGACTCAGTAATAAACCAGCTTGAGTTCGTATCGGTTGTTTTACTTGCTGCTCGTAAACATATCACTGGCGACGATCTACCCACGACGCGTTTCTAAAATGGCGTACATCGGAAATATTTCTGTGTTTGATTATAAAAGTCAAGATTGGCAGATTTTCTACAGCCGATTGGTTCAATTTATAGAATTGAACGATATCAACGAAACGAAACAGAGAGCGGTTTTACTCACTCATTTGTCCGATGAATCGTACCGATTGACAAAAAACTTATTTCACCCGCAAAAGTTGGAAGAGACATCGTTTAAGGACTTGGTCAAGAAACTAAACGATCATTTTACTCCAAAGAGATCAACATTTGCGGACAGAGCGAAGTTTTACGAAGCCACCAGGTCAGAGATGGAAAGCGCTGAAGAATGGGGCGCGCGACTCAGGGGACTTGCTGTGCATTGTGAATTCGGTACAGAGTTGGACGTGGTACTGAGAGATAGATTCGTACTCGGTTTGAATGCGGGCCCCGAACGAGACAGGCTGTTTGAACAGGACTCCAGCACCCTGACGTTTGCCAAGGCTCTGGAGATTGCTCAGCAGGCAGCGTGTGCGCGGGCGGCGCGGGCCGCCAGCGGTGGCCTCCACGGCGTCGTGAAGCAGGAACCGGTGTATCGAGTCAGTGAAAATCACAGATCAACCAAGGCGACTCAGCAGGAGACGTCTCATGAAAAATCTGATCATGTGTATTGCTCAGTGTGTGGTTTAAAAAATCATGTGTCATCAAAGTGCCGTTTTAAAGGTTATCGGTGTAATAATTGTGGCCAAAAAGGGCATTTAAGGAAGGTTTGCCGTGCTGAAAAGAGTGAGAAGTTAAGGTTAAATAACATAGAAAGCGATTGTAAGGAATGTGAAGTCTTTAACCTTAGGTATGTAAATTATGAACCTATAAAACTTGATATACTCGTAAATAATTTAAAATTATGCATGGAACTTGATTCAGGATCTGGTACTAGTGTTATCTCTGAAAAATTATATTTGAAATATTTTCCGCAGGTTAAATTGCATAAAAGTGACCTAACAATGTGTTTGTACAACAGCCACAAAATCACGCCCCTTGGATACTTTATAGCTCAAGTGTCGTTTAAAAATAAAATCAATGATCTAAAATTTTATATTGTGAAAAATGGCGGACCACCGCTATTGGGCCGTGATTTCATGGCGTTGTTCAATATAGGTTTCACTACTTGTAATCATTATACATATAAAAATGACGGCGGCGCTGAGAACGACGTACAGCAATTATTAAACCAGTTCCCAGGTCTTTGGAAAGATGCATTAGGGTGTTTTAATAAATTCAAGGTAGAATTACATGTAAAGGAAAATTCTGTTCCAAAATTTTTCAAACCGCGTTCTATACCTTTCGCCCTAAAAGACAAAGTAGATGAGGAACTAACTAGGCTTGTCAAATTAGGTGTATTAGTGCCTGTTCGTTTTTCAGAATATGCCACACCAATAGTACCGGTCCTAAAGGAAAACGGCAAGGTGAAAATAGCTGGTGATTATTCTTGTACTTTAAATAAAGATTTAAAAATTGATAAATACCCCTTACCACGTATTGAAGAAGTTTTTGCCAAAATTGGGGGTGGACAACATTACTCAAAAATCGATTTAAGTAATGCTTACAATCAATTTTTATTAAGCGATTCGTCTCAAGAGCTAACAACTATTAATACACCGAAAGGCCTTTTTAAATATACTCGGTTAGTGTACGGTCTCGCTAATGCACCAGCTATTTTTCAGCGCGCAATGGAAACCTTGCTGTCCGGCATAGATGGAGTTTCGTGTTGGTTAGACGATGTCTGTTGTACCGGGCCAGATAGGAAAACCCACATGTCACGTCTAAAAGAAGTATTAGAACGACTGCATGAAGCCGGGTTAAGACTGCAAAAAGAAAAGTGCGCGTTTTTTCAAGACAGTGTCACATACTTGGGTTACGTTATAGATAAAAGCGGCCTTAAAACATGCCCGAGTAAAGTCGAAGCCATAATAAAATCTCCAGCGCCCACTAATGTTTTAGGCATAAAACGATTTCTCGGCGTGGTAAACTATTATCGCAACTTTATTCCGAATGCGTCATCAGTGTTAGAACCGTTGCATGAGTTACTCCGTAGCGGTGTGGCGTGGGAGTGGGGGCCGCGCCAGGCGGCGGCGTTCGAGCGCGTGAAGCGAGAGCTGGGCTCCGCGCGCGTGCTGGCGCACTTCGAGCCGCGCGCGCCGCTCACGCTGGCCGTGGACGCGGGCCCGGCCGGGCTCGGCGCCGTGCTGGCGCACCAGCTGCCGGACGGCACGGAGAGGCCCATCGCATTCGCGTCTAGGTCGTTGGGGGCTAGCGAAAAAAACTATAGCCAAATCCAAAAAGAAGCTACGGCCATAATATTTGGTGTGAAACATTTTCACCAGTATTTGTATGGTAGGCAGGATCCATTCATATTAAAAACGGACCACAGACCGTTGCTTTCAATTTTTGGTAATAAAAACGGAATATCTGTTACGTCTGCTTCTCGGTTGCAGCGTTACGCACTCATACTTTCTGCTTATAACTATACAGTGAAATATATATCTAGCGAAAACAATTTAATTGCTGATTATTTCTCTCGCGCACCGTTACCTATTCCAAATAATGTTGAACAGGAAGAGGAAGGCGTGAACGGTTATTGTTATTTGAAATTTTTAGATGCAAACGTAAAACCGGTTTCTTTTGTAGATATTAGGGAAGCCATACATAACGACAAAATTGTTCAAACGGTATTTAGGTATATGAGGCACGGTTGGCCTAGGAAAATTACATGTAAAAATATATTGCCATATTTTCAATGTAAATCAGATTTAGAAGAGATCGATGGCTGTCTTTTTCGAGGGCACAGAGTTGTAATACCTACAGTATTTCGAAAACGTATGTTAGAGGAACTGCACTCGGCTCATTTCGGAGTCGTTAAAACTAAAAGCACAGCGCGAAGTAGAATGTGGTGGCCCGGCATCGACGGCGACATCGAGCAGTGGGTGGGCGCATGCGCGCGCTGCGCCGCCGTGCGCAGCGACCCGCCGCGCGCGCCGCCCGCGGCCTGGCCGCGCGCCGCCGGGCCCTGGCGCCGGTTACACATCGATTACATGTCCGTAGGGCGAAACGTATACCTAATCGTAATAGACGCATTTAGTAAATGGCTAGAATGTATCCACATGAATAATTGTGGCACGTCTTCCAGCGCGCTAATTCGTAATTTGAAATATTTGTTTTCCCGTTACGGAATACCACATTTAATAGTATCAGATAACGATCCCAAAATATGTTCAACTGAATTTCAGGCGTTTTGTAGTAATAATGGCATAAAATATTTGACATCTCCTATCTATCACCCTTGTAGCAATGGCCAAGCGGAAAATTCCGTAAAAACTTGCAAAAAAATGTTAAAATGCATTTTAGATAATAATAATTTAACTCAATTAGCGGTACAAGAAAAATTATGGGGGTTTCTTTTTGATTATCGCAATACTGTGCATTGCTCAACCGGTTTCACGCCTGCAAAGCTTATGATGGGCAGGGACTTAAAATCAAGATTAGACCTAATTTTTTCTGAAAATAATTATGAAAGATCAGAGTTACAAAACAATGATTTGCCAAATAATAGATGTTTTAATATTGGTGACACCGTCTGGGCAAAGTGGTATGTTGCACGTAAATCAAAATGGTCCCCAGGAACTATTACTAAAGTGTTGGGTAACAGAATGTTTGAGATTAAGTTTAAGCAATATAATGTCACACATAAACGCCATCTTGACCAAATAATGAAATTTAAGGGAAATAATATTGTAGAACCGGACAATAACTATGAGGAACAAAATGATTATCATTTTGACCAACAGTCATCGCCTTCAACTCACGACGAGATGACGTCGTCGGGGCCGGCGGCGGACGAGCCTCCCGCGGTCGCGAGCCCGGGCGGCCCGGCCGCCGCCTCCGCGCCCGGCGGCGCCCCGGTCGCGCCTGCTGCGCCCGCACAAACGTTTGCTACCGTCGTGGGGGAAGGTGGTGAATGTGAGGATGATGATGAATTTGTCGAAGCACAAGATATTGATACGTTCAATGATGCTGATTGTAATGAGTTAGAGCGGCCTATCCCTTCTGCTAGTTCAAATAGTAGTAACTCCGTACCGCAGACGCATAATGCTCCAAACAGTGATGAAAATATAGAAGTTGATAGGCCTCTCGAACAGCGGTCGAGAAGACCACGAAAAATTGTAGATTATAAGAAGTACTTTTAGATTAATATTGTGTAAATTAGATACAGTACTAATTGTTATTTTATTTGTCACCAGGGTCTCTAATTAATGTTGGAGGGATGATGTATATGTGGGTATACCAAAGTGGGTATACCAATAAAAACTATCCAACGGATATAAATGTAAAGGTGTCGCGACCGTTGACTCAGTAATAAACCAGCTTGAGTTCGTATCGGTTGTTTTACTTGCTGCTCGTAAACATATCATTATGCCATCCTTCTGGGGATCGCAAACAGCAACAACAGTACAAATATTACATCCAGCCGTACGTTTATTACTCACAACAATACCCGTACTACCCACAGCAGTACCCGTACTACCAGCAGTCGTACCCAAATTACCAGCAGACGTACCCAAAATACCAGCAGTCGTACCCAAATTACCAGCAGGCGTACCCAAATTACCAGCAGGCGTACCCAAACTACCAGCAGGCGTACCCAAATTACCATCATTACCCGAACGAACAGCAGTTGAATGAGTATTACCGGAAGCTGTTGCAGCAAAATCAGATTCATCAGCAGCAGTCTTCGAATGGACAGCAAAACCAAATCTCCACCACCACGGAAATCCCAACCACCTCGGAGATCAATCATTAGAATAATCATCGTGTCTCAAAATCTACATAATATTCTCCATGGTGATTCAGCATCATCACGTGGCCACTGAAACTCCTGTGAAGTTTAATCACCCACCAAACTCAATTATAACAAAATTGAAGGCATCCTCATGAGAATAAGTGAGATGAAAACAATGTAAAATGGTATCAGAGGAAAATACAAACCAATCTTAATGAAGCGGAGAATTTATAGGCCTTACAACTTTCTCTACCAGCTAACATCTTTCTACCAGGATAAAAGTTGAAGAAGTCCTAAGCTGGGCTGTCTTAGAGTGGGTCAGGTGATCATAATACCAGGATTGAAGAAACCACTGGTGGTGGCCAGCCATCGAGCAATGTCATTCTTCATTTTTGATAATAATAATTAATATTTTGTTCATTTTTTAGAGGCTATTTTTGTAATGTAGTTTTTTTGTCTTATTTCATTAAAATATTTTAGTTATTTTTAATAAATATTCAGCATAAAATTACTCTCTTATTTTACCTTAAATCTTAAATCAAATAAAACAACACACTACACAGGTAGTAGGTACACATTATCGGTAATTAGTTTCACTATGGTTTGCCTAGGAACGCATACATAATATTGAACATTATATGTATTATTTTTATACTTAGGTAATTTATAAATGCGAAAGTGTAGTTGTTATCTTTATATGTCTGTTTTCATTATTAACCTTGTGACATTATTATTGCTGAACCGCTTTAGATGGGTAAAGAGATAGTTTTAGTCTTCGGAAAGGATATTTTATGTTAAAGCTTTTATCCCAGAAGTCATACTTTAGAGCAGTCTTTCCCAAAGTGGGCGATAACGCCCCCTTGTGGGCGCTGCAGGCTTAAAGGGGGGTGGTAAGAGACCCAGACAAAAAGTCGGGACGTTGTGTAGAGGCTTGGGAGGCGTCATCTACTAGGAGGACTCTTAGACATCGACTGAGCTCGACTCTTGACTACAAAAATGGGGGGCGCTAAAAAATAATTTATTCTCAAAGTGGGCAGTAGACTAAATAAGTTTGGGAGCCACTGTTTAGAGGGTAAAGCACACAATCTTTTGTAGTATCTTTGTACATGCTAACTCTTTTTCAGTCCTAAGAAAAGATATACCAAGATCCTTGATTAACGTTCACTTAAAAATGCATAAGGGTCCACCAGCAAAATCACCTCCTAGTCCAAAAAAAGCATAACACCATTCATACCTACCACTTTTGTCTGCACAAAATCCGAGCTCGGAGCGTTCGTTAAAAAATATAAAATTAATGTTAAAAAAAACTCCCTTTGTTATGGGTTTGCATAGTGATGTTACTTATTAAGGCATTGCTGAAATATCTATGGTATAACCTATACCACTTTCTGATTTAAAGTCACTGATAGCTTGATTGGAATTTATCTGTCGGACGAATTGCAACTCTTGGTATCCCAGCTCTCAGATACATCTGTGTTACTAAATAAAAAGTTACTTTCTAGGCAACTAGTACACTCGTAGAACAAACTTTTCCAACTATCAATTTTTCATGTAACTCACGAGAACGTAGGACACGGCGAAAATCATATCCTCGAAGAAAACATCGGTCCAAGGCCATGGAGATCCTCGAGCTAGATGCCATAGACTTGCTATCACTAGGCGGTGTGATGTGAATACAAACTTACATGTTAAAAGGAATGATGTGTTCCACTTGGCACCGGATAGCCCTTTTACGAAATCCATGATAAAAAACTATTCTGGGTTTTGTCTCAAAATTAAATTAGGTTTCTCTACATTTATCTAAGTCGGTTCTGTGGTTTAGGCGTAAACATCCAATCTTTCTTCATAAACTTTTATAATAATTTAGGAAAGGATAGTATGTTTCAACAAACTTACCCTAATAACTTCGAAAACCGCCTAATTAATAGATACAAGCCTGGCGAACTGTTAATATAATATATACTGGCGATCACAATAGATCGCCACCGGTCGTGGTGATACTAGCGTGACAATAAAATCTGTGCTAGGCCTCCATTTAACTAGATAGCGCCTCAAGAAGTATCAAGGAGATTGTTTAAAATAAACAAGTGAAAACCTAAAGCTCATAGCGGATCAAACCGTTCACTTTCTCCCGATTCCAGTCATAAGTTTGATGGATTCACACACCATACATCCCGCTTGCGATGAATCACTACCGCCCATAAATATGGCATGTGGCAATTCATCAAGGAATCTATCCCTTATATTATATGCATCGGTTTTGCCCCACAACATTTTCTGATTGAAGAATATACGTAGTAAAACCGACTCCAAAAAATATCACTAAAAAGTAGAAACTTGGCAGGTTGGCAAGTCGGTGAAAAGTTTGTATTTACTTGTAATAATTTATCAGTCCCAATATTGACATTATCACAAACTTAAAAATAAAAATAATTTTGAACAGACTGGTTGGTATTATTATTATTATTTATACTTATGTGTATCACGATGAGTCTTCTAATGCCATCGGTTTTTTAATGATATTCACGGGCCTGAACCAAGTGAATACCAATTCAATATAACTTAAATATAAAAATGTATTATATTTCACCACCAGCTCTCTAACACTGTCTTACCAGATTACAATCCAGCCATATCATGCACATAAAAACCATTCTTATTCCATAGCTTTTAAGGTGGTATGTTGCTCATCCTTTGAATCCACATTAGCAGGACTAAGTCTAATCCTGAGTTAACCCGCACTTCGTTAAGTGGCCGAGATAACGGCGTGTTTGCGAGTTGGGGTCGTGTGGACCGCGCGCTAATAACACAGGCCTCCATATAGCATAGTAAGAGAGATAGCAGAACATCTTCATAGTTCTTTATTATTTTGGACACAAAGAAGCAACTTGTGTCAGCGTTATACTTATTATACATAGTAACACCCAGATCCGTCACAGAAATTAAAATTCATCATTTCATTTTCTGCCCAGCCAGGAATCGAACCCGGGTCCTCTCGGCATAGTAGTCCGTTACGAACCACTACACCAAACGACCGACAACCGGTGACTTTTTTTTTATCCACAACGAGGAACCTCTTGAAGACTATAACATAATGATAGAACATACAAGTCTGAAGCACATCTAATGACGTTTGAAGTAAAAAAAACACCCTCCCGTGGTATTCCATACCTCAGGCACTTTCTCAGTTAAGTGCTAGACTTTAAGTACCTACTATACACGAACTTGTAAATATTTTTGTAAACCATCTAATCATTGGCACCATCAGGTAGTTTTCTTTCTTACATGCGTGCAATGTGCATGTGTCCAAAGTCGTAACGTAGTTTAAATATTTCCTATACTATGTAATATCTGGTTGCGGTCCCTTAGACTAACTAAGACAGTCTTGGGCTGTCGTGTCTCGATAATAACTCGAGCATTGACGGGTTAACCGAAGCCACCGCCTTGAGATGACTTTCGTATTGTTTAGGCTGGTGTTCCCTGAGATGTATGATATACTGGTATATCAAATCTATTGCCAGTTCAGGATTAACAAAAATCTAAGGCTGAGTGGCACCACCTAACTTTAACGGTAACTAAGACCGACCGAACAGATAACCGGTGCGTTTTGTATGGAGTTTGACAGATTTTTTACATTTGTCAAAGTTAGAGTAAGATGGTGCAACTCAGCCTAAATCATTAGCTATTTTTCTGATTAAAAGTTTTCATCTAAATCGGATCAGTGGTTATTGATTCCCTATACATAACTTTTACTCCTCTTTTTACCCCGTAAAGGATGATTTCTGGGATAAAGGCTTTAACATAAAATATCCTTTCCCAAGACTCAAACTATCTCTTTACCCATCTAAAGCAGTTCAGCAGTTTAAGACAGACAGATAAAGATAACAACTACACTTTCGCATTTATAATATTAAGTATAAAAATAAATATAAATAAATAAATATAAATAAATAAACCTTTATTGTCACCATAACAAAAAAATACAACTTTAACACAGCTTAACAATTAAAAATAAGGTGACAAGGGCATCCGGCTCAGCGTAAGCTGTACGGCACTAGGTCCATGCAGCGCTGGTTTTCAGCCGGTGCCAGTTTCCTGCACAGTAATACAGCGTACATAGGTAGGTGCAGTGATATAAAAAAGAGGAACAAGATTAAAATAAAAAACCACACATTTTTCATCACCAGTCACTTAGCCTCTCCCACACCGTCACACCGTCAAACAAAATCAAAAACAAAGGAAGAATAATAAATACAATGTTCAATATCATGTATGCCTTAATTCTCTAAGGCCTTCTTAGGAAAACCATAGTGAGACTAATTACCGACAATGTGTGTACCTACTACCTGTGTAGTGTGTTGTTTTATTTGGTTAAAGGTAAAATAAGAGAGTAATTGTATGCTAAATATTTATTAAAAATAACTAAAATATGTTAGTGAAATAAGATTAAAAAAAACTACATTACAAAAATAGCCTCTAAAAAATGAACAAAATATTATTATTATCAAAAATGAAGAATGACATTGCTCGATGGCTGGCCACCACCAATGGTTTCTTCGATCCTGGTATTACGAGTATGTCACCTGACCCACTCTAAAACAGCCCAGCTTAGAACTTCTTAAACTTTTATCCTGGTAGATAAAAATGTTAACCGGTAGAGCAAGTTGTAAGGTTTATAAATTCTCCGCTCCAGTATGATTGGTTTAAGTATTTTCCTCTGATACCATTTTACATAGTTTTCATCTCACCTATTCTCATGAAGATGCCTTCAATTTTCTTGTAATTGAGTGTGGTGGGCGATCAATAGTCTTCACAGGAGTTTCAGTGGCCAACGTGATGATGCCGAATCACCATGGAGAATGTTATGTAGATGTTGAAACACGATGATTATTCTAATGATAGTGCTTGATCTCCGAGGCGCCTTTATACCCATTACTGTTTTGGTTTTGCTGTCCATACGAAGACTGCTGCTGATGAATCTGATTTTGCTGCAACAGCTGCTGGTAATACTCATTCAGCTGCTGTTCGTTCGGGTACTGCTGGTAATTTGGGTACGCCTGCTGGTAATTTGGGTACGCCTGCTGGTAGTACGGGTACTGCTGTGGGTAGTACGGGTATTGTTGTGGGTAATTAACGTACGGCTGGGTGTAATATTGGTTCTGTTGTTGCTGTTTGCGATTCTCAGAAGGATGGCATAATCGGTGTAGAGCTCTTCCAACAAAGGTTATATGGTCATCTTCAGAATGGTCACCGAACAAATTACACAGGTTACCGTACACGACGGTCGCTAGCAGAAGGTTCACGAATAGAAGTCGGAACATCATGGTCGTTCGCACTGATACACTGACTAACCAGCAATTTCGCCAACGACGACTTATATGGAGTGATTGTTACAGGAAAATAGTGATGTGACCGACTAATGTGATCGAATTGTAATTAAAATATTACTCGATTCATTATGTTGCAAGAATAGGTAGCTGACTCAGGTCAACATTTACTAAAATATAACGTGGTGTTTATTTATAATATTAGTAGGATTGAGTAACTTACCACCAATGTGTCTTGTTCTGTAGGAGAGGCTAAGAATAATGTTTGATCTGATTTCAATATTTTTCTAAATTAATTTATATTTTCAATTTTATCAATCGATTGATAATAGCAATATTATCAAATTGTGGGTTTACCCATCACTATTTTATGTGGCAACTTTTTATCTGAGGGGTTATCATCAGTTTTTTTATAAATATTAAAATATTTCACGTCGTAAAATTATCTGCACCAGTCACTTCGCTGATACACGTGTAAATCTGAAAGCTTAAAATTAAATAATAAATAAATATTTATTTTAATTACATTGGGATCATATTGGTTTAGGTTATAAGACCTCTGGACAAAATACGTTATTTTGTTTTTTATTTAATGCATTTCAGTGGATGGTTTTAAAACAATTCATAACAATTCATTCATATAGCTGTATATTTGTCATAGTCAAAGGTCGATATGCAGTCTCTTCGCGGAATGACTGGTCTATCCTAGGTTTGACCAAGGCCTTCAGGCAAACCCCGAAGTAAATTCTTATTTCGGCCTTTGACTAAGTCAAACCTAGAAGTGCCTAAACGGTTCAGTCAAACGTCGAAACTAAAATAATCTGTTTCGGGCTTTGCCTAGTCAATCCTAGAAACGACTGACAGACTCGGTCAGAAGCAGCCATGTGTGAGTTGGACTCGCTCACAAAGGGTTCCGTGCGACTCTTTTGTTGTATGGGAGCCCCCTTAAATATTTATTTTATTATAATTTTATGATTTATTTTTAAAATGCAACTAAAATTATGTGAATATTTCAAGGGTTCACCTGTTTACGTTTTAATTAATATCAAGTAAAAAACTGCAACAGGTCAGGTTTGCTGTATGGGAGCCCCCCTTAAATATTTAAGTATTTTATTGAAATATTTATTTTTTAAGTGAATGATTCATGAGATACGAGCCTGGTGACAGACAACATTTAGCGAAGTCATAATAATAGGGTCTAAATTTTTTATCCTTTAAGGTAACAGAACTCTAAAAATTAGTAATTAATCAAGATCGATCTAGAAACACTGACAACCAACCTCAGTACTGTATAAGTTTAGTTACTTGTACCTTCACCTAAAGAGATAGCTGCGCGTGCGCGTGAAAACCGACCGTCGTAACGCCTATGCAAGATCAGAATTAAGTATAGTTTAGTTTAAAGTCTTAATTGAGGTTTGACTAGTCAAACCCCGATTTCATTAAATTGAGTTTCGACCTTTGCCTGACCAAATTAGTTACTCCTAGGTTTGACTAACATTATTTAGTCAAAGGCCGAAATGTTTGGGCTTTGACTAAGACTTCTAGTCAGACCTGAGGATTGACTAGTCAAACCTAGGAGTGCCGGAACATCGAGGTTTGACTATAACATATTAATTTTAAAACAAAGTTTTTAGATAATCGCCCTAGAGCAAGTTTTTCTATATTTTACGGTCTGTGTTGAATTTTGAACTCGTTTATTTTCGATTTTGAACAAATTTTAGTAGATAAAAAAAACTGAATTTCTAGGATGTTGGGTAAATATACATTATTTTTTGTAACAATATCTCAACTTATTACATTCAAGTTATATTTGAAAGAAAGAAAGAAAGAAAAAACATTTATTTGGTACTAAGAAATAAAAACAATAAGTACCTACCTACAAATGATGTGCAAGCGTGATGTAAAAACGATAAGCATGATGGGATGACATATGTATTTAGGTTATTTAAACAAAATAGGTTTTTCCAAGATACTTACTCGTATCTAAAAAGCCGTTACATATTACGTAAAAAATATGACATAAATAAATAATAGCTTTATTTTTAAGAAGTAGTCCAGACATAACATTTTCAGCGGCTTCTGCACTAACAGGGCGATAACTTGTAACCCTGGACAATCCCAGAGTTGTATAGTCGACACCAAATCTAAATATATAAAAGGAGAAACTGACTGACTGACTGACATATCAACGCACAGCCTAAACGGCTAAACGTAGCTTAGGTACCGTAGAGGTGCACTAAGAAAGGAATTCCCGAAATTCCCACGGGAACGGGCCCCTAAGGGTGTAAAACGGGATCCACGCGTACGAAGTCGCGGGCGGCCGCTAGTCAATAATATAGCAATAGACAGATTTATGTTCATTTTCATATCAACATCTTTTTATTTCTATTATTATTAATTTGTGTTAGATTACATTTAATTAGTTGTTTATTGTGTGTACAATTTGGTGCCAAATAAAAAAATGTTCTTTCTCTCTTTCATACATACCTACATACACTTACCATCAGGTGATCGGTCTGCTCGTTTGCCTCCTCAAACATAAAAAAAAGTTAAGTTTATCTTTTGATAACTTACATCCAGGCAAACTAATTTTTGGCTTGACTGTACATATTATCAGAAGTTGGCTACATAATAAATAACATTCCTCACTTTGAATCAGTGATTGGAAACAAAATGCGTCGGCCGGTAGTCTTCGTTTTTTTACTCGCGGCAGTCGCGGTGAGCACAGTTCGCGCTTGTTTGTGTACAGGTCATAAAGAATCTGACCATTTGACGTATACAGGAAGGTTTTTACATCGATTATTCTGCCAGTCTGAGTATCAAAACCTTCCAGCACAGCGAAACCAACAGATTGTATTCCCACCTCCGCAAAACTTTCCTGAACAGCCTGTATATATACACGTACCACATCCAGGTTTGTATAACGGGCCGTATCCACAATCATTTCCACCACAACATCCCTACTTTGTTCCTATGTTCCCACCACAGCAGCCTCTACCACCACCATTTATGCCTCAATATATTCCGAGGCCACCGCCCATCCCGCCATATGGGCATCATAAGCAGCCTATACCAGTAAATCCTCAGTCTCGACCACCTTTCTACCGCCCAAGTTACACAACATCTACACAAGCGCCAAGTAATCTAGAAGACGATATATACTGCGATAGAGCGGCCATCTTCGAAGACTTGGCCAGCTTCTGCTGCAACCGGACCTCAGCATACACGCTTCTTGAAGGTAGTGACATGAAGTACATCGTCCGGATACCTCTGCCACGGTACAAGGATCCCTCTATAAAGGTGGAGACGCGTTACCGAGTGGTGATGATCACCGCGTCGACTAAAACTGGTTTTACGCACCGGGAGTTATTGGTCGCGCCGACTTTTGTCAAAAGTAGCGATTACAAATGGCGGCTGTCAAACGAGTCACTGTTCATAGAGTTTCAAATCAAGGATAATGGTGCGTCCCTGTACAGTGTAGCTGTAGTAATGTAGTGCGTTTATTGTGTTTCTTGTAATGTACATTATTATGTGCCCCGTTCACCATCTCTGAGTAACATGCAAGTAGGCTACTCGTTGCTCTGAGTTGCACCACCTAAACGGTAACTGACGATAATCGGTGCTTTTTGTATGGAGTTTGACAGATTTTTGACGTTTGTCAAAGTTAAAGTAAGATGATGCAACTCATGCAACCCAGCCTAAAAGTGGCACTGTCAAGACTTAAAATACTTCTTACTTTTACTTGCCAAATAGTGTTAAGGAAATAACTACTCAGAACTTTACTCGGAGATCGTGAAAGAGGCTCTAAGAACTATATGTCTACCTATGTACTTATTAAAGTGCCTTGATAAATAAATCAATACATTACATTGTTTTATCATTTTACCCGATTGTAATCAACGTAAACTTTCCCTATAATAGCTATACATTTGACTAAACATGATTATCACGTAATAATGTTTTAGGATATAATTGCATTAACTCTGATGCAGCCAGATAAATTACATTAATCCCAAAGTAAAATCAACCAAAGTTTTTTTTCGAATTTTAATATTTTTTCGCAAACAATAAACACTTTGTCTGAACACGAGTAAATTGCAGTGTCCAGAAGAAATAACAAGAAGCGGTCTACATTTAAGGAAATAGTCCTGGAGCTATACTTTTTTTTATTATATTTTTTAAAATTTGAATACCTAATTGCGCTGTAGGTAGTTGCATTTGAGTAGTAGAATCAATCCTTTTAGTTTGATCGTCTACCAATAGGTCACTTTGTATATTCCCCGTAAAGGATTTCAATTTAAGTTCCAGTTTAACTGTATAATCTATTAACCTACATTTCTTTTTTCGTCTTTATGCCAAATATTGGGAAAGGCATTGAAAACTAAATAATTAGTAAAAATAACAAAAAGCTTTAAAAAAGTAACTTGCAAGATTGTAAAGTAAATAAAAGCTTGTAAAAAAAAGCTCTATGTGCTAAAGTGGCGCCGCTCTGGTGACAAATAAATAACTGGGTATTTTTGTTGCCTGTCTCCTGTACTAAAGTTAGTAATAATATCTGCAGGGGGCCGAATAGTCAGCATTGTTCAGCGCACAATGGGACAGGCCCGGCAGGCCCGGCAGGCCCGCTAGGTTGCCTTGAGAACAATCTGAATCTATAAAGAAAAGAATCGCTTCGTTGTCTTTAGGGTGACTACGATTCGGCGGAAACTGAGTCTGTCCTATTCCCGCTTTTGCACTTGTGCTATTTTAGGGAGTAAAATCTTCATAATTATTAAACCTCTATTAACATTCTAACTGACCTATAAATAGGTACGCTGCGTCAGATAGAGCTTTTTTAAAGGACGCGAAAGTTTGGATTTCTGTATGTTTGTTACTCTTTCACGCAAAAACTACTGAACGGATTTTAATGAAACTTTACAGTATTATTGTTTATAACCCAGAATAACATTTAGGCTATTAATTATGACGATATGTGACAACAAACATCTTGACATCCATACTTTCGCATTTATAATATTAGTAGGATGTAAATTAATATGATATAAATTATCGTGTACATCATGTTACTCGTGTTAAATGCCTAAATTTTAAGGTAATCGTTACATTCGAGTAAGCGCTCTACAACTAACGTCACTGATATACCAATATATGTGGTCACCCTATTTGCGTATAGTAGATCTATAAATAATATTGTAAAGAAGTTGTGTTATTTTCCTAAAATGTTCTGGTTCTTCCAAATCTCTTTTTTTCCTGAGCTAGGTATTTGTTAGGCCTACATACTTCCCGAGATTTTTCCGATAATATCATACCTATATTATATTATGGACATTATTGTGTTTTACACTATACATAGGAGGAAAACAAACAACTATAATTAAAATGAAAGCAATGATTTATCGAACTTTGTAATTATAATAGTTTTAGAACAATACAGAGTACACTAAAATACCGTGCTAAAACTGAACTCTTCGGGACGAAGCACACTTAGCCAACCCGGATCCGGATCCCGGTAGCTAAAAAGAACTTTTATGCCTTGAGTCACATTTCAACCTCGACGTGGGGTCTAACGTTTAAAATCCTCCGAGTAATACAGTGTGAGTCACGTTAAAGTGTACATATGAAAATAGATGAAACTAGAACTATTTTTATCGACAAAAAAGAGGACAAAAATTTTTTGACATTTTTTTTTAATTTTTTATCGAATTTTTTTTCATCCAATTACTTATTGTAAAGAAAACGTAATAACTTTTAAACTAAGCGGTATATCCTGATAAAATAAAAACAGTAATAATGCTAAATAACAGGCAATACTAAAAAAAAACATAAAATACACAAAAAAGGCCAACAAATAATAAAAAATGATACTTTTTGAAAAAAATCTGCTTAAAAATTCGTGTTTTTTTGGTTATTTGATATTTTTTTCCAAAAAATGTCCCTATAACCGGTGGTTTTTATTACTTTGTATTATTCTCTATCGTATTACCTTCGTAAAACCAAAAATCGCATGTCTCTATCCCTATCACAACGTTTGCAATGATTGTTTGAACTAAGCCTCTCCGGGCGCGCCATTCAACGCTTCGTTAAGAACGAAACTGAAAATGGCTCTAGATTTGTAATTTTGATAAAGACAAGTTAGATTTCAAATAAAAACAAAAGATTTCGTAGTAAAATAAGCATTTTAGTTAAAATTAAAATTGTCTCTACCTGTAGCGGAGAATAATGTTGTGGCAGGCCTTTGTTCAAACGATCATAGCAAATGTTGTGATAGGGATAGAGACATGCAATTTTTGGTTTTACAAAGATAATATGACAGAAAATAATACAAAGTAATAAAAACTACCTGTTATAAGGGCATTTTTTTGAGAAATTTATCAAATAACCAAAAAAATACGAATTTTTAAGGAGATTTTTTTCAAAAAGTCTCATTTTTTATTATTTGTTGGCATTTTCTGGGTCTTTTATGTATTTTTTCAGTATTGCCTGTTATTTAGCATTATTACTGTTTTTATTTTATCAGGATATACAGCTTAGTTTAAAAGTTATTACGTTTTCTTTACAATAAGTAATTGGAAGAAAAAAAATTCTATAAAAAATTAAAAAAAAATCTCAAAAAATTTTTGACCTCTTTTTTGTCGATAAAAATAGGTCTAGTTTTATCTATTTTCATATGTACACTTTAACGTGACTCACACTGTATATTCGGCCACTTATTTAAGCTCCATTTGCTATGGTGCACCAGATTGGGCTGACAGAGCTACTATAGGAGCCGCTCGACGGAAACTACTCCAAAGTCAACGCCTTGCATTGATTTTTCTTTGCATAGCTTACAGAACTGTGAGCACGGAAGCTCTGCCAGTCCTGGCTGGCGTACTGCCGGTCGACTTAGAGGTACAAAAGCGTGCGGCTATGTACTTCGCATCAAGGGAAAATATAACCTCCGATTTCTTAAATAGCCGCGATCGTTCTAAAATAAGTCGATTATTTGATTCCCGAGAAGTCGTTGAAGAAGATTTACTTAATGAATGGCAAAAAAGATGGGATACGTCAGTCAAAGGACGTCACTTATATAAATTCTTCCCGAATGTACGCGAACGTTTAACTAGGCGATGGTTAGAAATCGACCATTACTCGTCGCAGTTCCTCACGGGACATGGCAACTTTAAACATAAACTTCACGAATTCAAACTAGTTCCGTCTCCTTTTTGCGAGTGTTCCACTGATGATGTCAGTCATGAGCAGTCTGCCCATCATATCTTGTGGGAGTGTGATCTTTGGAAACATGAACGTGATATAATGCTTAATTCAATACAAAATACATCTGTTTCCGCAATTTATTACACCGATCTTGTCGCGACAAGGAAAAATTTCCGTGCTTTTAAGCGATTTTGGGAAAAATATTATTGGCAGGTAGTTGCTAATTGCTCATAAGATAGGCCCCCTTAAATTAATTTATTGTCCGTGGTGCATAATCTTTTCATAAAGGTTTTAAGCCTTTGTTTGTCACCTGTCATCCGCTTTGCAATGGAGGGAATTCGAACCTTAAAAATTACTAATGATAACAACTATTTACAAAATAAAAAATACTAAAACTTATTAATCTTTCCTATAGAAATAAAAATTATTCTAATGAAAAACTTACGGGATCAGAAGCTGGTATCGAATGTGCTGTAACGCTGAAGTCAATTATTCTCATCGTTTTTTCTTTTTATGGGTATGAAGACCACCTGGGCAGAATATCCCACTGTGTGTATGTTTTCCATATTTTTCAGGAACGCCATGGTCATTTTTCAAACTGCTGCTGCGTTCTGAACGTGACATTATCGTGACGGTACTTCCGATGGCATAAAACTAGTATGACGTAAAGTAAGAAAATGTAAACTGAACGGCACATGATGACCTTCTTTCCTTGCACACTGCTAAAATGAGACTGGAGAGACTTGTAATTGATTTTAAAATAAATCTGAATGAAGTAGCTATAGTGTAAAATACCGAACACGTGCGTTGCTGATGCACTACTAGAATGACCGTTGCATTTTCTACGACACAAATGTATGGTTATCTCGTGTATAACTTTCCAATTAGACTAGTTGCCCGCGTGGCTATGTCTGCTTTCCTTTTTCAATTAATATGATTTATTTACCTAGTATTTATTTGTCTAATACCCGTAGCACAAGCTTTGCTTAGTTTGGGACTAGAAGCGCAGTGTAAAATGTCCAAGGATATTTATTATTATTTATTTATTAATAGGTACAGTTATTGTTGTGGCGGAGATTTGGGCTGACACTGTAGGTTTGTTGTCGACTTGACAAGATATGTACTTAAGCCTATTTGGAACTTTTCTGTCAGATAAACTGCAACTTTTGGTTTTATAGATCTCTGACAAATATATCGGGCAGAAAGGTAAAGTTACGGTCAAGTCTACAATTATTATCTATCAGGTAGCTATCAAAAACTTTATCAGGAACCTATGAAACTGGCCCTCAGCTGTATTAAATTGAGTTAAAAACAAAAAGAGGTCCAACCTAAGCTTGTATTTACAGAAAACTTATTATGAGTGCATTTCCTTAATGGGATACGAATAAATGAATGAAAGCCTGGACATAATGAATGTTTATTTATTAATTTGATACAAAACACAAAATACCCAGCTATAATGAAGTTCCTTCACAATAATCATTAAACTGTTATAATCTATATTTGTACCTTCAAAAAGTTTACATTTAAAGCCACACCATCGTATACCCATTTCACATGTTGAGGGTCCACAAACGTCGGTGCTATGACCAGCTCTTGGTAGCTTCCGTCATTACCAGACGCTGTGATGGACACCACCCGGTGCTTCATTCTCACCTGGATATCTTCCTTCTGAAACCCTTTGAGAGGCACATTGATGCGATAGCTGTCTCTACCAGTGGTTTCCCTTGTGGTATTATGGCAGTAATATTGAAGATCCTCATAGATATCGTTAAGGTCACAGTGTATCTGGTCGAAGGGATCAGGTTGAGGGGTAGTTGTCTTCACAGTAGTTGTGGTTGGCACCGTTGTCGAGCTGGTGGTAGCAGGTGTCGGTGTGGTGTGCCACGGATGAATGAACCCGTGAACTTGGTGGTACTCCCAGGTGTGAGGGAAGTTGTGATTATGATGGGGATGGTGGAAAGGATGATGATTGGGTGGAAAATTGTGCGGACCAGGAAAGCTTGGTGGGTGATGGAAACCATGATGGTGATGGAACTCAGGGGTGTGATGGAACCCAGGGGTGTGATGGAACCCAGGATTATGATGGAACTCAGGATTATGACGGAACCCATGGTTGTGATGGAAAGGGTGACCGTGGTGGCCGGAATGGCCATGATGACCCCAGTGACAGTACACTGGTAGAAGACACAGCAAGAACAGGAAAACTTGTTGAGGCATGGTGACTCGACTTGCTCACACTCGGTCGTATAACTGAGCAGGAACGTATAGACTTTGCCGTTTTATACGACAGCGATAACCGCTGCATTGTTTATGCTAAAAATACAGTCAATAATAAGACAACATTCACACATAAGCGGAGCTTACAGCGGAAATCAAAGCTGAAAGCATTGTCGATGCAAATATCTAGCTAGGCCCTTTAGAAATTGGAAAACAGATGACAAATTGTCTTATGACGTAAGTTTTAGCTTATTTCATGCCTTGCTGTGGTTGGAATCTGACACCATTGAGTGGTGATGAAAAAAATCTTAATCTGTCACATACAGTTTAGGTTTGATTTCTTTCCGCTTCCGCTAGTTTAGCTTCGCGCTCTAGATCAATAAATTGTATGATAATACTAAAATATCGTAGGAATCATCTTAAAAAATAATAAGTAAATAAAAGGCAATTTAGGAACTATTTCGCCTGAAACACAGTTTTAAAGCCCTCTAAAAAGCCTAGCCTAGCTTAGACTGAAAACACAATCAATACAGGGTGCTTATTGTCGGCCGTTTGGTGTAGTGGTTCAAAACGGACTACTATGCCGAGAAGTCCCGGGTTCGATTTCCGGGCAGAAATTGAAATGATGAATTTTAATTTTTGTGACGGGTCTGGGTGTTACTATGTATAATATGTATTTATTAACAAAAAAAAATAAGTATGTTTATATCCGCTGTCTAGTACCCATAGTACAAGCTTTGCTTTGTTTGGGACTAGAAGCGCAGTGTAAAAATGCCCAATGATATTATTAAGTACCTTACCTTACTACTTCGCATTATTTTAAATTAAAAAAAAAAACAAATTAGGCTTATACTGCTTGTACGCAGTAATTTATTACTATCTTTTGTAGGTAGGTATACTTAATATGTAGTTCATATGGAATTTACGTTTAGATAAAGAGGTTAAAAACAACCTATTTTAGTAAAATTATATCTTCGGGTTTACCGATGAGCGCATACCTAATTCTACAATAACAAAATAAATATTTCTCGCTTCATCATTGATTTATTAATATTTACATAACATTAATTAATTAAATAATGATAGAAAATAATAATTTTTCAAATCGATTGAAATGCCAGCAACTGCTTTAATAATTGTTTCCTTGTGTCAGATAGCAACTAAAAAATCAGTAACCGGTGGAACTGTTAAAATCTTCAAATCAAATAATATCTAAAAGTTCAATTTTAGAGATAGTGCCAGTTTAAGCAACTTCAAGATTTTTTGCAATTGAAAAAACACTGTCCGTATTTAAAAAAAAAATCAGTAATTTTTAATGTCATCCTTTATTGTGTATTGAATTGATAAGAAAATGAATACAGTATTATTATGTTATGCCTAACCGAGCTCGCTCGTATCTCCTGGCCGTATAAAGCCAACGGTCCTATCACGCGTGCTCATTCGTCTGAGATTCACCAGTATTGCATCACGCGCGGAATCGGCCAATCGCCTGAAATGTATCGCTTCATACCACTAGCCTTCTTGGCAGTCTGCACGGGGAGCTTTCTCCAACCGTCGTGCCCACAGCACCGCTCAATAAACACAGACCACGAAACACTATTCGACGACCTGGCCCAAAGAGTTTTGGAGCTAGACAAGAAGGTTAACCAGTTCAACGAGATGCACTCCAGTACTGCTACAAAGGAGATCGTCGAACCAGCCCGCTACGTCATCGAAGTACCGTTAGAAGGTTACGAAGACAGTGACGTCATCATCAAAATCCGGAAGAGTGTCCTTCAGATCAACGCGAAGAAAGGAGTCAAGGAATACACACAAATGAGACTGCTTCCGACCTTCGCGAACGTGGATAAGTCTACCTACACCCTCGATGAAGGTGTATTGCAAGTCGTCTTCCCCATCAACAATGGGCCCTCCACGTGCAATACTTACTCTAGTGATTCTATAAAAATCGTCCCCAAATTCGAACTGTTCACTGGCCAATTAGGACCCCGTATGGGATGGGACGACGAGTAAAAATAGAATAATTGTGAATATTGTATACTTATCATAATTTTGATATTTCAAACTTAACGTAACACAACTTAAGCTTAATCATACGTTAATTAAGTTTGCTGATTATATTTTTATGGGTAAACTCGCTGTATCTTTTATTTTTATTAATAACAACTTTAAATACTGATAACAGAAGCACACAGAAGCTTTGGCTGGTAAGACTGACACCCGGGTTGGGATCTCAGTTGTTTTTTTTATCGAAATTTTCTTCTCCTAATTTGATAGCATTACAAATGTTTACAGCTAACGGATGAGTGCACCTCTCGTTCATTAAAAATAAATAAATGTTTTTTTTATGCAAAACAAGGCAGGTATTTGACCACAATCGCACCAATGTGGAAATAAATGAAAACTACTATTGTGTGTTTATTTACGATAAATACTTATTACCTCTTCTCTGGATTGGATAGGTAATTGATAGTCTGAATATAAATAATAACTTTGGACATTTTACACTGCACCATCTATTCCCAAACTAATTAAAAATCTTGTCCTATGGGTACTAACTAGTCAGCGGCTATAATCATAATTTTATATCGTTGTCGCTTATACCAAATGACGTCCATTGTTGTACAAGGCCTCCCTCAAAAAATTTAAACGATCATAGGAACGCACGATCTCTGTCCCCATCCAGTTGTTTCACGCGACCTTCACCTGATCGTTGGTCCACCTAGTGGGGCCTGCCCACACTAAGTATGTCTTGCGGCCCATGGTCGTCACTCGAGAACGGCTACCCCAACGGCTACGTTCTGCCCACTGCTATTTAAGTTTGGCAATTCTGCGGGCTACGGTTACTTTGTATATTGTCCCGAAGCAGTGGTAGGGTTAATACTGGGACGTGTAAAAGTGCTTTTTAAAAGCCTATTTGCATTGCACTTTGCACTTCCTTGTCACCACACAAGATAAGAAAAGAATTAATTAATTTTCTAAAACATTTGAGCAAAGTAAATAAATATGCTTGTGTCAACTACTATGGCGACAACAACAAACCTTGGCCATCCCTGACTGTTAAGTCCATCCTACAGAATACAGATAGTGTAAGGTTATCAAGGTCTCTGTTATCTGTACTGTGTGTACCATTCCCTAACCACTTCTTGACCTGGCTACACGCGTCGAAACTCTTGAAATGTATCTGATATTACTATTCGTCTTGGGTCTGGCTGCGTCCAGCTATCAGCACCACCACCGCGACCACACCCAACACCGAGTTGAATACCTTGCGAACATCTTCGAAGAATTGGCCAATGACGTCATAGCACTCGACAGGCAGAGCATCCAACTCTGCGAGGCGCACTCGATCGGTTCCATCAAAGAACTCTTCGAAGAAAAAAGGTTCAGCCTCAAAATATCCCTCCAAGGGTTTAATGACAGTGACGTCACCGTCCAAGTCAGACATAGAGTGATGTATGTCAACGCGGTGAATAAGGATCCTGTGAAACATTTCTCAGCAATCAAAGAGCTGCCAGCATTTGTCAACGTTGCTGAAGGAAAGTTCGATCTTCAAGATGGAGTTTTAGAAGTGGTGTTCCCCACTAGGAACGTTTTGAATAACTCTTGCGATCCTCACTTGAATGTTGATGTTGTAACATTGACCAAGTTTGAACAGTTTTCTGGTCAGACAGGACCAAGGTAGAGAGTGAGGACTAACTTTCTAAAACACCGTCACGTTTCTTATAATATTCTGTGTGAATAAAGCTTTTTCAACTGTATAATGTGTAATAAGAACTGTTGCTTTAAGTACGTTATTTTGTGGTTTACTATAAATAAACAAGAGGTTAATAATAAATCAATGCTTGGAAGGAAAACAGAAAACATAAATACAAATATACCTAAGTATGTAAATATTTACTCACTTTTATAGGTAGATTTGGTGGTTTGTATTTATTTAGTCTTTGTTGTACAACTACTCATTTGACGTAACTCAATGCTTCTTTAAACAGTTTTATTTTTTGTAACCATAATTTGGTTTAGAGGTTTTTCCTGGCCTTGAACTCAAGTACAGTACAGTACGAGGCGAAGAAGATCGGCAAGACTTGGAGCGAGATCAAACACATAGCTCAAGACCGAACGCGATGGAGGACTGTTGTGGACGCCCTCTGCCCCATCTAGGGGACATTATTTTTTATTTCAAATTTTCATCTAGTTTTAGAAGCATTTTAACATTATGTAAGGTCGCAAAAAAACTTGGATAGAATAGAATAGAATAAAATAATTGTTTATTTGCATAAAACATGGTATAGGTACTACTTACATGGTAAACATGGATAGGGTGACATACCTACATAAATAAATATTATTAAGAGAACTCTTGTCTTGTTTTGAGCATACAGCTTTAGGACAAATAAAGAGTGTTTCCCAAATTCGATGTCGCTCTCATTAATCAACATTAAGGTTAAATATTGAGGATTGCCCAGGATATTGAGGATTTCACAAATCCTTTTATATTGACTGAAGAGCCCCAGTAATCTTTTTTTCACTATATTTCCATACTACTAACAAATTATCGATTTTATGTTGACACTGACTAATCAATGGCAAAGAGCACGTTATCTAAACCTGCTTCTAAAAAATAACGGACATTTGTTTTGAAGGCCAATTTTATCTTTGGCTGGATTGCGCCATCTTACAACGACTAACGTAAAAAGTCAAATTCCATACAAAAACACCAGTTAAAAGACATTTTGTATTTAACCTACACCGCACTTACAGCTTTCTGCAAGATCCAAAGATTGACTGGCGGAGAATTTTTTTAGCATTAAGTCCACCTTTTGTAAGATATATTTTGTGCAATAAAGTGTTTCAACAAAATTAAATCAATTGATTAAAAGGTAATTGCTTAAAAGAGAGCTCACATTGGTTGGTATCTGTCTGTTACTCAGAGAGTAAGTAGTTAAGTAAACAAAGAACCTAATTGAGACTTTAATTTAACCTTGCTTTGATGATCTGATGCTCAGAAAGAATATCCTTTCTAAGCATCAGATCATCAAAGCAAGGTTTTCCAATTAATAAGAAACAATACCAAAAACATTCGCAAGAAAATACCCAGTATGATAAGGAGCAGGTCAGCGGTCATCGTTATCAATGTTATTATCATCTATAGCCCACGGCCAGTCGTTCACAAACCGTAGACAATCTTGCACGATGTACCGGATAATACTGCTCCTAGTGGCCATCCAGGCCTTAGCAGTCCAGAGCGGGTGCCATCACGACCGCTGCAGACACAGGCACCACGACTACAAAAACGGTCGCCACGAGTTTGATGGGGAGTTCCACGAATTATCCTGGGCCGTGGTCCGTGCTGACAGAAAAGCCCAAAGAGTTTGTGACGAAAATACCAACCATTCCACCGAAACCTTCTATAGTAATCACTACGAGATATCCGTCTCGCTTCCAGACTTCAGTGAGGAGGAGATTACAGTGAAAATCAAACACCGAGTCATCTTCATTCAAGCGTTCAAAAGCAATCAAAAGGTGTTTTCGGAATTGAAGATCGTTCCTGAATTTGCGAAAGGCAGCAATGCTAGCTGGAGGTTTGATGAGAAGGTGCTGAACATCTACGTGCCTTATGAGATCACCCTTGGCACAGAAGTAGTCAGGGTGTGCAACAACACCATAGACGAGTCGGTGATCACACTACCAAAGGCAGACATCGACATGCGTTTCGGTGACGATGAGACGACCGTTACTCCGTTAAATGAAGATAATTTGTAGTGTGTAATACTTACAAGGTGTGGTGTTACTTTTAAATAATATGAAAAAAATACACTAATGTTGTTTGTCTTATTTTGATATGAAGTAAGGTGTCTATAATGATATTACTTGCCGTTTACTTGCCTATGTAATTAGAAGTTTCGAAAAAGATTGCGTATAAAAACATTAAATAATAATTACTTGCTTGTTTAAAAACTTTATTATGTATGGGAGTGCGCACACTACGCGCCGATTCGATTTGGCCGATTCTTCATACAAATTAAAATCGGGCACAACTATCGGCCAACTAAAAATCAACGGTGTGCGCCTACTCTTAACACCTATGTCGTGCCTATGTAATTATAAAGTGTCGCCTGTCATATGGGCACCCAGGCGATTTCATCCAGATAATCAAAGTTGTCAAAGTGGAATAGACCAAACTTTCATGCGCCTTTTCTAATATTTTTTATTACTGACATCTCTGAAAGGATGCCTGAATTAAAACGTAACAGACTGAAAAAAGTGGCTCCATCTATAGAAACTCGCATAAACTATTACGTTTATTACGTAAAGTATTCTGTAGTTCCCTTGAACATAAATAGATGGGCTTATGACAATAAATTATTATTTCTACTTTTATAAAGTTATCTTTACGGAGTCATATTTTTTTAAATAAGTAGGTATTACAATATTTGCCGTAGATAAAAAGAAAAAAAGGAATTTTCCTCTTTGCATTCCGAGAATAGAGTAGAATAGAATAAAATAGAAAGTATTTATTTGTCTCAAAACAGGTTGGTAGGTATAATCTTGGCGACCAAAGTTTTAGTGGTAGAAACTGGACGATTCCAAACGATTAGTTAAGGGACTAATAACAATCATTCATGTTTGATTCATTTGACAATCTCCTGTTTGTTCTGTATGCTAATTACCACTAATCAAACTAGGTTCACTACGACTTGCTTCAAATAAATTTTAAACTATTCATAGTATTTATCTTTTACTTGCTCTAGCGTGTGAGAAACTAAGTACCATTGATAAAATAAAAAGCAAATAAAATAAGATATTGGCCATTTTTGGTCGTTTTTTTTTCCCTCATCTGCAATCATACATAACCATAGAGCAGATTTATTCCTTGTTTTAACATGGCCAAGGAGCTCTCCAGCAGGACACCTCTCTTTCACCATCTGTCATCAATACTTTGTACGTATAGGTACTAATGGCGTTTCAGTCGTTTAGTGTAGCGATTTCAATTTAAGCATAGTTTTCTTTATTTGATCCTGAAGTTAGAATATCAATAGTAAAAGTCGTGTTTTAATGTAGGCCGAAAAGTCACCGTACGAATTTTAGAATTGTCGATAGCCATTCTTTCATTTTCATTCATTTCACTCATTTCAGTGAATAAAAGGGGTTACCTACATACACCATATCGAATTACAAAAATGATCGAAAATCAAAATATCGAACACGTTTCATCGAACGATCAGAATATCGAACGATCAAAATATCGAATGCTCAAAATATCGAACGTTCAGAATATCGAATTTACAAATGATCGAACGATCAAAATATCGAATGATATTTTGAGCATTCGATATTTTGATTGTTCGATATTTTTATCGTTCGATGAAACGTGTTCGATATTTTGATTTTCGATCATTTGTAATTCGATATGGTGTAGGCCCGAAAAAAAGACTCAACGCCTGAAAGTCGTTAAGGTTAGGTCCTATATGTATGATAATAGCGACCTAAATTCACTCTCGTGTTAGAATTGTATCGAATTCGACAGCAGAAGCAAATGGTAGGGTAGACAAACACAGCAGCCGCAGACCGCTATCAGCGCGCCCAGGCCGACACAGCAAACACTATGCGTCTATTGCTGAGGTTATCAGTGGCTGCAATGGATTAACCGTTATTAACTAGCGTAACTATAACAACTGATAAACTTAACAAAAAGAACTGTCGATTGTAACGTAACAAAACACATTGTACTTAAAGTATTATACAAAGTTGCTTTCTTTTGTCTGTTCCTATGTATGCTTAGATCGGTCTTTTTAATAAATAGAGTGATTCAAGAGGAAGCTAGTTTTATATAAAGAACACTAGCTTTGCCCGCGACTCCATTCATCTACTGAACAAGTTGCCATAGCAGCCATAGTTTGATGAGTCGTCGTCGTCTCTACTAAATGAGCATTTTAGTGCCAGAGTTTTCTTTCAATGTTATCCATCACTACTTCATACGCGTGAAAATAGTAACTAAACCCTTATGTACTTAATATTAAACACTTACAACATGTACGTAAGCATAAACATGACTAAACTATAGTAGCATCCTTGGATAGAATCATACGGGAAATTAATCATTTTCGAGCATTCAATATGAATTACCTATGTTGAATACATTACTTCCTGTATGGAAGTAAAATATAATAAACTATGCTATAAATCTAAATATATTTATCTCAAAGGTGACTGAGTGACTGACTGATTGACTGACTGACATAGTGATCTATCAACGTACAGCCCAAACCACTGGACGGATCGGGCTGAAATTTGGCATGCAGGTAGATGTTATGACGTAGGCATCCGCTATGAAAGAATTTTACAAAACTCCACCCCTAAGGGGGTAAAACGGGATCCACGCGGGCGGTCGCTAGTTCAGTATAAGCACGCTAACCTGATATTTCTTATTATAGTGTCTAGTTTGCTCTCCAAAATTAGTATCTAAATTGAAAAAGAGGCTGACAAAGGTGACAGAGTTTCCTCCGTCACTTGCTCTTAGCATCAGCCCATAGTTATGTTGTCCCGAAGTGGTGGTAGGGCAATAGGACAACGCCTCCTCCTCCACTGCACAGGCTACCACCGCCGTCGGACGCGATTGGCCTCGTGGTCCCGGCTAATCCTGTCGGCCCCCCATTAAGTGGGGGCGTGTTGGGTCCCGTCGTGTAGGGCGGGACGTCCGCGGCGCCTTGGTCGTTTCTAGTGCCCAAGGCGCCGACCACTATGCGGCAGAGGGAACACCCCAGGTTTTTAGTGGGTTAGAGCCCCACATAACCTGCCGTCCCCCGGAGGTATGGATAGGCCATTTTCCTGGAAAAAAAGGGCAATAGGACAAGCTATATTTGGGCGTGTACCTATAAGCGCCTTGGAAATTGCCTAAGAACTGAATAAATGATTTGATGTAATAGGATTTGATTAGTACCTACATACATAGAGTCATGGACTTATTATCATCCAATTAGATTTTCTAGTTCCCATTTTTTCTTTATATTTCCGGACATCGAATTAACGAGATAATAGAGGAAAGAAACATTTTATCTTTTATAACTGAAATTCCCCAAGTTATCGCTATTTATTAAACACTGCTTATATTTAGCAAACTGAGTATATCTCATAGCTGATAACCTTTTGAAATGGCTCGCGTAAGTAAATGAGGATAATTTATTTAAAAGATGGACTATGCTATTATTCTGTACGTCACCAGAAATAATACGTGGTGTAAGTATGTAGGTACGAGTAAGTGCCTTTTTCCTGTATGCGGATTTCAGCACGCGTGCGTGTTCGTTCATTCGTTCGTTTCAGCCAAATGACGTCCACTGCTGGACAAAGGCCTCCTCCAAGGTTTTCCACAATGCACGGTCCTGCGCTGCCCGCATCCAGGCTCTTCCCGCGACCTTACGAGATCGTCGGTCCACCTAGTAGGAGGCCTGCCCACGCTACGTCTTCCAGCCCGTGGTCGCCACTCGAGAACTTTTCTGCCCCAACGGCCATCGTCTCTACGAGCTATGTGCCCCGCCCACTGCCACTTGCGTGTAGTCCGCGTAACGTAAATACCTAATAGGAAAAACATTTGTATGAAACCACAGATCACAGAAACTAAAGGGAGATGTTCCAAGGGGCCGGGGCCGGTGTCGCAGCAATATGCCCAAAAACAGAACACATTGCTGCAGACGTCATAATGTAAACAGTTTACATTGCTTGCGTAGTACCTACTAAAGAATAGTCGAACGTGGAGTACTGATACCGCAGTGGATAATGAGCACATATTGATTACTTTGTTTTATGTCAATTTCTAATGCGACACTCAGTTTCGAACTCCGCGCATTAGTTCTCGCATTAGCATTAGCGCTCTCTCTTCTCTATGTATGAAACAATGAAATGCGGGCAGCTCGCAAGCGGGCCAAATCCGCACGCGTGTCGAAATCCGCACGCGGATGAAAATCCGCACGCGTGTCGAAATCCGCACGAGTGCCGAAATCCGCATCACAAGAAATAGTCACTAATGATCAGTTTGGTAAAACATTTATTAAGTGAAGTCCTCGTGCCAATAAGTATCTTATCCGATATCTTGTCTTCCTAAAAACGAAAGCTAAACGTTTTATAATAATTATTTACTCGTTCACTATCGGTCTTACTTAACACTACAAACATTATAAAACCCTATATATGTCATTGTATGTAAACCTCTAACAATAAAATAATTTCTTCAAATATTTAGGTTATAGATACAGATGACACCAATGATCACATATTACCTGCTTATGAACTACCAAAGATTAGTTATAACGTATTGTGTTTATCCTATAAAAATAGTAGGTAATTGTTTGTCAGTCTGTCCTTTTGCACCCCTGATAAAGCGACATTAATTAAATACACTCGGGACTTCACAGTATGCTATCACAAAGGTAATAGTTGTGATTGTAAAATAACGATAACTTTAAGACAATAAAATAATTACATCTTAATCAGTCTTAATACTTAGATGCTATATTTCCACATAAATAAATGTTGTCGACTACCTGCTACCTATTTTCTACATTAACTAAAATAGTACCTATCCATCAATATCGATTTTTGTCTTTACTAGTTATTAATTTAATTGCAATTAAGTATAATTAAATTAATAAAACTTTTATCTTTTATTTGTTGACCTTTAGTTAGCCCAACAACTTGTAACTAGTTAAAATTTACTTTTGTGTACCTATGTGTGTAAAATGTGAAGTTTATTCTTTCAATTTATGAAAACGGTGACTAGCAAATTGTACTTTTGTCAATAAACGATATTTTAGCTATCACAGTCATGTAAACAGAAGGGGACGGTTAATAAAACTGCAATATTTTACAAATAAATAACTTTAATAACAAAACTAATGAATGTATCACTTTCGGTAGTGCACAGGCACAAATTCGTATTGGTTCTTCAAGTCTACAGCGTAAGTTGTGGCTTCAACAGGTACGTTGGAGATCTCATTGGTCTGAATGTCGTGTTCTTTATCGAAGTCACTCCTCAGTCCAACATCAGCATCTTGGACGTCATCAGTGTGGTCTTCTGTCTTCTCGATTGCTTCGGTAACAGTAGATTCTTCAGTCACTGGTTCTACCTCTCCACGAGGGACGATAGTGGTAGGGAGGGTGGCTGTCTGTTTCAGAGGGAAAGTGATAGTTAGGACTTCATTTTCGTAAGTCCAAACACCAGCAACGTCCACACTCTCCGGCATAGACCGCACTTCCAAATAGTTCTTCCCGATACCGTCTTCAGTGTTATGGGTCGCTTGCACCATCAGGACCCCTTCGCGCGCCTTCACAATTATCTCCTTCTCCTCAAAGCCGGTTAAAGGTATCGTGACTTTGTATTGGTTGTCGACGATTCCAGCCGTAGACTGAGCTCCAGGGAATCGGGTGTGCAGCTGCCTCATGAGGTCGTCTAGTTGCCTGAGCTCAGCTTCCATATCTATCCAAAATCGGTTGGTGTCGAACATGTCTTGGCCGAAAGCGGGATGGAAGTCGTCCATGTGGAACTCGTCGAAGCCATGATGATGTCCATGGTGGTGGCGGAAGTGAGGAGCGGCAGCGGCCAGGCCGAGGCACATTAGCACTAGCAGAAACATCTTGAACGGTATTCCTTTGTGGACTGACGCGGGCTGTGACCGCCCCGCTTATATATTGCCCGGGTTATAGGGCATCGGTTATCAGTGACTTCTAGACTTGTTTGGTTGGACTGTTCTCGGAAATTCTCGTGGCTGGGAAAATATGATTCAATAAAATGTGCTGCTTAGATCTAAAATACTGACGTTAGAAGACATATTAAGTAAGTGCGATTTAATAATGAGGCGATAACCGATAGCTGAATCATAATTATGTGTAGCTATTGTGACATAACAGTATAGCGAAGTTTTCCTCTATTTACACGTTGCCTACTTATCTAAATTCATATAAAAAATTAAAAACAACTCCTTCCTTTAAATTCATTTACAAATACATACAAGTTGAGGCTTGTTGACAACGAATAGCAGTCATAACATAAATTACAGCAATCTATCGGGCGAAGCCCCGAGCCGTCTGCCCCGCAAACCTAGCATCTGCCTCATTCAAGCTGCATGTTATATGAATATTGATTGATTAATTTGTTTATGTACTAAAGGTTTACTACGCAGTGTACTTATCATATTCAAATTACTATATTTCTAACTTTAATACCATCTACCTACCCGCTGTTTATTGAAAATTAATAGCACAAAATACTTAGATACCTGTCTTTAAAATGCAACAACTAGCTGTGTCCGCAGCTTCGCCCGCGTGAAATTTACTTTCGTCACATATCGTCATAAATTATAGCCTATATGTTATTCTGGGTTATAAACAATAATACTGTAAAGTTTCATCAAAATCCGTTCAGTAGTTTTTGCGTGAAAGAGTAACAAACATCCAGACATCCATACAATCTTTCGCATTTATAATATTAGTAAGATTTATCGTTATTCTTATGTATAAACATTACTATTGTAAAGATTCATCAAAATCCGTTCATTCGTTTTTGCGTGAAAGGGTTACAAACATACATCCTCACAAACTTTCACATTTACAATATTAGTATAGGATTGTCTTGTCCAACTGTACCTACACAACAGCTGTTTCCCCTAATGAATCACATTACCAGTAATTGGTGATTAGTAATTATTATTACCTACTTATTGTTATTCTTAATTTGTTATTGTTAAACTTACAAACGGCTTTAAAAGCATATCACGGCTATGTAGCTTCCAATATTAGATACGGAATTTTGTTGTGGGGTAACTCTATATCGATACAAAAAGCATTTATTGCTCAAAAGCAGTGTATTCGAGCAATCACAAATGTACCTCCCCTAACAACATGCAAGCCTTTATTTAAGGAACTAAATTTACTATCCCTTCCCTCTATGTACATTTTCGAAGCATGCATTTTTGTTAAAAAAAATCAGGATTTATTTATAAAAAAGAGAGATGTATGTAATTTTAGAACAAGATACCCTAATAAGTTAATTCTGCCACATATTAAAACAGATATTTGTAAGAGAAACAGTCATTCAATGGTAGCTAGAATATATAACAAACTACCATCCAATATTGTTGCATTACCTACAAATAAATTTAAAGGTCAATTGTTTAAATGGCTAGTTGATAAATGTTATTATTCAGTGTCTGAGTACTTGGAAGACAAAAACTAATATTATAATGAGTTGGAATGTGAATTCTTATGTATTTTATTGTATTTAATTTGAATTGTATTGTATTGACTTATATTATAATTTGACATTTTAATATTAATTCGATACCATAAAATATTTGTATGCCAGTAATGGTAAATGTGTTTGTACTTTTTTCCATATTAATTGTCATCATTTTTACCCACATTTTTACAAATAAAGTGATTTGATTTGATTTGATTTGATTTGATTTGTTTCATGTAAACAAAGGAGCGTCATTGATACTTTGACGATTCTTGAAATTCGTGCTTTGTTTAAACAAGGGCTTACTTATCAGCTTTTGTTTTTAATTTTTCCCTTAATTACCCTTACTTAACTGCAGTAAAAAGGGTGAAGATTTTTGAGTGTATAATTTTAATAATTATACACTCAAAAATCTTCACCCTTGAGTAAGTGACTGACGTAAGAGCAGTTCATAAAAACATTTCTTAAATTAGGTAATTATTGTTTATATTCTTTGGGGATTTAAGTAGTTCTTAATCTGGAATCCGGAAGATTTTTTTTTATTATCTTTATTTATTTGGAGGACACGACAGCCCTCCTGAAGATTTAAACACTGTGGAAAAGACTACTAAGTAAATATTTGATTTATTTGTTTACCCTTTGAGATTAAGATGTCGAATAATTGTTAAATACATATTAAACCTACCTATTTTATAGTAAATAATTATCTTTTGGCCTTTAACATTGTGTCGATGCCGATTACATAGGTATTTTTTTTTATTCATACATATAATTAAAAATATAATACAGCTGAGAGAGTCCGGAAGCTGTAGGTAACCCTTGAACCATGTTTCGTTATACAGATAAATGACAAAGAGTTGTTGTCTTACTTTCGGGTAATAACTACGCAGTTTATTAACCCAAAACATTAATTATTTGGTTCTTATAGATTAGGTTTACCTACCTATTATGTTGGTTTTGTACTGGGCGGACTACCAACGACCATTTTCGTGATTAGCATGCTTTATTTGTAAATATGTAATAAATATAATAACGGGCTGGAAGACGTAGCGTGGGCAGGCCTCCTACTAGGTGGACCGACGATCTGGTAAAGGTCGCGGGAAGAGCCTGGATGCGGGCAGCGCAGGACCGTTCATTGTGGAAAACCTTGGGGGAGGCCTTTGTCCAGCAGTGGACGTCATTTGGCTGAAACGACGAATATAATTATGTTTATTAAAAAACTTTACATCTAAGTAAAGATAAGATTTCTTGGCCTCAATAATAGTTTTACCTGTTTAATTTTTATCCACAACGGGGAAGGCCATAAGGCCCTTAAGGGCTAATACCTTTCTTTTTTTTACTGTTTTTTGACGTTCATAAGTGCCACTAGAGGTCAAAATTGAATAAAATATTAAAAAAAAAAACGCCGAAGATGGATGCGAACTTCACCCGGAATCCTCAGCAACAGAAAACTGGTTATCTTCTTTCTTACCGGTTATCTTCTAACTTCCGAAAGAAAATGATGCTGTTAATATTGTTGTTATGGCGACAGGCTTAGGTAAGATGGTGGAGTTAGCCAGACGGACTTGGACCAAGCCCTCCACCACCAGCAAAACCGAACAGGAAAAATCTGTTCCCACTAGAGGTGGGCGCCGATATAGAAATAGCCGGCGGCGGCGCGCCGACTTTTTGGCTTCGGCGGCGGCGGCGTCGGCGGCGTGACCTTGACCTTTGACCTTGACTCATTATTTCTTTAAAAAAATCTGTTTACAGTCATCTAGACTATAATCAGGTAATCGCATCTTGTTCAGGGCCGCGCATGAGCGCAGGCACGTCGACCCTTTGGGATCTTTTGTGCGCCCCCTACCTTTATTCCCCTCTCATCCGTAAAAGCCTATCCATAAAGCGAATCAAGTGCTTGGGTGAGAGCGACTATTTCTGGTGCCGGATATGCCGACCCCAAGAGACCAATTCTAGTTCTCGCTGGCGCATCGTATTCGCACAGTAGTTATTTCATGGACTCTGCATGTTCTCCACATGCTCGACAGCTGTCGTCAAGCCCATCTTGTGGAGCATGTGGTTCGTAGTGTAGTGTCCTGTTAACGCACCCGTGATCACACGGGCTTGCCTTATATTTCCATTGAATATGAGTTTTTCCCATGATCTTGATTTTCCCTTTAGGAATAATTTGGAGTGACTCATACCGTTACTTACTCATTCAGCTCTATGCCTCCTAGTTATTATGCCTCATGGCCATGTGTGCGGTGCTTATAGATAAGGGCACTATCGGCTCTGGACCAATAGGTGTCGCCTCTGACCCTTGTCTCGCCAGACTGTCGGCCTTCGATTCCCGTATGTCCAGGTATCCACATTAGGGTCACCCTGTTATGCCTTCCAAGTTTCTTTAGTACCAATATTGCCCTCAGAACGAGTCTAGATCCAACCCTCACTGAGGCAATGGCTTTGAGTGCTGCCTGACTGTCACGTAAGATGTAAATGTCGCGCTTTTTAAAAAAAAAAAAAAAAAAAAAAAAAAAAAAACATACGGGTCGAATTGAGAACCTCCTCCTTTTTTGAAGTCGGTTGAAAATTAGGGATTGTTGGTGAAAACGGGCATACTTATTATTAAAGATTAGAGGGCTTTAAAAACCTTAAACACTAGCTAGACAAACTAAACAAAGAAAGAAGGCACTTTAACTTATCCTCTTATCACTTTGTTACAGATTCATAGAAGCTATCCCTGAGTAAGGTAAGCAATAGAATTAAGCGCAGAAGATCCACTTTGCAACGATTTATAGCTTTAGAATATGATCACTTAACCTCATCATCTCCAATCTTGGCCTCCCCCAATGCTTTCCATGTTATTGCCCGGTTGGTAGCGGCCAGTGTCCAGCGCCTTCCTGCTATCCTTATGATGTCGTCGGTCTACCTTGTGGGTGGACGTCCCACACTGCGGTTTACGAGGCCTCCACTCCAGAACCTTGCTGCCCCATCGGCCGTCAATTCTGGTATAATGTGCCCTGCCCATTCCAGCTCAGCGAGCGATGTCAGCGTTCGTTTACGGATCTCCTCATTTCTGATACACAAAATCTAATGGAATATTATTTGTTTATAATCTATCTATCTACTTCTACTATATACCTATATATCTATCTATATTAATAAAAATGAATTGATGTTCGTTAGTCTGATTAAAACTCGAGAACGGCTGGGCCGATTGAGCTGATTTTGGTTTTAAAATGTTTGTCGTAATCCAGGGTAGGTCTAAACGGTGAGCAAATACGTGTGCGATAATTCCACGCGGGCGAAGCCGCGGCCCGGGCGGAAAGCTAGTCGATAATAATAGGGTTTCACATGCAAAGCTATTTATAGATGGGGCCACTGTATGCCAATTAAAATTTATGTCAGCTTTTCGAAACTGAACTGCTCTGCTGTATATCCACATGACATCTAATAACGGACCTACTGAACCCGATTATGCTGCTAACTCAAAGCAAACGCCTTATGAATGTTCGATTTTCAATTTACAATCCATCATTCGAGTCGACAGCGTTATATTGGAAGTTCTAATAAGTTTTGCATTAGGTAGGGTAGGTTGCTAAAGATGGTCATTTACATTGAAGATCTTTGATCGAAGGATATTGAAAAAATCTCATATTAAAAAACGCATACTGCATACAATAGGACACTACATTACTTTGTATTTTAGTTTGTTACTTGGAAAGTCTTTGGTCAGTGTCGGAACTGTCGGACGACACATCATTAACATCACATTAAAGATGCTATACTGCGCCATCTATCGATAGCAAGCTGTACTTCATGATAAAACTACAGCTCTTTTAAGAGCGCGCAAAATAGCACTGTATCTCGTAATTCAGTTCTAAAACCACCTTACAGATGGCGCTAAATAGTTTAATTTTTTTAAGGTCTCTAGGATTTTTTTATCAAAAGAATAGTGCAGTATTTATTTGTATTGACTTCAAAAATGATTTTTTTGTGTAATTTATACAATGGCTAGTATACATTATAAATTTTACTATTACCTGTGCTATTACTTACTATTTAACATACAAATGCACACCCAGTTGCATAGAGTTATTAATATCTCTATGCCCAGTTGCATACAGAAAGTGTTACATGATTGTAATAAGATCTTAAAATTTTAATGTAATGGTAAAAATAAAGTTTTAGAATGGTTTGAAATTGAAAATGTTATTATAGTTTGCATTTACAATTTTAATAGGTGAATAAATAAAAAAACGAAATAGGTACCTAAGTAATGAATGACTAAAACGTCATTTTATTCAAACAACATAAAAAAATAACAACACTTGTAGGTACACTCTCACAACCAAAATTCAAATGCAGTGTAACTGAGATCAGAATAAAGTCCAAAAACTAGCCAATTATCCTTCTTGCTGCCCTTCAATTTGTTTCTTCACTGGTCCAGTTTGGATGATAGGGACAACTCGTTCATTACTTGCCTTCGGAGGTACTCTCAATGGCGCCGAAATGGTCAGAACACCATCAGAAGACAATTTCGAAGTTAAAACATCTGCCTCCACCCCATCTGGCAAAGCATACTTCCTTGTGAAACTCCTCGAAACAAATCCGTGCTCGTCTTGCCTTTCTTCGTGCTTTGCTTCCACAACCAAGAAACGATCCACAGTTTTCACTGATATCTCTTCAGGAGAAAAGTGCTGAACGTCTACATTGACTTGGAATTTCTCTTTGTCTTCCTTTATTGTTGACGCCATGTCCTTGGAAGCAGCTGCAACATCTCTCCAGTGGCACTGAGGAATGGTTAAGATGGCCAGTTGGTCCCCCTGCGGAGTCAGGCCCAAGTTGAAGAGGTGTTCCGGGAGACGGATCGGTCGAGGACGAGGGCGCTCGTATTCCACAAAAAACGGGTACATGGACATCTTGAATTGGTTTACTGGTTAAATGACGAAAATTACTTCAATTTGCTGCACTTGTGACTTGGATTTCTTCCAAAATCGACAATAATCGCTGAGAAAACTGACAACAAACTCGATCTCGCTTCACTTGTTTACAAGGAATGAATGACGTTAGCTGTCAAAACGCCGGCTATTTAAAGCAAGTCGGCCTACAGCGCCATCTGGCAGTGTCTGGAACGCTCTAGAACCTGCGCCTAGAAAAGACGAGACGGCGATGATGCAAACTAAAAGCAATAATCAGGTCTCGTAAACATTTTTCATAATACATGTAATAAAAATATTTTAAACGATATTATATTGTGAAATGAAACACCGTGCATTAGACGCTATTAATATAACCGTTGATTTATGCAGTATTACTTTTTAAAGTAATATCGCTTTTTACTGATTTTATGGTCGATGACTTCTTATCCGTGGGTGATAAAAGGACACCAAAGTGTCGAGTGTGAGTCCAATTTAACCCTTCATTTGGCAAGACACAAATTGTTTGATTTTTTCAATAAAATCTATTTAGACCTAATTGTTACTATCAAATAAAGTTAAGAAAAATAATAAAAAAAATATTTGGTTGGTATTTTCGCGAAAAACGATTGTTGCTTATTTACCACATTGCCAAATAGGGGTACTTAAATAAAACATTGAGATATATTATAGAATTAATTTTTTTATATGAAAATCTTAAAAAAATCAATCGTATTTCACATTTTATGCATTAAACTTTTTTTTGGCTATTTTCGCAATGACCTTTTTCTCCAACATTTGATAGATGACGTATGTCATCATACTTCACGATCAATATGCCGAGCCAAGGTTGGCTTTTTATTTTCTCTTTAGCTTCTGAAACTGGTATGTTACCGTTATCTGCTATAGTTGTTGACTTTATCTCCTAAAATGCTGTGCCCGACAGGGTCCGTAATTGCATCAAAAGTAATTACTATACCATCTCTATAACATTATTCATGTAATACATGATTGATTTATTGTGTATTGACACTTTTGTATTAACAAAAAGCTAAACCTATTTTGTTAGATGTTTGGCACTGTTGCTTCTAGGCAACATTGAGGTTCGGAAGCATGTCATGTATTAGAAAACACAATTTCTACGCCAAATATTGCTTTATATGATTAGTTTGATTTATTATGAATTAAATTTAGACAAAACAAAAATAATTAGAGATGATAAAATAGTACAAAATCATAAAACTTCCGTCTTTGTTATTCTCATTGCGCGTCATCTTGGCGTCTGACAGAAATATGGATATGAAATCACTCAAAACTCAGTCGACGACCGATTTACTAGTGTTTTGCTGAACTAAGCTTTGTAACAAAATCGAATGATTTGCACAAAACTTATTATTTGGTGCTGTAGAAATATTCAAAGTGGTTGTTGCTTAAAAGCATCACTGCCAAATGAAGGGTTAATCACCTGACTGATCAAGTCCAAATGATCAAAGTGGAATAGACCGATTTTATAATTAATAATTGTCGTATTTCGCCAATAATATCCTTGTTTCCAACCTTAAACACATTTCACAAAATCTTGTATATTTTTTTTTTAGTTTTTGATATTTAAGTTCAAGAATACCTACCTATTTCATAGAAAATTATTACCCATTAGGTCAATTCAGCCCAGGATGCTGCCCATGTCAAGTCGATCTGATAAAACATTAAGACATACATACGAAATATGATTTTTTTATTATGAAAAAACTTTCAAGTTCAACATCCTGTGATCCTGTCAATTTGAATGTAGGTAAATTAAATTATTTAAATACCTACATAATTTTATTTAGCTTACAAAAAAATATAAAATGTTTACAATATCTGACTATATTTTTTTGGTAGCATTTAATCAATAACTATTCCCTACACGCATC